>NC_142070.1:47190000-47500000 GCF_059756535.1 Pantherophis guttatus
ACTTATGACCGGATCAATGGCTCGTTCTGAAAAGATTTTTGTATGTTTATGTATTTTAAAAAAATTAAAAAAATGTTCAAAAAAAAAAAAAGAAAGCTCAGAGCATAATCTCTCTTAGTATAGAAGATGATTAAATCATTCATATATGTAAATGTGAAACTGCTAAAGAAATGTGAGAAGGATTGTATTTGATTAATAAGCTATACCAAACCAAGCTGATGAAAGTCATTACATAAGGCACACTTCGGAAATGGTTGAACGCCTGAGAGACATAGGAGAAGAAATAAAATATTTTCATGTCGCAGCACCAGGGGTGAAATCCAGCAGGTTCTGACAGAACCTGGTTCTGGAGAACTGGTAGCAGAAATTTTGAGTAGTTTGGTGAACCAGTAAATACCACCTCTGGCTGGCACCAGAGTGGGGTGGGAATGGAGATTTTGCAGTATCCTTCCCTGCCATGCCCACCAAGCCATGCCCACCAAGCCACACCACGCCCACCAAGCCACACCCACAGAACTGGTAGCAAAAAAATTGGATTTCACCACTGAGCAGCACTATTACTTAGTGGTTTATTAGAAAGTTATAAAACACTTGTCACAGCACTTGATGCACGTCCAGATGACAAGCTAAATTGGAATATGTTAAGGGCAAGCATATAGATGAATATAAGCATAAAACAGGAAGAATTAAGAGTGGTGGTGTTTCTATCGAAACGATGAAAAATAGGAATAAAAACAGTTACATGAAGCAAGAAACTTCTTTGTGCTTTGTGTGCAAAAAGGGTCATTTAAAAGCAGATTGCAGAATCTGGAAAACTAGAATGGAAAAAACTAAAACAAAGTCAAAACTGTGAAGGAAACAACTGATTTTGCTTCAGATAATGAACATGTTTTTCAATCCAAAAGTTGCACCTCATCTTTGAAATCATGGTGTGTTGATTCAGGAACTATGAGTCACAGGACAAATGACCAAAATTTCTTTTACTCACCTTAAGCAAAGTAAAACAGAAAAAAATCACCACAGCTAATGGACAAATAATAGAATTGGAAGGAATAGGAGATGGTTGTCTTTACTATTTCTCAGAGCATCACCGGAAAGATATTTGTAAAAAATGTACTGTAGTTTGAGTGGCACATGATATGGATTTTCTAATTTGTTAACTAATATAGATACTTAGTATTTTAATTTGCCTTTTTTTTTTCTTTTAAAATGTAGTTCAAGCTCATTACAGACTGGAATGTAGGAATAGCTTTTAACATTCCTAAACTGAAAAGATAAACTGGCTGGAGACTATCCCCAGATAAGAAAAAGATTGTTAGTACAAATTGGGGTCTAGTTTATCTCTTTCATGAACTCTAAACAATCTTTTTCCTTACAATTTATGCCCCTTCTGATATCAGACCTCATTTTAATGAACATGTGTGATATTATGAGATGAAAATATGTAACATGTTTGACTAAGGTAAAGGTAAAGGTTTCCTTCACACATATGTGCTAGTTGTTCCTGACTCTACAGGGCGGTGCTCATCTCTGTTTCAAAGCCGAAGAGCCAGTGCTGTCCGTGGTCATGTGGCCAGCATGACTAAACACCAAAGGCACATAGAACCCTGTTACCTTCCTACTAAAGGTGGTCCCTATTTTTTCTACTTGCATTTTTTACATGCTTTCAAACTGCTAGGTTGGCAGAAGCTGGGACAAGTAATGGGAGCTCACCTGTTACACGGCACTAGGGATTTGAACCATTGAACTGCTGACCTTTCGATCGACAAACTCAGCATCTTAGCCACTGAGCCACTGCATCCCCTATTTGACTACATGTAACTAATTTCCTATGCAAAGGGGAGGTTACTTTTAGCCTATCCAATCAACTTTCTTCTTGCATTTTCTTTGCTGTGTTAACTATAAAAAGGAATGTAAGGTGGGTTTTGGGACTCTCCCTTCTCATAGGGAGGTTTCACTTTATCAGGGTACCCTAATAAACTGCTTCTAAATGATCTTCCGACTTTGTTGCTTATTGGAAAGGTTAACTGAGGCAGAACCTAGGGCAAGATTTGGCTATTCCCTGCTATTGAAACTAATCTTTTATCAGTGAAGAAACTCATAAAACAAGGCAATGTTGTGACCTTTAAAGGGGACAGTTGTGTCATCACTAAAGGGGCTAAAATTACAGATAAACTGTATCAGCTAAACTGCATTCAGATAGTTAATAACTGCCAAGGAGAAATATTCAAACTGCATTCAAACATAGCACAGATGACCTGGAAAACAGAAATCCTGATATAATAAAGAAATTAACTGAGAAAGACTATCCAAGTGGAATAAAAGAAGAAATCAGGCCACAAACGGTTTCAATCAGGAGATACACAAGAAGCAATTAAAGCATCCCAGCCAAATGTCTGTCCTATGTTGCTTGCAAAGCATTAAAACCCAGAGATGGGAAGTAGAATACAAAGGAGACTGCATCTACTGCCTTGGTCCCCGACCCAGCCAGAGCCCGAACCAGAGCCAGAGCCCCAGCAGCTCCAATGCCAGCTCTTTGGAGAGCCAAGGCCAAAGCCACAACAGCAGCAGCAGCTCTGTGGATAGCCAGTACAGCAAGAAGAAGAGGAAGAAAAAGAACAAGAAGAATCATAAGAAACAGGAAACAGAACTAAGGTTAGAAATGGAACTATTATAAGAAGTTGTTGAGTGGGAGTGTTGGAATACATGTTAGAATGTATTTTGTACTGCAAAAACTACAGAATTATTCAGCCAGTAGATGGCATTGTTTAGTTTGCATCTATGGTTATATCTATGGGTTTTTTTCATATTCTGAAGAGAGTTTCTTATGACAGTTAGAAACTATTAAGCAGTAAGGCTCATAGTGCCTGTACATGTTAGACTTTATTTTGATCTATATGACTATGTAACCATCCTCTGCTACTAATCTGTATATAATAATCCTATGCTACCATTTATATAGAATAAAACATATTCTCCATTGTAGTGGTGGCAGGATCCAGGAAAGGATTGTCCTCGCACGCTAGCCAATGGGACTAAGACTGTCAAATTGTGAGGACACGCCTACACCAATGGTCCCCAGCTTTGTCTCAGTTCTAGCTGTGGAGAGGCATGTTTTTTCCTAGGTCTTACCTTTCCTGGATGCCTTTGGCTATTTTTCTTTTCTTTTATTTCTTGTCTAGGTAGTTGAGTGACAGCTAAATTAGACCATAGCTTGTCACTGTTATTCCAGCAGGCAGTGCCTTGGCACGAGCCACTGAAGGCTGCGTGGCAGCACGTCAGCCCACCGGCTGGTGGGTCTGACAGGGCAGCCAGGGCTGACCCTAGAGCCTTTCCAATAGGGCTTTGAATTCCAGCTTGGCGGGATGCTCCAAGCTCCGCTTTGAGCCGAAGAGCGGCTGGGCTGTCTGAAGAAGCCCGAACTCTTTGCAAGCCGCTGGACTTCTGTGAGTCCTAGCCCGGTTGTGGGCTGACTGCCTTTGCCCCGCTAGTGGTCAGCAGACCAGGGGCTTGATTCCCAAGCCTCTGCTTGCTTGCGGGTACGCTTGGAAGCTGCCACGGCTGCAGAGGAGGCAGCCTTTGATCCCAGCTGCTCGGCGGATCGTTAAAATGGCGGACGTGACTCCCGGGACCAGCGGTGGAGCCACTGGGCAGATTGAGGGTAAGGAGCAGGGGAGGCTCCCAGGAAGATCGCTGGCGGGGCAGACAACTCGGGCTCAAGGTCTGCCAGCAGAAGGGCAGCCGCGAAAATCTCCAAGAGATCACGGAGAACAGCGAAGCCCTCAAAAGCTGTAGAGAAGGATACAGCCAGGCGTCAGAGGGCTTTAGAAAAGGAGATTGCCAGGGCTTCTGACTCAGGCAGAGATGTCCCTCAGGGACTGGAAGCAACTTCTTCCCGCCATTTTCAGGAATGGCAGTTGGTGACAGAGGAGTTTGACAACAGGTTTATGCAGCCCTTGTTGCCAGATGGCGCTGCTGAGCAGTCTTTAACCAGCAATCTGCCCAGCAACAGAGCTCCTTTTAGATCCCTTCCTGATCCCTTTTCTGCCCCTATGGCATGGCAACAACCTCCCAAGCGCAAACCCTTGCCTGCTGAGGCTCTGATGACCCAGCTTTCTGTGCAGGTCCACTCTGGGGACAACCAGCAGGGTCAATTTCCACATAATATGGAATTCATTATTTCTGAAGCAATAGAGTGGGTCATAGCTGCTGGGCTGCAGCGCATACACAGCCACAGCCACAGCAACAGGGAGGCCTCCCTTTGCTCTGAGTACTCTCAGCCTGTGGAATTGCCCCTTAAAGGGCATGTGTCGGGAGAGTTGACCCACCCCCGGGGGTCTTACTCCCTACTTCTTCTGATGTCTCTGATGTTCAGGAGGACATGGACAAAAAGCCTGAGCTCTCAGAAGATGAGGGATTATCTCCTGATCAACCCTCATTTGTTGGGCTTTTTCATCCTCATTTGTTCAAGTCCTTGCTATATAAGGCCTCCAACACAGCTCGTTTGGCAGGTCATCTGCCTGCATTGAATCCACAGCAGAATTAGGGCATTCCAGCGGTGCCTTGTTTTCCGAGCCCAAGGCAGAGGAGGAGGTGGTTCCTGCGCCACTGTTGTTTACTGACACAGTGAATAGACAGTGGGCCTCACCTGGGGCTGGTGCTAGCCCCAGTTCCCTGGATAGGCACTTTTTTAACATGGCCCCAGAATTGTCTCACTCTGCAGGTGCCGGCTGTGGATGGACCAATCACAGCACTGATGTCTTCAGCAGTCCTGTCAGATGTCCTGGAGGAGGCCCTTCAGCTGGAGGACAGACGGGTGGAGCAGTCCATCAAAAAGGTACATCAATCGACAGCGTGGGCCGTGAAGGCCTCTACAACAGTGTCGTTTTTCAATCGTGCCTCATTGCTGTGGCTGAGGCAGCTCCAAGACAGGATCCCGCTGACCGATTTGCGAGCCCACAGGATCTCAATAAATTGTTGGCCGTCCTCGAATTTTCGGCTGATGCCACTCTGGCGGCAGCGAGGTTCACCTCAAAGGCCATCGCTTCATCCATAGCCTCCAGGAGGCTCCTCTGGCTCCATCACTGGCAGGCGGATGCCAAGCAGAAGTGGCGGCTGGCATCTGCCCCATTTTCAGAAAAGCAGCTGTTTGAGGACTCACCTAACACTCTCTGGCGCCAGGTGGTGGCGCTGTCGTTTGTCTTCTCTTGCAGTGGGCTGGATTCTCTGGCTTGCCACGAGAACATTCGGAAGTTTCTTAAGGGCGCGGTGAATCTCCAGCCTCCGGTGGTTCACCGGTTCCTGACCTGGGACCTTACCAAGGTGCTACAGGCTCTGATGGAGGAACCCTTTGAGCCCCTGCGAGACACCCCTTTGAGATACCTGTCGTTCAAAGTGTCCTTTCTGGTCACCATAACCTCCGCCAGAAGGATCTCAGAACTGGCATCTCTTTCTGTCCGACCAGATTTGTGTGTTTTTCATACCAACTGGGTGGTATTACGTTTGGACCCTTCCTTTCTATCAAAAGTTAATTCATGGTTTCACAGGGCCCAGGAACTGGTACTCCCAAATTTTTGTCCCAATCCGGCACATGCACTGGAAAATAAGTTAAAGAACATAAGGAACATTAGAGGGCACTCCGGATTTATATAAAGCAGACTTCTTCCTTCTGGAAGACGGAGTCTCTATTTGTTTCATTTCAACCGGCCTCCTTGGGAGCCAAGGTCACTCCTTTGACACTGGGCCGCTATTCGGGCGTGTATTGCCAAATCTTATGAGATGCAGGCCCTTCCACTGCCCAAGAGTATTACAGCACACTCCATCTGGAGTGCAGCCACAAGTGCAGCATGGGCCACACAGGCCTCCCTGGAGGAGGTTTGCCATGCTGCTACCTGGTCCTCCCTGTCCCCCTTTATCAGGCACTATAAAATTGATGCCTACGCCTCTGCGGAGGTGGCCTTTGGGAGGCGGGTCCTCCAGTGGGTACACACTGATGGGGGAACCTAGGGTGGGCTCCTGCCCACCTGTAAGGATAGCACCACTTTGGTATGTCCCTTTCTTGGATGCTGCCACCACTACAATGGAGAAGGAATGTTGGTCTTACCTGATACGATCCTTCTCGTTGAGTGGTGGCAGCATCCAGCCCCACCCTGTTTCGTAGCTGGCCTTGGTCTGCTGGATGGTGGTTGGTTTCTGTTGTTTGTTTTAACTGTTTCTTACTTGTTTCCAAGTCATAACATGCCGAGGCTGTCGCTACTCCTTCAACAAAGCTGGGGACCGTTGGTGTAGGCCTGTCCTCACAACTTGACAGTCTCAGTCCCATTGGCTAGCGTGCAAGGACAATCCTTTCCTGGATGCTGCCACCACTCAATGAGAAGGATCATATCAGGTAAGACCAACATTCCTTTTTTAACAACCTGCATTAAATTTAAATTGCTTAATACACATTTTAAAGTGGTATCCGCAATACAATTCAACTCATTAACTAGGCTCCTGTCAATTTGTCTTTTTTGCATCCGTGCAATATAAAAATCTCACTTCTGAGCCACTAAAATTGTGTCTTCAACTGAAGCAATAGTTAGCCTACATTTTGTTTGCAGAGATGCCCAGCATCATATAAGTTAAATATTTTTTGTTTCAGGTAATGGACAGGATTGCTGTTACATATGGACACTAGAAAATGTAAACATTGCTATTAGATATTGGTACTAGAAAATGTAAAATTTACATGCAAATGTAAAAGAAGAGGGGAACCTTTTCACTAGATACTGAATAAAAGTGACCTATATTTCATTTCAGTCAGAGTTGTGTTAATAAATAGCATTTTTTTCAGCTTCAGAGTTTCACATGATGAATCATACAGATAAAAGCCTTCAGCACTCGCCCTAGTACCTTTTGTAACATTTGTCTGTTGCCAGATATATGGCAATGAGGGATCTAGATGGATTTTACATTGATACTGTATTCATTCCTCTACTAGTTGGTAGTATTATAGGTTGGGTAATCTATTATAGTTACAAGAAATCTTCATTGTGATGAGGAATATTTGACTGAAAATGAATTTAACTTATTTTTTCCTCAGTTTTTATTATATTCCTGCAAATTGATTTTATCAGTGTCTGACTTCTTGAGGCATCAAGAAATTTCTGAAGAGAGCATTGAAGATTTTCTGAATCAGTGGCTATTATTTAGCAAAAGAACAGACACCACTCCTCCTATATGTTACAGATAGTATTTTGTTATTTTATCTTTTTATTTTCATAAACTTTCTTTAAACATAGAAATTTTATATATAAGTCATCTTACTTATGGGCTGGATCATAAATTTATTTCTGGCATCTTTATAACCCTTGAAAAAGCAAAGTTGAAGAGTGCTGTGAGGCAGACTTAATTGGTTGAAACACTTTTAAAATGTGATGCAGTGTGATTTAATCAGACCGTGGCACTAATGCATTTAAGCACTCTGTCCACTAGAAAATTATATGAACTTTTATGGAGTTCTAAGTGCCTGTTTATGGCTCTGTACAAGAAGGTCTTTTGCAACCTACATATTGCAACCCTTTTGCTTGAGGTTAGAGTGTAAAAAAACTCAACTAGTTTCTGAGCTGTGAAATATATCTGATGGCTAGAAATAAAGTCAGTCTTCACAAAATATATTGTATGTGCATTTATACACAAACCTGAATAACTGAAATGTTGCCAAAAAACCCTGCAGGGAGTAGTCCAGGCGGAATCAGGAGTCAACACTGAGTTGAGGAGGAGGAGGAATACTAGGAGGAGGAGGATGGGGAGGAATGGACTGTATTGTATTTCATATTTAGAAGGGTATTAGGCATTTGCCTAGAATCGTAATGACTGGAAGGAATAAAATATTATATCCAGTGTTCCCTAATATAAGCTTTCAAAATAAATAAATTATTTCTCAATAAGAGATCCAGAGTTGTCTTAATAATGTTATTTTTTATTTAGATTATTGTTAGGAATTTATTTGTCATGACAAAATGGAAAATGCAAAGATAAACTTTGTTGCCAGAATCTTATGTATCCAAATATCAGGACCCCAGATGCAATACCAAATTCTTTAATAAATGTACTAATAAATACAATAGAATTCTTTATTGGCCATCTCTGGTGCATAAGATCTCAGTGTACATACAAACAACAAGTGATAAAACATGATTATAATAATCATAAAATGCAATCATCATAAATCATAAGGTACAGCACAATGATAGAAATAGGATACTAAATAAGCAATCAACAAATCATACTAGGATACTAAATAAAACAATCAATATAAATCGTAAAATACAAGCAACAAAGTTATAATAAGAAGATAAGGAAATAGTAATAGGAAAGATGAGAAGGATAATGATAATACAGTCCTACTAGGTAGGGGTGGTTTCTACTTACCTTTACTACTGGTTCACAATGGGATCGCATGCGCAGATTGCTTCTGATGACATCAGGGTCAGTGGGCGGAGACTCCCACCGGTTTTACTACTGGTTCTATAGAACTGTCTGAACCGGATGCAACCCACCACTGCTACTAGTAGTTTGACAGTGTTGTGAGAATTAGTTGTTTAGCAGAGTGATGGCATGGTGGAAAAACTGTCCTTGTGTCTAGTTGTTTTGATATGCAATGCCCTATAGCAGTGGTCCCCAACCCCCGGTCCGCGGACCGGTGCCGGGCCGTGGAATACCTGGCACCGGGCCGCGCAGCAGCCGGGGGACATGAACGCTGCAGCGCAAAGGCTCCTGGGCCGTGCGCAAAAGCTCCTGGGCCATGCGCAATGGGCCGTGCGCAAAAGCTCCTGGGCCGTGCCCCCACCCCTGCGCGCACTCAGCGGGCCGCGGCGATAAAAAGGTTGGGGACCACTGCCCTATAGCATTCTCTTGAGGGAAGAAGTTGAAATAGTCTGTAGATATTTTCACAGTCCTCTTTCTGGCTAATGCAGTATACAGGTCCTCAATGGAAGGTTAGGCTGGTAGAAATTGTTTTTTCTGAAGTTCTAACTATCCATTGAAGTCTTTGTCTGCCTTGTTTGGTTGAAGTGCCAAACCAGACAGTTATAGAGGTGCAAATGACAGAATAATTCCTTTGTAGAACTGTATCAGTAGGTCTTTGCTTTCTGAGTTGGCACAGGAAAAACATTCTTTGCTGTTCTTTTTTGATGACATTTTGGATGTTAGGTGTCCATTTTAAGTCTTGAGATAGTATAGAACCTAGAAACTTGAAGATCTTTACTGTTGACTCTGTGTTGTCTAGTATTGTAAGAGATGGTAGAATAGGAAGGCTTCTCCTAAAATCTGCTATCATTTCTACAGTTTTGAATGTGTTCAGTTCAAGATTGTTCCAGCTACACCACAAGGCTAGTTGTTCAACTTCCCATCTGTATGCAGATTCGTCATCTCGAATGAGACCAATCACTGTTGTGTCATCTGCAAATCTCAGTACTTTAACAGAGGAATCCTTTAAGATGCAGTCCTTGGTATATAGAGAGAAGAGAAATGGAGAGAGCACACAGATATGGGGGGGGGGGCTGGACTAATTGTTCAGGTATCTGATGTGATTTTGCCTAGCTTCACCTGCTGCTTCCTGTCTGTTAGGAAGCTTATGATCCACTTACAAGTGTGGTCAGACACATCTAGCTGAATCAGTTTAGTTAGAAGAATATCTAGAATGATGGTATTGAATGTTGAGCTGAAATCTACAAAAAGGATCCTTGCATAGATCCTTGGATATTCAAGATGTTGTAGGATGTAGTGCAGAACCATAATAACAGCATCATCTGCCAATCTATTTGCTCAATAAGCAAATTGCAAGGGGTCTAACAGTGGATCTGTGATGGTTTTCAAGTGGGCCAGCCTTTCAAAGATTTTCATAACTACGGATGTCAGAGCAACCGGTCTATAGTTGTTCAGCTCCTTGATGGAGGATTTTTTCGGCACTGGAATGATAATAGAGCATTTGAAGCAATGAGGAACATAACACATTTCTAGTGATTTATTATAAATGTGGGTGAAGATGAGGGCCAGCACATCTTCAGCCACATTTGGCCAGCACAAGCTTTCAACCAAGAAGGAGTCTGGGTCTGGTGCTTTTCCAGGCTTTTGTCTGTGAAATCTTTTTCTGTGATCACCGAGGTCAGGGGCCAAATGGATGGGGTCAGTTGTAGGAGGCTTGTCTATTGTTGGTGTATCTGTGATTGAGATGGTAGCAATAGTTGACAGTGGTTTCCTCGCAAACCTACAGTAATACACATTCGGGTTGTCTGCCAGTTGTTGATTCCCTTCAGCATGGAAAGGAGGTTTGCTATAACCTGTGATATTTTTAAGAGTTTTCCACACATTTGTTCATTTGTTGAGAGTTGATTCCTAGGCTTTTCAGAGTAGCTTCTTTTTGCTGCTCTGATCTCCCTTGTTAATACATTTCTGGCATGATTGTACAGCATTCTATCTCCTTTTCTGTGGGCTTCCTCTTTGGCACGATGTAGCTGCTTGAGTTTAGCTGTGAACCAAGGCTTGTTGTTACTATGTATTTGCAGGTTTCTGGTCAGCACACATAGGTCTTCACAAAAACAAACATATGATGTTATAGTATCTTGAGTTCATCCAAGTCTACAGAGTATCTTCAAAAACGTTCCAAATATGCAATCAAGGCAAGTCTATAGCTTTAACTTTACCTACTCAGTCCAAGACTTCACTGATTTAATTGTTGGTTTTATGGTTTTAACCTTTGTCTATAAACAGGTACAAAGTGAATCATACAATGATCAGAGTGTCCCATAGCTGCTCATGGTATAGACCAATAAGCATTTTTTAATGTTGTATAGCAGTAGTCTAAAGTGGTCTAGAGTTTGTAATGCATTGTTTATGCAAGCTTGTGGAGGAATATACACTGCAAATAATATGAATGAGGAAAACTCTTGTGGAGAATAAAACAGTCTATAATTGATAATTAATGTCTCTAAGTCCACATCATAGAATTTATTTAGTGTAGTTACATTTTTACACCATCATTTGCTGATATAAAAGCAGAGACCCCTCCCTTCTTTTTACCAATGTTTCTGCAATTCTGTCTGCCCTCTGTATCTGAAACCCTGGGATCTGCAAGTTGCTATCATCAATCAGCTCATTTAGCCACATTTCAGTGAAGCAGAGGGCTGCTGAGTTATAAAAATCAGAGTTGCCACTGTTTAAAAGAAGTATTTCATCCATCTTATTAGCTAGTGAACATAAATTAGTCAAAAAGAGTGAAGAAAGAGGGGTTTTAATTCAATTTTTCCTTAGTTTATTCAAATTCCCTGCTCACTTACATCTTCTTCACCGCTGTTATCTTCTCCTTTTGTTTTTGTTTTTCTATTGTTCAGAGACAGCTGCCACTTCCTTGAATCTCCTCTGCATTTGTAAAGACCAGGGGGGGCGGGGAATGTAGTCACAGAAAGCTGCCCATTAAAAAATGTTGCTTGATGTCTAACAGTTGGTCTCTTGAATATGAAATAATATATAATATAATACCGGTGAAATAAAGCACTCTAAGCAGAGGTGAAAATTTATACAATAAAACTGAAATATAACTGAGCAAACCAGTCCCTTGGAATGATAATATATATTATAGGTGAAGTTATAAGTTGCATTGATAAACCTTCAGGATTATTTAAAAAAAAAACAAGCTTTATTCCATACTGTAGATGACTTGTTTTCTTTTGACCATCCATAACAAAATTTTAATAGTTGAGTTTTCAGGCAGGAGAGGATATGGACAATTGGTGTCAGATCAACTAACTATTAATCTTAAAAAGGCAATGCTTAAATGCTACAAATTGGATCCATGGGACGAGACATGCTAGGTTATGGATGATATTTAATATCTCTCTATATAGAAATTATAAGACTGACACAATGGACTGATTTCAAGAAAACAAAACTATTAGCATGTGGAAGGGATTAAAATACTTTTGTAAGAGCCTAGATCGAAGGTAAATCTCAACAGACTAAGATTACAGCCAACTGAGCACTTTGCACAGATTTTCAAGTATGGAAAGGTATCAGACAAGGATATCCACTTTCTTCGCTATTATTTATCATTAGAAATGTTGGTAGAAAAAATTTGATCCAACAAACAAATAGACGGTCTCCAAATCCATAGGGAGGAATTTAAGTGTTATTCAGATGATGTAGTACTAACCATTACACAAGCTGCAATAAAACCGTTGATAAAAGTTATCCAAGGCTTTGGAGAATTCTCTGGATAGAAAATCAATGCTCAAAAAACAAAAATAATTACAAGATACTTAATGGAAGAGGATAAGGGCTTTCTGCATAAGAAATCTAGTTGTCAGGTAATAGAGTCAGTGAAATATCTTGGCTTGTCTTTGACAGGCAAAAATAAAGAAATATGTTATGACCATATTATTGATAGCTGGAAGAAAAGAGCTTAGTTATAACAGCAAAAGGGTGGCCTGGTGCTGATGCTGCAAGAGATCATAAACTGCTGATGTTCAAATTCCAAATCAAGTTAAGGCAGAAGAATAAATTCAGAGCAATTTATATGATATGATATTGAGCATATACCCAACATTTTCAAGGACAACTTCTGAAAGTTTTAAAGCAATTTAAATGTCTTTCATATGGAACCAGAGGAATTGTGTGATGAACCTAGAGAAGCTTTAAGGATGAATATGAAAAAAACACTGACAAAGATGAAGAAAGACTAGCTACTTAATTATAATTCTCCTATGCAAAAAAAAAAAAAAAATCATCACATTGATTGCCCTGAAGAGGACTTGATTACTCTAAGGAATATGGTTGCAATAATTCAGACCCATTTTGTCTTGCCAAAGAGAACTCAGAAAAAGTGTCATTTTCAGCCCTGCATAAGTCAAGCAAGCTATGTTAGGGAATGGAAAAGGAAATGGCATCTCATCTTCTATAAGTATTCCCTTTAAAGAATTGCTTGGAAAATATTTTTCCAAAGGGGAAAAGGGCTGCCCATAGTCTCTTCAGCGCTTCATCATTACCAAAAGAAAGACTGCTCTTTTATTGGCTTGTACTGTAACTGAACTAGAAATAAATCGGCTCAACTACAGAACACAATCAATGTAATGGGATCACAGAGGTCTATAGTTTCTTTTTAAGTAACTCAGATACCTGTCTTGTTGGGTCCTAAAAATCTGCTACTTAAATTAGAAATGATAGCTAGTGCAATTTTGGCACAATAAATGCAACCCCACCTGCTCAAAGATGACCACATAAGATTATAAAAGTATTTCACCATAGGAAGTAGCAAATTTGAGTTTTCCATCTCTTATGAGACTTCACAGCAAGACAAATTAAGAAAAGTTCTTTGATTAAGAAATCAGCTTGAGCTCATATTTCCCAATTAAAATGAAACAAACCAATCTATCAATGGGACAGGGATTGTATTTTATTTATAACATTTACAAGATACTTTAGCATGTTCAGTATTTTTGTTTGTTTGATTGTAAACAGAGTACTTTTTCTTTCTAGGAGTTTGTCTTCATTAAGAGTTCTGAAAATTTCCAGTAAAGTTGAAGGTGCTATTATTATAGAGCAGCATTATCCCAAAAGTGGCTTCTCTCAGGAGATTCTCTGTTATTCTGGACTCAAACATACTTCCCTCCCTCTTGTTATACCTTTCTCCTCTTCTTGGTTATAGACTTCTTGTTCAGAATAGGATGGTGTAGTTCTTGGCATTTTCTAAGCTTGATTGTTTTTCTTACATAAGTAAACATACCCACTGGTAGTTGGTAGTTCCTTAATTTTCTGTTTGATTGGTGTTAATTCTTGTTTATCTGGATGTTGACTGCTGGGGAGTATGTATTCTGGTCTTTTTTGTTTCTATCTTGGCTTTCTAAAATTTATCCCTTTTCAGTGTTATGTAAATGTTGTTTACCTCTACTTGTCCATTAATGGCTATTTGTCTATATGTTAAACTTCCAGGAATTCTCTCATGTTTATGGATTTAATTTGGTGTAGGATTTATCTTGGTTATAGCTTGTTAGTGGAAACTATGGTTGAGTCTGTCCCTGTGTTATGAGATCAAGGTGTTTTCAGCATGTTTGCCTATATGTCCTACATAGTGGCTGCTACAGTTCTTATACTTTATGTTGTAGACAACTCTTTCTTGTGCTACTTAGCCTTTGTTTATTTAAGACATTGAAGGGCTTTGCTTGTTTTGTATGTAACAGTAATGCCACATGATTATATATCCGAAGGACTCACCGCCCTGAGTCCTTCGGGAGAAGGGCAGTATATAAATATAATAAATAAATAAATAAATAAATAAATAAATAAATAAATAAATAAAAGGCTGTTATTGTTTTTGAAATGTTTTTGATGTAATGTTAAACCTTAATAATCTGCATTGGTTGTGCTGTAATGGGCTGAGTGGCCAGGCACATTGAGATTTGTTGATATATATGGTTGAAAAATGTTGGATAGGTGTTGTATAAAAACTCTTTCTTTTTTCTAGTGTTTTGTGTTGGTGTAGTATGTTTGTACTCACCATGGCCAACTTGCCATGGCCAACTCATTGTGGGACAACTTGCTACAGGACAACTCGCCGCAGGACAATTCAATAAATACAAAACTTAAATTAATTTCAAGGGCTTCAATTTCATAGCCAATAATAATAAAATAAATAAAATCAATCCAGAAATACAAGAATGTTGTGTCATCTATAAAGTCATAGAATAAATTATAAACCAATCCATCACCCTCCACTTAGAGACAAACAACCTGCTTTCTAACAAGCAGTTTGGTTTCAGAAAAAAAATTGTCCTGTAATCTGCAACTCCTACACTGCAGAAACATTTGGACCACATAACCTGACCAGGGTAAAGCAATAGACACAATTTACATAGACTTCTGTAAAACCTTTGATTCAGTGGTGCATGACAAACTACTGTTAAAACTAAGTTCTTATGGCATTTCTGGATCCCTGCACAAATGGATAGCTGTTGTGACCTAAGCTTCCTGAGTCATTAAAATACATGAGTAAAAGGCGAAAGATTTATACGATCTGAAGAGAAACCAGAGTAAAAAAGTCAGTTTACTATATGGTGTGGGAAAGGTGGTACAAGTGGTTGCATGATAGAATGAAAGAAAGATCTAAAGGTGTATTAAATAATGGTTAAAAGTGAGTTAAAATGTCACCAAGTATTATCTATGGAAATAGTTAAAACACTGCACATCCGATACAAATTGAAAAGCTATATTATGTATATGTTGTTTCATGTTATTGTTTGAATGTTTGTTTGTTTTTTCTTCTTATTTCTCTTTTGTTTTTGTCCTTTGTTTTTTGTTTGTTTTTTTTAAAGAAAATCTCAATAAAGTTTAATTAAAAAAAATAAAATAAAATACATGAGTAGTCCCAAAAACCTCTTTTATTGCAACAGCTGTGAATTACGTTCATTCACAGCTGAGTCCCAATTAGTTGCAAAAAGTCCTTCGGGAGAAGTCCTTTGGGATAATCACCAACCTTTATCTCCCTTGACACTCTGCCAAAGACCTACATGGCAAAGCCACATAGATTCCAGAATCAAACAGAGATGCCGACTGGGAACAGAATTAACAACGTTGCTTTCCTGCAAAGTACCCGCATGCCTTTGCTCCTCTTTTAAGCCTTATGGGAGGGGCCAATCATCTGCAGGCCTTACTCCTGCAGGCTGCTGGCAGACCACAACAATACCCACGTTCCTTTCAAACAAGCAACAAGTAGTCAAAATAGGGAGGGTCCTATCAAATCCGGCACCGGTTAACAGCAGTGTCCCCCAAGGCAGCGTTCTAGGACCCACACTCTTTCTGCTTTACATCAATGACCTATGCAATCATATTAAAAGCAGCTGCATCCTCTTCACTGATGACGTAAAATTATTTAACACCACTGACAATGCTGCTGCCCTACAAAGCGACCTTGACCATGTGTCAGAATGGTCGCGCATTTGGCAACTCCAAATCTAAACTAATAAATGCTCTGTCCTAGACATTGGCAATAAAAATCAGAACACCAAATACAAATTGGGCAGAAATGACCTCGTAGATGACTCTCACTCTGTCAAGGACCTAGGAGTACTCATCTCAAACAATCTAAGCCTCAGAGCTCACTGTAACAGCATTGCCAAAAAGGCATTAAGAATTGTTAACCTAATTTTGTGAAGCTTCTTCTCTGGTAACATTGTATTGCTAACTAGGGCATACCAATTTGCTAGATCAATTCTCGAATACAGCTTGTCTGCCTGGAATCCACACTGTATATCAGACATTAATACAAGAAGAGTACTCCACTCTTTATTCACAATAGAATCCCTTATGCCACCAGGCTTGAAATTTTGGCTTGGACAATCTGGAACTGCGGCGCCTGTGTTCTGATCTAAGCATGGTACACAAAATTGTCTGCTACAACAATTTCTGCTGCTCTTACCTGTCAACGACTTCTTCAGCTTCAACCTCAATAATACATGGATAAACAATCAATACAAATTCAAGGTAAACCGCTCCAAACTTGATTGTAGAAAACACGACTTCAGCAACAGAGTGCTGGAAAATGCTCTACCTGACTCCGTTGTTACAGCCTCAAACCTTCACAGCTTCAACCTCGAACTGTCCACCATGGACCTCATCCCATTCCTAAGAGGTCCATAAAGAGGGCGTGCATAAGCGCACCAGCGTGCTTACCATCCCTGCCCTACTGTCCCCATTTATTTGTATTCATTTGTATTCCTTCGTTCACGTCCATGTTCATATTTATACCTGCTATGTTGTACATGTTTGACAAACTAATTAATAAATAAATAAAGTTACAATAATTTCACCAAAAACATGGACACCAATAATAAAGGTAACTGAATGAATGGATTATTCAGTGTTGATTGTCCTGTGGTGAGTTGTTCAAGATGCTGTTTATACTCATCTGAATAATGTTCCTTTACAGCTTTTCTTGTGGGAGGTTGGCTCAACCTGGCTCAACCTTCCACAACTTGGTTATATTTTTCAATAACTGGTGTTTCTAGTTCTCTGATGAGGATAGTGTGCTATTGTTTTCTTTTTCCTTGTGAATTTTATATCTCTAAATATGTTGTGCTTGGTTTATGGCTCTTTTCTTATATTTGCTGCAAAGGAAATTGGAACTTTCTATTTTTCTTTTCAATTCTTTCTTTCTGTACTTTTGCTTTTCTTTTTGTCTCTCTCCCTTTATTGATTATGCTATTTATTAGTTTGTGTTAGTTTTTAATGCATTTTGTAAAGTTTTAATTACAAATATACAAAAAAGCTTTATTTGTTCCTTTTTATTATGATCATCTACATATGGATCCATACATCATTTTTAGACATGGCACTGTGGTCCCCGCTGAGTCCTGAGGATGGTGATTGCATGGGTGTATTCCTCTGATTTGATCATATATTTGTCTATTAAACTGAAAGTAGGTACTGAATGCTAGAGTAAATAGGATTTTCATATAATTAGTATGGCTCATTCTATTTTCTTGGATTTCAAATGTACAAAAAGTATTTTAAAGCTATTTTTTGTTTATATACTGTTTCTTATGGCATTTCTGTATTATCTCATTTCTCTATTGATTTTAAGGAACATCAGTCAATATCACTTCAGTAGTTTTTATTCAGATTCTAACTACTATGTGCAATTTACTGTCATTTGTAAATGAAAGTTGTCTTTGTTTCACATGAGTATATGTCAGGATTTATGCAAAGCATTGAGTAGAGTTGCTTGGCAACAGAAAACATGTATGTGAAGTCCTTCTGATAAATCCAACATATCCACATACTCACTATAATACTTCAATTTAAAAAATAGATCTATGACAGCCAGTCACAATTAATATCAAGATTATTCCTGGCAATGGAAAAGTGCAACAAGAACACTACTGTTAAAATTGGTTAACTATAAGAGCACAACTGGCAATTTATACCATTGGATGTCAATTTCTCCATTCTGCCAAAGGGCCAGAAAATATTATGGCAGTACTGTTCATAAAGCACATTGCAGAATACTACACATCTATAGAAATATAATCACATCCCTTTAGACCAAAAAGAACTTAACCAAGGCTTAACCAAGAATTGTAACTCTTACCACTACTTTTAGAAAAAAAATGCATCTTGACTTTAAACTTATTCTTGCAAATATTCATATCTTCCACATATACCTCATAACCATACATCAACAATAACAAGAGCTGCTATCAAGGTCTACATGAGCCAGCAAAGTACTAATACTTTCCCACTCTTACTGCATCTAAGGATAGTCATCCTGCAGCCCTGTTTCAAGTAACATGTCCTGTCTTGGATAAAGGAATTTAGCAATAGCAGTAGCACTTAAACTTATATACTGCTCCATAATGCTTTACAGAACTTTCTGAGTGATTTACAAATGTCAGTATATGGCCTCAATAATCTGGGTCATCATTTCACCAACTTCAGAAGGATGGAAGGCTGAGTCAACCCTGAGCCCATCAGATCGAACTCCTGGTAATGGGCAGGAGTTCTGCAGTACTAACCACTGCACTGCAACAGTTCCTAGAAGTCCACTTACATTTCCAACAAACATTCAAAACATTCTTATTCATAGTTGATCATTTATCTGGTATTAAATATCATTGGTATATAATTTTATAGAAGTTCTCTTTAAGTGTTCAATGTGAATTTCAGTTGTCAAGTTAACATATTTTCCCATTGCTCTAACTTTATATTATAACCTACATTTCTTGCCCATTGAATCATACAATGTTTAACATTTTCACTTTCTAGGTTTAGCAGTTAAAGCATTTTATAAAGCTTAGTGAGAAAATGTTCATCATTAGTATAGTGTATTGTTTAAAATTCCTTTTTAGCTAGTTCTGCTGACTGCCAACAGCCTGCAGTTCAGCAGTTCAATTCTCACCAGTTCAAGGTTGACTCGGCCTTCCATCCTTCTGAAGTCAGCAAAATGAGGATCCAGATTGTTGTGGCAATATACTGACTCTGTAAACTGCTTAGAGAGTGCTGTAAAGCACTGTAAAGTGATATATAATACTAAGTGCTATTGCTATTAGCAGCTTCAAAACTGCATTTTTTAAAATCTAGAGTAATCTTTATTTCAAATGTAGATAGTAAACTAGTGACATGTATGACCTTCTAGCTCCAAGTCCTATTTTGATTTGAGAATGAACAAGAGATATTTCATTATAAACCTACCAATTGGAACTCACTATAAGTTCCTTTCTATAAAAAAGACTTCCTGGGTTGATCAAGTATATTTAGGAAAAATACTTCTTTTTATTTATTCCAAATTCTATAAATGGCACAGTTAACAAAATGATTCTTGGAATCTGCATTCATTTTAACTTTATCATACCATAGATAGGCATGCCATTCAAACTTAAATTCACAGCCTTCCAATTCCAATAACCTCTTATTCTTTAAGGTCACCCATTTGTTCATCTAAACCAAACAACATGGATCAAAATACTATTTTAAATAGTGTCAGGTTAAATGTCTAACTATTTCACACAACAACCCCACAGCCCAGCAAGAGTTAACAAATCACATATCCCATCATCCCCATAACCACACCTTATCTCCTGACTCCTCCCCCTGGGTATAAAATCTTCCACCACGAGGTCATCCAGAAGTTCCAGAAGTATACCTGCAAGGGAAAGAACAAAGGTCAGTTAGATTGAATTGAATAGGCCTAGGATCAATTCAGGCCTGTAATAAAAGGATTTAAGAAATACATATGCTTGTATTGTGAGTTATTGGATCAGATCCATCCCTATAACAAAATGGTAGCAGAGGATGGTTACCCATAACTCTGAATAATGACAGAGCCAGTAGTTTATTCTGAAACGAAGAACAGAATAAACACAAAAGCCTACGCCAGACTAATGGCTGAACTACAGACACTCGAAGGTGCCATGGCAAGAACCACAATGACTGAGAGTGAGCAGGATGAAGATCCGTACCCACTTCTCAGAAACGAGAGACCACGAGAGGAAGCAGATGAATATGACAGAAAAGCCGCAAGAGAAAAATGAATTCAGAATGGCCTTACTGAAAATGATGGAAGCGCCCATCAGCAACGGAGAGCTCATCGCGAAACTCCAAGGCCTCCTAGAAAACCATGGAGCAGCGATGAGTGCCCAGGAACAAATCCAAGAAACCACCAGTCCGGTAAGGGAAAGGCATTCTCGCGCAGAGTTACCGGACATAGATGAATTCACTTTCGCGCCACTTTCCCGGTGGCCATCTTGGAATGGCCAGCAGCCAATAGAAAGCCAGGATTTGAATCTAATGGCGCAAACCAGCCAGAACCCTGAAACAAACAAAGGGCACCCCGAAAACAACTACGAAGAACAAATCCAATGCAACAGGGGCTCACCCACTGAGCTCGAAGTAGAAAGAGCCATCGAGACCCTAATGGCAGCATTTGGCTCCACATTCAAGCCTCCTGCGCCAGCCAAAAGCCGAAAAGAAAACCCTGGAGGCCAGAGGGACATCAGAACAACCACCAACTACGAGGCACCTAACCTACCACCACCCAGAGAGGTGGCACACTTCCGTGATGAACAAAGAACGCCGACCGCCTACAGACTAACGGCAGGACTTGAACTCACCACCCCACCTACTACCCAAGCGAAGCCCAAGAAGAGAAAACCAAGCCGGCTACTTACCCATCCTACGACCACCACCGGGCTTCTCCACACATCCAGGGGCCATCACCTATGGACCAGGACCCGCCGCCGCCACTGCTGTCACCGCTGCCGCCACCACTGCGGAACCACCGGGCTCCGAAAGTCCTCGATCCACAACTGCGATGCCGCCGAGACTTCTGCCGATCTTCGCCGGGGACCCAGCCGCCCAGCAATGACTCCCGACATCCATCACTGATTCCAGATGCACCAGGGGTGAACCCAGCATTCCCCTGGCAGGCCTGGGCCTAGGCCCGAGAGCCGCGGCCACGAGCTCCTTACCCGATGACTTCCAGCGCCAAATGAGCTTCGCGCATGCTCATTCTTCACCTATAGAGAGAGAGGAAAGAAACATAGAGACAAGTCAATACAGAGTAACAACATGCATTCCCGTGCCTTATTGTGAGCTCCCTCATTTACAAAACCATGGACAGTGGTTACCCTTACTTACCCTCAGAAAGTAACTGTTCAAACAATTCTGGGACAATACCTGTTAACTTTCCAAAATTACAAATAGATGGAGGGAATCTTTTAGAATGGAGCCAGTAGCTACAAATTGTCTTTATGAAAGAAAATGTACTCTTTTTAATTTCCAAACCTCCAAAAACGCCTTCATCATTTGAGATTGACTGTGTCCATCACAAGGCATTTTATCTATTGTTAACCAGTATCCCACCCACTATGTATCCCAGCATAGGTAACAATTTAACTGTGTATGTGGTCATGCAAAAATTATACGGTTTATTCTATAGTCAGAGCAGAGCAACTACAACAAGGATATCCAGGGAATTCCACTCTGCTAGACTCAGACCAGGGGTCCCCATGAGCAAACATATATTGAAACTTAATGCAACCAGGGCTGAACTAATGCAAAGGGGAGAAGTAATCACTGAAGAGAGTATGCTGAGTATAGTTATAAACTCATTAGACAGCAGCTGGGACAATTTCGTGACTCAAATAGAGTGTCTCAATATAGAGCATCTATCATTAGGCACACTCACTAATTGCCTAATCGCAGAAGACAACCTTAGGAGGGACCACCATCTATCCAGAAGGGACCTCAGACCCATTAAGAAAGTTGAGTTCCAGGATAGGACAAGGAGTACCTCTGAATGTTTTTCTTGCGGTTCTAGGAACCACCTAAAAAGGGATTGCCCCAGGAACAACAGGGACAGGGGATACAATGATCGCAGGGGGAGACAATTACCAGACTGTAGACCTTTTAGAGAACGAGGGCGTGGGTGGTCCCCCAATCCCAGGTGACACAATGACCGTAGGGACAGTTCCAGGGACAGCAATACAAGTTACATGTACGGTTTCAGATATGGGAAACCAGACCCCAAAATAAAAATAAGTGAGGACATGTGGCTCTTAGATTCAGGAGCCACAAACCATACCACATGCAACCCAAGGCTATTCAGTTAACTCACAGAAACAGATTTCGAGATAAAGGTGGCCAATCAGAGTAGCGCCAAAGTAATAGGGAAGGGTAGCGTGCATATCCCAGAAATTGGAAAAATAGAGAGGTATTATATGTACCAGAAATACCCTACAACGTATAAGCCACCACCAAACTCACACAGGACACTAGCAGTGAGGTAGTGTTCAAGGAAGGAAAAGCTTACATATTTAACCAAGGAAATAAGGTTGGGGAGGTAACAATACATGAAGGTCTGCCCTACTTTGCACCCAACGACAGCAACAGAGGAAGCATAAACACAAACACTGCTAGGGAAGAAAAGGGAAGTACGGGAACAGAGGGGGTACACCAGGGGGCAACTGAGAGTAAGTCACCAAGTAAAAACACAATGTCTATGGGAAGACCCATCCATGATAACTGCGCCCATCTCCTTCACAGGAGACTAGGACATATCATTTTCCCTGTTGTAAGAAAAATGCTGGAATGTACCGAGGGCCTAAAAGTAAAAGACTGTGAAAACTACTTAGAGTGTTCTGTTTGTAAGCGATCAAAAATTAAGGTTAAGGCAAGGCCAAAGAAGTCAGAACGGACTACTGACTCTATCTTCCAACTGGTACATATGGACTTGGTAGGGCCATTGAAACCATCAATTAGGTATAGAAAAAGGTTCTTCTTAACCATTGTGGACGACTATAGCAGGTATGGCTATGTTTACTCACTCAGGCATAAAAATGAAGTATTTCAAAAATTCAAAGAGTTCCATAAAAGGGACATGATACATGATACAACTTGTATTTTGCAACATGATACAAAAATCAAACAAATAATGACCGACCGAGGGTCAAAGTTCATGGCCAGAGACTTTACAAGATGGTTAAGGGAACAGGGCATAGTACACTACACTTCTTCGCCTTTTTCACCATTTCAAAATGGGGTCTAGAATGAAAAAACAGAATACTTCAAACAATGATGAGGTGTGTCCTAGAGGACGCAGGAATGGGCTAGTCATTTTGGTCAGAGGCACTACATTATTCCAACTATACATTAAACAGGTTATGGTCAAGTTCGATTAATAAAACACCATACGAGATAATGTATAAGAGAAAGCCCAACTTGGCCCACCTACATATATTTGGTGCCCCAGCAGACGTCCACATTCCCAGACAGTTGAGAAAGAAGGGAGAAAAGATATCCAAGAGGCTAAAGTTCATGGGGTATGAACCAGGAACGAAAGGTTTCAGGTTCGTAGACTGCAACAACAAGTTTGTAGTATCCAGATCTGCAGACTTCCATGAACATTCAAACTGGTCAAGACTTCACTCTAATGACATTCTCATTGGTAGGGACGCACTCACACATAACCAAGGAGATGAGGAAACGATAACAGAAAAGGCGAAGGAGGCCAAAACACACAAACCCAAATATCACGAGATAAAGACCAAGTAATGGAAGGAAGGACACCCCACCTTGAACCTGGACAGCCTCACAAACAAAGAAGCCGAGTACATGCATGAAACAGATACATCCCCAGACAGGCCAGTCAGGGCAAGTAGGAACAGATTGCCAAAGAAACTCGAAGATTACGTTATGTCTATACATTCCAACAACCCCACACCAAATTCCTATGAAGAGATACTCAACCTTCCTCAGGAAGAGAGAGAAAAGTGGGAGCAAGCCATGGAAAGAGAAATGGAGAGCCTCAGGGACCTACATGTATACTCACCAGCTCAAGCACCTGAAAACAAAAAACCAATAGGAACCAAATGGATGTTCAGAATCAAGACACTGGAAAACAACAAAGCACTGTACAAAGCGAGGCTGGTTGCACAAGGATTTGCCCAGAAGTATCCAGAGGACTACACCGACACCTACTCGCCTACAGTCAGGGCTGAGAGCGTCAAGAGTGCACTGGTAATAGCCACTATTCTGAGACTTGAAGTATTCCAATTCGATGTGCAGACCGCCTATCTCCATGCAGAATTGGACAAAGAAATCTACGTCAAAGCCCCACCAGGATACAATGAAGGAAAAAACAACACATGGCTTCTGAATAAAAGCTTATATGGACTCAAGCAATCAGGCAAGAGGTGGTACGACTACCTAGCCAAAGCTCTCAACTCTATGGGCTTCACCGCCACTTCTGCTGATAAATGCTTCTTTACAAAAGGGGAAAATGAATCATTTGAGGGCATCCTTGCCTATGTGGGCGATATTCTGTACATAGGCAAGCAAAAAGACAAATGTGATAAATTTGCCACTGAACTGGGGAATCACTTTTCATTAAAATCACTAGGGAATATAGACAAATACCTGGTCAAGTGACCAAGACCAACAAAGGCTTCCGACTCTCACAAAAGGAAAAGATCGTGAACTTTTGTCAAAATGCAATATGTCAGAGGCGAAGCCCAGTGAGACCCCCATGCAACCAGACTTTCTAAAAAGTATGTATGATGAGTCTGAACCCTTCATTGACAACAAGCTGTACAGGTCTACCATAGGGTCGCTACTATCAGGGCCGGATTTTCCTATAGGCTAACTAGGCTTCAACCTAGGGCCTCAAGATCAAGAGGGGGCCTCAAGATCAAGAGGGGCCTACATTCAAATTGTTAGCAAAATTAAAATTACACTTTCACTATAGGTGAAAGGGCCTCATAAGTGGAATAGCCTAGGGCCTTTTTTCATCTAAATCCGGCCCTGGCTACTATACATAGCCAATTGGACTAGACCAGACATAGCCCTGGCTGTCAACCTACTGTCCAGACATGTGAGCAAGCCTACAACATCACACTGGGATGCCATCAAGAGGTTGCTCAGATATCTCAAATACAGTATCAACACACAATTATGCCTTGAACCAGACCTGTCCATGAAACCACAGCTGACCTGCTATGCTGATGCTGATTGGGCGGGAGATATCAAGAGTAGGAAAAGCACCTCAGGTTATGTAATCTTCCTCAACGGCAGCCCTATTCACTGGCACACAGGGAAACAAAAACTTGTAGCCACATCCACCACCGAGGCAGAGTTTGTCTGTTTGTCAAAGGCCGCAAACAACCTAATATGGTTTGATGACTTACTCAGTGATATTTGGATTGAACCATCATATCCAATAATTATTCATGAGGATAATAAGGCAGCAATAGAGATATCAAGGGCCAATCCGTCAGCCAACGATCAAGACATATCAATATCAAATGTAAACATGTTAGGCAATTTTCAGAGATTGGTTTTATTAAAGCCGTACACTATGACACTGAGGAGCAGACAGCCAATATACTCACAAAACCTCTACCCCACAAACAACACGCATACCTCATGTCTAAAATATGTGTTTATGTGTAATCAATGTAATTTTATGTATGCAACATGTACTTATGTAAATACCATGCGCTTGTAATCAGTTAGTCATTTAGAGGGGATTTTGTCAGGTTAAATGTCTAATTATCTCACACAACAACCCCACAGCCCAGCAAGAGTTAACAAATCACATATCCCATCATCCCCATAACCACACCTTATCTCCTGACTCCTCCCCCTGGGTATAAAATCTTCCACCACGAGGTCATCCAGAAGTTCCAGATGTATACCTGCAAGGGAAAGAACAAAGGTCAGTTAGATTGAATTGAATAGGCCTAGGATCAATTCAGGCCTGTAATAAAAGGATTTAAGAAATACATATGCTTGTATTGTGAGTTATTGGGTCAGATCCATCCCTATAACAAATAGTACCCAAACTCTTTCTTGGGCATCCTGCAATAATTTATACTTAATTCTTGGTTTTTATCCTTGCCAAATAAATTTAGAGATGTCCTTTTATCATTGCTTAAATGGAGCCTCAGCTATCAATATTGACAATGTCTGGAATGAAAATAGGATTTTTGATGGAACATTCATCTTGATCACAGAGATCCTGCCCAACAGAGATAATTAAAATTTATCCTATCTAAGTAAGTTTTTCTTAATATCATTCTAAACAAATAAATATTTATTTTGAAATAATTTAGACTTTGCATCTGACAATATCACTCCAAGATTTTTGATAATATTCCCCCCCCTCCCCACAAATTGGGTGTGCATTTATGTCTGCTGTTATCCCTTTGGCCTTGAATAAATTGCTAATTTCCATAGCAATTGTGTGTGAGAGTATATAATTGAAACCATAAGCAGGCCAGTGGGGAAAGATTCCATCCTAGGCCCCTACTATGTAAGGTACTGCAGAGTTTGGAGTTCTTTCTTCTCCTATTCAATATCTATATAAAGCCATTGGGTGAGCTGTTGATATCTATTCTTGGTACCTGGAGGCTGTGAGGGTCTGGATGAGAAACCACAGATTTCAACTGACCCCTGATATAGATGGTAGAAAGCAAGATTAATCAGTGTGGTAGTTTATTTTTTCATTCAGTTTTTTTAGTCTAATTTTAAATTTTGCAGAGTGGAATTGATTAACCAAGGATTACACTTCTGTGTAATCTGATTTCTAGATATCTCCTTGGAGGGATCTTTGAAAATGCAGCATTGAGGACCAGTCTTTTGCACTGTTTCAATTTCTACTAGCAACTTTCTGTATATTTGTTTGTTCATAAGTCTTTCTCTCTCTCTCTTTCTCTCTCTCGCTCTGTGTGCATGTGCGTGTGTACACATGCACAGAGCGAGAAGGCAGGCTCCCTAGAAAATGGCCAGCATCTGTGCAGCTGTTGTCCTACCTCTAAGCCCTCTCATGATCAATTACAGTAATGCAGGTGATAAAAGCTGTGCTGAGAGATTGCTTGCCTGGTGTGGTGGTGATGGGGAGAAAAGGGAGGAGGTGTGCATTCATGTGTGGAAATAACACAACCTAAAGAAACTAGAAAGAGTAGTATTTGAAAGACCAACAGTAGGAGATGTAGTAGCAGTGGGGAAGAGTGGAGTAGTGCTGAGCAGTAAGTACTAGCTGTGAATGCTTTATGTGTTGCCTAGGGACCTATGTTGTATTGCACGAATGTCGAACTCGCGGCATCATGTTGCTATCATGTGATGTATTGTGATGTTTTCTCCCTTTGCGGAGCTGGGGTGGGCATGGCCTGAACATGACACATCTGGCCCATGGGCTGCCAGTTTGATACCCCTGTTGTATTGGGTGTCTTGTGATTTGGCACCCACTACATTGGGTATAATTAAAAGAACCTGTGATACACACATATAAAACTGTGTAACCTAGTCATTGTTCACATTTGCAATCCCACTGATAACAGTTCTCAAAAATGATTTACTGTTCCTTTAAGGTCTTCCAACAATGCCACCATCACTGCTATAATGGAGACCATGCATCTTTCTTTTAGTCATCTTCTTTTCTTTTGACCTTCTACAACATTATATATTTCACAAGAGAGCTAGATTTTCACATACTGTGATGTGTCCAAAATATAAGAATTTGACCTAGTGCTTTGTGTCTCAAGTGAAAACTCTGAATGTTTTTGTTCTGTGACCCATTTATTTGTTTTCTTGGTCATCCATATATTCTCAAGAGGCGTCTGGGAGACTTCCGGTTGGCGTCGCTGGGACACAGACGGGGAAATGGCGAGCTCCGCTGAGCCCTGCCAAATCCCCTCTGCTAAGCTGCTGCCGATAGGTCTGCGGACCTCCCCTGTCTTGTAGGGACAGGGGGACAAGAAGAAATGCCTTGGGCAGCCGAGAGGAACGGGCGGGTTTCTTGGGGCCGGAGGCTTCTCCTTCACGCCGGCGGCAGCGGGATGGCAGCCATTGTGGCTGCCCTGAAACTGCGGCAACCGGGAACAAGGATTGTGCTGGAGGAAGAAGATGAAGAAAGAGCAAAAATCAAGAAGCCGGGTGAGTGACACCAACCCAGGCAATAACGTACCTATTTGGAATTATTGGAAAATAAGACCCCAAAATTAAAAGCAGCTGTTGGACTGCAGGGCTTAAAGATTGAAAAGGAAAAAAAAAATGGGTAAAAGACCCAAATTGAATTTTGTTGCAGTAAACTTAAACTGGATTATTTGGTATTAATAAATTTCTGAAATTTGACTGTGCCTTTAACTGGAGTGGAGAGGAGAAATGGATATTCCTGAGAATTAATGCCTCTAAAAGAAAATGAAGCTAATGAAGATAGAGAAATAGCCATGGAGTCTGCAGTGATTAAACAGAGAAGTGGATTAAAGAGATTTCCCTTTCTGGGTGGAAAAGAAACATGTTAATTGGCTTTTTACCTTGGATTACTTGAAATTAATATTGGATATAAGGATTTTGGAGATTCCTACTCTGTCCCAGATGATTTTAAGAAAGAAGAAAGAAGAAAGAAAGAACATTTTGGATTTTAACAATGGAGACTGACAAAACTAGGTGTGGCGTAGTTAACAAAGACAGGAAGCTGATGCATTACGCTTGGATCAGACATTTTAAAAGTTTTAAAGGGACATACAGAATTCTTTACTTTGAACTGATGAACCTTGAAATAGAGCACTTTGGACAGAGAGGAAAAGGAAGAAAAGGAAGAATTAAAGTGGATAAATTTAAATGTGACTAACTGAAATGTAAAGTTTAAAAGCCTAGGTATATATGATTTTTGGATAAAAACAGGAAGGGTTGTGAAATAATAAAAATAGAAAATAAGAGGTGGCTATTAAAATAGTGGATGATATCAAGGGGATAAAAATAATAAAAAATGTACTGTTTGATGTAATACGTTTTAATTTTAACTTGCAAACAAATGTTAAACTGATGAATAAGGATTGATTGAACAAAATACAAGATACACAGATGCTAGTGATTGAATTAAGGTAATACAAGTTGGAAATGATGACTATTATGACATATACTGAGATTTAAATTGAAAGAGCAGGATGGAAAAATGATATAAAACAGATAATTATATTACAGTTAAAATGTGTGGGATGGATACCAACTAGATAAGAGTTTGAGACTCGGTGGAAATACTTTGGAAATTAATTCAAAATGCTGGAAACAGCCAAACAAATAGGAGGAGAGTTGGAGGAGACTTTGCTGGAAATCAGCCCACAAAATGCTGGAAACAGTCAAACAAATAGGAGGAGAATTGGAGGAGATTGAGGAACTATTCTAAAATCAACTAAATAGTTGGTGTTTTGGAGGGGATCAAGCTGAGAATTAATCAAATAGAATAAGCTGGAAGATAGTTAAATATTAGAGGGAGATATAGTGGAAAATATATTAGAAAATGGATTAAATAAAATATGCCTTTGAGAGAAATCTGTGTAATATGTAAACTGGGAGGAAAAAAAAAAACCTAAGGTAAAGTGATTTGAGGATAAGGGTCAAAGGGTTAAAATTAGATAAAATGTTGTTTTATAAAATATAATAAAAATGGAGTGGTATTGAATTGAAACTAAGAATAAATGGTGATAAAATTGTAAGGTAAATACTTAATAAGAGGTTAGAATATTGTAAAAATTATTTTGATATGACTTGTATAAGATATAAGGTAAAGAAGAATAAAGATATGTTTAGAATTGTTATGCAGATGTAAAAATGAGTGAAAGTGAATTTGAAACTAATTTTGGATAGATATAATGGATTTATATAGATGAAAATGTGAAATTTGAGGTAAAATTGTTCTTTTTCTTAAGTTTTGAATTTCTTTTTTACAGTTGCCATTAGTTTGGTATTCTTCATATTTAATATTGGTCTATTTTTTTTACTGTAATCCTTGACTTCCTTTAGTTTGCAGGTTGCTTGCATTTTCAACAAGAGAAAGAAAGAAAAAAAGAAAAAAGAAAAAAGAAAGAAAGAAAGAAAAATCCTCCTCCATAGATAGAAAATATTTTTTCATAATTTGGAATCAATATTTAGGATAACACACTTCCGGTGGCTCTGCGTTTCCTGATGGACGCTCCTTTAGGAGTTCCAGCCCCGTGATTCCGTTTGCTGCTAGAACAGTGAAAATCAGCTGTTTAGTGGCTAGAAACTCTCCCCAGGGAAAAAGGGGGAGAGAAGAGCAGAAGGGTCTGGGTAGAGCTCCCCTAGATTCCCAGGTTTTTTTTTTTTAAGCCTGGGGCTTGCAGGGTGAGAGCTGCCTGAAAGCCCTTCAGTGCTCCGGATCTGGGATGAGTCTGCTTTATGCAGAACAAGGGGTCGCAACCACACCAGCAATGCAATTTTAAGGATTATAAAAAACTTCGACCCTGGATGCTGGCAGAGCAAAATCAGGAGAACAAAAAATGCAAGTACTGAACTTTAACTCCGTTTAAAAGAAAAAAAAAGATGGCACCTAAGGGCGTGAAAATGAAACTTATTATCAGTGAAAGTGATTGTTAATGTTAGCAACATTGTTAAAGCTACTGGATTACACATCAAGAAAAAGATTTAAAGTGGTAGTGGAATGGAAAAGACTATGGTATTGACGTCAACTAATTTATATTTCTAAATTGTGTGGAAAATAATTGGATTTATTGACCTGATAGCTGAATAAATTTAAAGTGAAAATTGAAATATGGCTGACATCAAGGATGGAGGATCATTATTATATGAACCAGCAAACTCACAAGTTGTGACTATAAAGGTTTTACAAGAACTCTTAAATTTTCATACTTCTGTTATATTAAAATCAATTAAAAGGACTTTTCAAAATCAAAATCTGGATTTTGATTTTGAAAAAATCAAAATCCAACAATGGATTCAACAATGATTTACTGGCTGGAAAAGAGGAAGAAATTAACCAAGCTAATGTAATTTTGGAGGAGGAAAAAGAGGCTGTCAGGATTAAGATGGAAGTTTGCATACTGGAAACAGAGGTTTTGGTAGAGGCTTCTATGCAATTAATTGAAAAGCAGCAAATAGACTCTTTCCTGCAGACTGATCAATTTTACCGTGACAATCCTTGGCTTTACAGACAGAATCAATCATTAAGGAATGAAGTGACTGGTTATACAAACAGGAAGAGTCGAAATGGAGGTTCTAAATTAAAGGAAATAATTCTAAGAAGAGAACGAATTCCAAAGATACATCAGCCAATCCATATTCAAAAATTTTCGAAAATAAAAGCAGGGGGAGGAGCAATGCTGAAGAAGAAAGTATTATTGAAGAAGGAGGACTGGAAAAAATATAGAAAGAAAGGAAGAAGGGAAGATTAATTTCTTTTGGGGAGGACCTTAGTAATAAATCTGGAAAGCTTACTGAAATTAGTATTTTTTAAGTTTAAGTAAAAATGTTTAACTAAAAATGGATAGCTTTTTAAAAGTTATCGAGGTATTAAAATGGGCTTCCTGAAAGTTTTGAAATTTATATTTTGAAGAATGAACTCAAGAGTTAGAAATAATTTAACCTAATGGATTAATAGTATCTTTAAGGTTATATTCTGAAGAATGTTTTATTCTGAAGTAAAAAGGTTTAATTAAAATTGGATAGCTTTTTAAAACTTACTGAAGTATTAAAATGGTTAATTTAAAATTGAATGGATAGCCTTTAAAAAAAATGTTTTGAAACTTATATTTTGAAGAATGTTTTATTGAGGTATTAAGAGATTTTAAAATGTTTAACCTAAAATAATTTTCTTTCTTTTCTTTTCAAAAAGACATGCTTTAAAGAAAGTTTTAAAATGTTTAATTTAGAATTTTACAAGGGAGTAATGTTGAATAAACAGAAATTGGCAAGTGGTTTATGAATGACCAAAGAGGATAAATGTTTAATTTAGAATTTTATTAGGGAGTAATGCTGAAAAAGAAGGTATGGAAAGGATTTTAGTAACAAACGTGAAATGTGATAAGAGAATTTATAAAGGGGAGGCTGATGAATAATTTTTAAAAGAGGAGTTAAAGAGTGTGAGGGAGTTTTGAATCTTGTAGTAAGTTAGTATATTTTAGCTTATGCTTGTTTAATGTTATACCCTGTTTTTGCTCTGGGAAGTTGGGGGTGTGTGGGGAGCGGGGGTTGAAGGTTGTATGGGGATAAAATTGTTGTCTAATTTTTAATAAAATTAAAAGATAGATAAATGTATTAATAGAGAAGTAAGAAATGTGGGGGAAATGTCATAATAAAGGAAATGATAATATTAAGATATGATAAATACTGGAGGAGTAAAAAGAAGACACAAAAGATGTATTCAGAAGATATACTGAATGATTGATTACGTATTGTTTGTTTGTTTATAAAATAAAAAAACTTTTTTAAATAAAAAAATATTTAGGATAACACTAAACTTTATTTTACTTATTTGTATAAATATTTCTACACTATTCTTCTAACGCATATACATTATAACTAACTGAATTGCTTATTTTTTCATAGTTATAAGTTTGGATATTTTTTGATACTTCAAACAAAAAACTCTTGTTTAATACTTCAAACAAGAAACATGATGCAATAACAAGGTCTCTTTAAGAGAGATAGATTTAATGATGTCAATTGATAAATAACAGATCAGTTGAAAATGGCAGAGTAATTGGATTTAGTTTATATCTGAATGGAATACACACACACACACACACACACACAGAGACACATATGCAGTATGTAAAAATAAAATAAAAAAAATAGCTATGGTTTTGGCCCCAGCACTATCCATAGAGAATCAAGCAATCTCAGTAGTTTTAACTTTTACCAGCTTTGGCTGTTATCCATCTAAAAATAACTTTGCAACAATTGCTCAGGCTTTGTTAACTCCCCATTCTAATTATTGCAAGACATTATTAAAATAGGGATGCTTTAAAAATAGTCTAGAAACTTCAAAGAGTTAAACACAGAATAACTTTGCTGAGCAAAGTTAATAATATTGCTGAGCACATTGTAAGCCGCCCTGAGTCTCCGGAGAAGGGCGGCATATAAATCAAATAATTAAAAAAAAAAACCTTACAGGATGGCCAATAGCATAGATTTAGGCCTGTATTTGGCATCTCTACCAATAGCAGATCTAGTTCCTGGCCAAATTAAAAATTTATTATTGTGACTCTAGGCTGCATTGGATGCTACTATTACTGTTATTATTATTTATTAAACTTTTAAGCCACCCATGTCCCCCAGAAGGTGACTTTGAGTGACTCACAAGTTATAAAACAAGTAAAAATAATTACTGTATTAAAACATTAAAAACTACACACATTAGAATATTGTTTATAAAAAAATTGTACTAAAACCAAAACTGAGAAAGCTAAGAGTTGGCTGGGATAGGGATGAAGTCTTCTTACCCCTGTCAATCACCTCCAGAAGTGGGCAGCTCCCTCAGGACCCCAGGCCAATTGGAAGTCAGGTTTTAATATCCTTCTAGCAAAAACGGAGGTGGCAGTTTTGTTGCTTCTAATTTGTATTCTATTAATTATGCTTCGGTTTGTATGATTTTATTTTAATGCTATTTTTATGATTTTACTTTCTAAATTATATGTTGGGCTTGATGAACAACATCTACAGAACACATTCTTAAGCATAAAAAGAGAACCTACGTTCTATGGTTTTGTGGAATCTAGCATGAGATGAGAGCTAATTAGTCTGGAAAAACTTTATTAAATTATAAATACAATAAAATACAATGAAATAAGTACTTTGTTAAATTATAATTTATAAAAATGATAATCAAGTATAATTAAACCATTTCAATGTTATATCTGAAAAAAATGAAACCTATGCAAATTTCAATGAATGATCAGCAATTTATATAAACATAAATAAGAAGAAAAAATTGTCCAATAGTGTTTATCCTTGCATCACTGTAGCTTTATTTTCATTGTGACAACATAAAATGTAGCTTCTCAACTGAATCTTCAGCCAGTAATTACCGTCAACCTCTAGGCTTGTACCTTAGTTTTAATCATCCTTCTTTCCAGTTTGATCAGAGCATTTGCAAATGTGATATATATTGATTCAAATGCATCTTAACATAGATTCCATTGTGCACCAAAATAGATTTAGGATGAGTTTTTGCTGCAAGGATTAAAGTCATGCCTTTAAACATCACTTTTTAAATATATCATTATTAATCACAGTTGATATTCTTTATAGATAATTATGAGACACATACAGGGCCGGATTTTCCTATAGGCTAACTAGGCTTCAGCCTAGGGCCTCAAGATCAAGAGGGGCCTACACAGTGGTGGGATTCTGGGGGTTCTAGGGGGTTCGGCCGAACCCTTCGTTAAATTGCTGGCTCGCCCGCCCCTCGCCTCCCACCCGCGCGGCGCCAGCCTACCGTGGCCAGGGGTAGGCAATTGTGGCTCTTTTACAACCTGTGGACTTCAACTTCCAGAATTCCTGAGACAGCTTGGCTGTCTCAGGAATTCTGGGAGTTGAAGGCCACAGGTTGTAAAAGAGCTACAATTGCCCACCCCTTCCCTAGCCTGAGTTCCGCTGCCTGGGATCCATGTGGGCTGCCACGTGGTTCCCCATCGGCTCCAGACGCAAGAGAGCAGGATGGAGAAAGCAGCTTCCACGCCTTCACTCACCCTCACTCTCTGCTCTGTTAGATCGCCGGCCGTTTGCTTACCCCGCACACTCCCAATCTATTGCTGCCTCCGGAGTCCCAGCTGATGGCTAGAGGAAAAAAAAACTTCAAATTCTTGCCTCGGGGCTTCAAAGGGCCGCCCTAGAGCCAGTGGTGCAGCCGAACCCTTTGTTAAATTGCTGGCTTGCCCCGCCCCTCCGCACCACTATTTATTGCCAATAAATAGTGGTGGGCGAGGGGCGGGGGAGCCAGCAATTTAACAAAGGGTTCGGTGTTTTTTTTGTAATTTTATTGGCCCACGGAGCTTCAGCATAGGCTAATTGGCCTCCCGGCTCTCAGCTGATTTGTCTCAGCTGTTTTGCTCAGGGCTCTTCTGCTTCCTTGCAAAGAGTGCTGATATTTTTCCCCCTAGCTATGCTGAGAAACGAAAGTGAAACTGCTTTGCTGTTGCTGCAAGGTTGGAAAATTAGGCAGGCAGAATTCTTTTTCTTTTTCCTCACCAAAACGGTAGGTGCAAACAATGGGAAATTTAGGGAAAAAGAGGAGAGTTCAGGATTTTAAAACACAAAAGAAAAAAAGCTCTATTTAACTAGGGAATTGTAATAATTGAGATACTATTAATTGTATATTTCTGAAAGCAGAAATGGTTAAGTTGTGGTTTGGAGGAATATATGGGGGAAATTATTTGGTTTATTATTATTGGTAAATATAATTAATGGATTTGTAAGAAATTGGATTGGATGGAAATAATTGGAATATTCATGTTCATATTGATTAATATACAAAAAAGGTAGTTATATAACTAATTGATTTATATTAAAATGTTGAATTTATAATAATAATTATAATATAATAATAATTAACCAATGTGAGGATGGATATAAAAATAGATGACAATGGGAAGGGGTATAAAATAGAATAGAAGGGAAAAATTGAATTTGATTAAGATTAGAGATGAGGATGAAGGGTAATATTGGTTTTTTACAAAAATAGATGAGGAATAAATATGGCAAAAAGGAAATATAGAAATTGTAAATTTAATTGAAATGACTAAACACTGTTTAAATTTGTGAACCGGCCAAATACTCTGTTCAAAGAAAATACATTGTATGTTTGTATGTGTGTTTCTAATTATTGTTATTTATTCATATTTGTTCTCTTTTATTCTTTAAAGTTTAACAATTCATTCTTTATCTTAATATCTTTATATTTGTTTGGGGTTGGCTTTCTTCCCTTTCATCTTTTTTATTGTACAGCAATCTTTCTCCTCAAACCTACCACCTCTCTCTTTTCTTTCCTTCTTGCTTTCTCTTCCTCCCCCTCTTCTTCTCCTCCCTACTTCCTCTTCCTTTCTCCTTCTCCTCCTCTCCTCCTCCCTCTCTTACCCTCCCTCCTACTCTAATTTCCCTTCCCTTCCTTCATTCCTCTCTATTGCTGTATCCTTTTGTGCATATGGACTATTCAGAGGGCTGAAAAAGTTATTTTTGACTGGTCCTCGCACTTTTGACCAGTCCTCGAACTTACGACTGTCCTCACATTTTACGTTTTTGCCCTATCTTGTCACCATGGTGAAGAGAAGCAGTTGTGAAATGAGTGACATGGTTGTTAAGAAAGCTGCACGGGCATAAATGTGAGGATGGTCATAAGTGTGAGGACCGGTCAAAAGTGCGAGGCCCAGTCAGAAATGACTTTTTTCAGCCCTCTGGGTAGTCCTTTTGTGCATATGGACTATTCAGAGGGCTGAAAAAGTTATTTTTGACTGGTCCTCGCACTTTTGACCAGTCCTCGAACTTACGACTGTCCTCACATTTTACGTTTTTGCCCTATCTTGTCACCATGGTGAAGAGAAGCAGTTGTGAAATGAGTGTCATGGTTGTTAAAAAAGCTGCACGGGCATAAATGTGAGGATGGTCATAAGTGTGAGGACCAGTCAAAAGTGCGAGGCCCAGTCAGAAATGACTTTTTTCAGCCCCCTGAAAAAAGTCTATGCACATAGCCACGCCCACCCGGTCACATGACGAGCTACCCACGCCTACACAATCACGTGACCAGCTAGCCACGCCCACCCAGTCACATGATTGCCAAGCCACACCCCCAACTAAGCCACACCCACAGAACCTGTTGTTAAAAAAATTGAATCCCACCACTGGTGAAAGGGCCTCATAAGTGGAATAGCCTAGGGCCTCCTTTCATCTAAATCCAGCCCTGGACACATATGATGTACAGATAAGAATGGAATGAAAACATTTCATGATACTTGAAAGTGTTAACCTTTTCTATCCCATTCCCTTTTACAATCCAGTTTTAGTGTGAAGCTTTTTAGCAAAACTTAGCATGTTTTTATTTTTCAAACTTGAGTACCAGCATACAACATTTGGTTTGCTATGGTGAACTGTAGAGCTTATTGCCCATTTAAGAGCTTCACAATAAGACACAAGAACCATCTGCATATATGTACTGCTACTTTGGGAATGTGAAAGTTTGTATTATTTAGAAATTCTACTGTAGAATTGATATAAAAATTTGCCAGGGATGGAGTAAGAATAAATCCTTGGTGGATTCACACTCTCTCTATATTTTCAAATAATGTTGTATCTTATGATTAACAAGGTGTTAGAGAATTTGTTTGTTTGTTTGTTTTCTGCCTTTATTATTTTTACAAATAACTCAAGGTTTCGAGTGGTGAATATATCCAATACAGATTACTCCTCCTATTTTCTCCACAACCACAATTCAGTGAGATATATTGGTCTGAGAGAGAGTGCCTAGCCCAAGGTTACCCAGTTGCCTTTCATTGTTAAGGCAGAATTAGAACACACAACCTCCCCCTTTCTAGCCTGGCGCCTTAATCACTAGACCAAACTGACTGTCAAAAATAAGATCTGAATAAAAAGAGAAAGCACCTATCAATTATATTATTTTTATAATATAAATTTATTTATTTATTTATTTATTTTATTCAATTTGTATACCACCCTTCTCCTAGTCGACTCAGGGTGGTGCACAGCCAGAACTAAAACACATACCAATACAAAATTTAAAATTATTAAAAGAATTACATACTTTGGCCCAAATTAAAAACAGTTCGAATTAAAACCCATTGACAGATTAAAAGCTAAAAAGCTAAAAAAAAAAAAGGGGGGGGGGGGTTCACGCCAGCCCTGCTTGATGGAAAAGAAAAGTTTTCAGGGCACGGCAAAAGACCCGGAGATCCGATATCCTTCTTATCTCTGGGGGCAAATCGTTCCAGAGGGCAGGAGCTGCCACAGAGAAGGCCCACCCCCTGGGGGTCGTCAGCCGACATTGCCTGGCTGACGGCACTCTGAGGAGTCCCTCTCTGTTGGAGCGTACTGGTCGGTGGGAGGCTATCGGCGGCAGAAGGCAGTCCCGCAAATACCCAGGTCCTATGCCATGGAGCGCTTTAAAGGTGGTAACCAACACTTTGAAGTGCACCCGGAAGACCACTGGAAGCCAATGCAGCTCACGCAGGAGAGGTGTCACATGGGAGTGCCCCCTCGCTTCCATAATCCCCCACGCGGCCGCATTCTGCACCAGTTGGAGCCTCCGGGTACTCCTCAAGGGGAGCCCCATGTAGAGAGCATTGCAGTAGTCCAGGCGGGAAGTAACGAGTGCCTGAGTGACTGTGCGTAAGGAGTCCCGATCCAGAAAGGGACGCAACTGGCGAATCAGGCGGACCTGATAAAAAGCCCCCCTGGCCACGGCCGTCATATGCTCTTCTAAAGACAGCCGTGCATCCAGGAGGATGCCCAAGTTGTGGGCCCCATCCATGGGGGCCAATAACTTGCCCCCAATAGCCAGCGATGGCACCAGCTGGCTATATCGGGACGCCGGAAGCCACAGCCACTCGGTCTTGGAAGGGTTGAGTCGAAGCCTGTTACTCCCCATCCAGATCCGCACGGCCTCCAGGCACCGGGACATCACTTCAAGGGCATCGTTGGGATGGCCTGGGGTGGAGATGTACAGCTGCGTATCATCAGCGTACTGATGGAACTCCACCCCAAAGCCACGGATGATCTCACCCAGAGGCTTCACATAAATGTTGAACAGAAGGGGCGAGAGGACCGACCTCTGATGCACCCCACAAACAAGGCACCTCGGGGTCGACCTCTGTCCCCCTGCCAACACCGACTGCAACCGGTCAGAGAGATAGGAGGAGAACCACCGCAAAACGGTGCCCTCCACTCCCAACCCCTCCAACCGGCGCAGCAGGATACCATGGTCGATGGTATCAAAAGCCACTGAGAGATCTAACAGGACCAGGATAGAGGAACAACCCCTACCCCGAGCCCTCCAGAGATCATCCACCAACGCGACCAATGCTGTTTCTGTGCTGTGCCCAGGCCTGAAGCCGGACTGGAGTGGATCCAGATAGACAGCTTCATCCAGGTACTCAGAGAGCTGTCGCACCACCACACTCTCAACAACCTTCGCCAAGAAGGGAAGGTTGGAGACTGGACGATAGTAAGCCAAAACAGCCGGATCCAGAGCAGGCTTCTTGAGGAGGGGCCTCACCACCGCCTCTTTCAAGGTGGATGGCAAGACACCCTCACTCAAGGAAGCGTTGATAATCCCCTGAAGCCAGCCTCGTGTAACCTCGCATAGAACCGTAAATAGTTCTAGATAATGAGTTAAAAGTAAATGTAAAGTTTAGCAATTTATGAACAAGGAGCATTTCATTTTCTGATAATACTTCTTTATAAAATGGTACAACATCAGAATATAATTTAATGTTGACCATCTTTCACTGAATTCTGCTTGTTTGTTGCTAATTACGATGTCAATTTCTATCCAGTCTTGGAGTTATGTTTTAAATGTAGTTTCATAATGAAACTTTGAAGGTGAATGGTCCTATAATCAGCCAGATCTTTCTTAGTATTATTTGGGGGTACTATTATTGCTAATCCCTAGTCCTTCTGAGTCAAACCTTTCTGATCAATGAATGCAAATGGGGATACTAGGAAGGGTATCCAGTTAGAATTCATTCTAATTAATTCAAGTAATACATAAACACTGATATTTTTCCTACCTTCCAGAATTCTATTATTTTAAGTACAATTGTTTAAGAAGCTGGCACCCAGCTGTCCACTTGCCTAGGCAGTATATTATTTCTATTGAAAGTATTATTGGAATCTGCACACAATGAATATGAGCACAGTAAAAGCTATCCAAAGCCAAATGAAACTATTCTCGAGAAATTGATTTCGTATTTCTGGAGTGTATATGTATATGGTATATTTTGTCATAAATAGTCTCTGAGAGATCAAAAAAAGAAAGGAATAAGATTGAAAACAAGATGATTTTAGATTCAGAAGAGAGAAGTGGTTTGCAGCATGACAGCATGACTATAATACATGTCTTTGACTTCTGAAACTAAATGTCTTTTCATAGTATCACATGACAGCTATGTTAGGCAACTGTATGATTCTGGGAAAACAAGTGCTTGCTTTAAGACATGTTTCTTTTATACCTCTTCAATTTCCAAAATACCTTTTTGCTTTAAGAATGAAGACTGCATAGCTGTACTAGTTTTGATTTTCTGGATACATAGTGCCTATTTTTTTCAGCTTTTTATTTATATGTTTTGAGAGATACTAGGACATATTTAGAATAGATACTAGACAGAATGGTCAGTAGCAAGTATGACAAAACATTCTTTAAAGGCATTTTGAAACCATAGATGAAAATAAAAATTAAAACTAGTTTTTTTAGCTAAAACCTAAAACCTGGTGCTAAAAACCCACCAGAAACCTTATATTTGATGTCCAGTATATTTTATGAGGATTGCTAACTTCATACAGAATCAGTGTTATTGTAAGTTTCATAGGTTTTAAGGATAGTGAGGATAAACATAACAGAGAGAAAATACCTTGAGGTAAATGTTAATAAAGCGTGATTTATAGATGTGTTGCAGCATGCAGGTTCTTAAGAGTCTTTGCAATTGTCCTTTTGTTCAACTAATAAATAATTAATTCCCAAAGCTTCTTATATTTCTATATGGTATCCTTATTGAGCAGCATATTATGTGAGCATTGTGTTAGATTACTAATAGACTCTGGAAGAATAACAATAGCAATCATAATTGCAACTATTGTTTATAAAGTATGGGTTTTATGGGCATGAAAGCAAACCCATTTTAAGAAGACATTTATAATCAAACAGTTCACATTAAATGTACCAATTTTTAATTTATTTAATTGTAAGCTACATTTTTTTAAATAAGCTTTTGTTTTTTAAACTGACAGTCCACTCCCAATAAGCAAGAAAAATCACATGAGAATAATCTGAAGTGAATAATGCACTCCTTTTCTAGGTCCTTCTTTCTACAAATTCTTCTCTCATAAAGTAGTTCTCCATTGAAAATAAATGAATTAATCAATAAATACACTAAGAGATAACATATATCTAATTAGGTATCAACATCTACCAAGCTTGTCTGATCTATTGTAAGCAAAAAACCCTAAAACCTGATATTTTCAGTAGTAGTCATTCTTATTGGTTCAGTTTGGTATCGTCAGTGACAAAGCGTTTGCTCCTTTATTAGTTGGCCAGTCTCTTTTATAAGGCTTTCCTTACTGCCTTTTCTATATGCTCATAAAGTAATAGCCTTTTCTTTTCTCTAGAGGTTTCTACTCAATTGCTAAGAGATATTCAGAATTTACATTTTTGCATCATATCAGACAAGATCAATCACAACATAGGTGAGCTTTAAACATTTGGTTCAAAGCAACAATAAAGATTGAACTTTTGATCTATTTTAAGTCTGCTTCGTAGATATTGCTGAAAATTCTATTATTTTATTAGATATGTTGCATACACACAACTAGCAAAATGTAGAGATGCTCATATTTATCAGGGTTTTTTTCCACAATTGATTTTTTTTTCCAGTTGCAATTCTTCCTTTATGGTATAAGACTTTTTTTTTCAATCTTTGGTATTTTCTTATTGATAATAAATATATATCAGACACATATTTTAAAAAATATATCTACCTGTCATAAACTGCTGAACAAAATAGTGATAACAATGAAGAACAACAACTATTAATAGAATACATAGGGATTCATTCACAGGCATTTGAAAACTCTCTTGCCTAGTCAGATAGATGGCTGTATTTGCCAGTTGTGGATTCTCCTTCATTTACTATAATTACATCTCAAGTTTTTTCAGTCCTGGTTGTAATGAATTTTGAAAATATTAATAAAATATGCAAATTAAATTCATACCTATAAAAGATGATATAATTCATAAAAGAAATAAGATGGCATCTGATCTCTCTTTAAGCATGGAAAGTTCCTATTATTTCCAGGAGAACCAAATACAAATTTTGAAATTTCTGTCTGAAAAAAGATTGAAAGATATTCCTTGGACAGACTTTACTTGGGAATCTGTACTCAGCTTTGTGCGCTGCTGTTTAAAAACACTGGCAAATTGAAGCAAGCTCAAAGGATAGCTAACAATTGGCAAGAAAATTGAAAATTAAGTTCTACAGGAATAGTTAAAGGAACTGTTCCCCAGTCTTATGGTCTTGGAGGATTTCAATTTGCCTTTCCTAAGCATGGGGACTGAGGCAATTTAGGAATGTGTGGCCACCATGACAGCCATGGGCTAACTATCCAAGGCCCAACACATAGTAGTGGTCATACATTTGACCTGATTTTTCTGTCAGGGAAGTGGCAGAGTGATTTGGATTTGGAGCAGATATTGATTGTTCCCCTGTCATGGTCAGATCACTCCCTAATGAGCCTCCAATTGTCTAGTGCAGGGAAGCTGGTCCCATTATATCATCCCATCCCAGGTGACTAATGGACTCAACTGATTCTTGAAATTTTGATCGATCTGTATGTTCTGTCCCCGTCTCACACACGCACACAAATAGTCAGTCAGGATTTAATAAAACCAGCAGTCAGGAATTCCTTTGAGATAACAGAATTGGCAGCAACCTAGTAGCTGCCTGCCAAAGACTTTACTCACAAAGGGAGGTTTTTCTCCTCCGTCCGATACACCAAAATAAGTCCACAAAGCCAAAGAATTGTCAAGTCCAGTCCATAATAAATCCAAGGAGGGCATATAACGAAGTTCCAGAAACGCAGTATGACTTGCTAGCTTTTCAGTTTTGTCCGTCACAAGGCCTGAATGGCCACCACACCCCCTTTTATCCCCTGTGGGGTGTGCTCCAGTGACTCAGCTTAATCTCTGGCACGCCTCTTTCTCTGCTGCTGAGTGCTTATCTTTCCGACGCTGTCGGGGATCCAGCCAAGACTCATCTCCGTCGCTGTCAAACTGCGGCTGCTCAGAAGTGCCTGGCTCCTGGCCTATCTCTTGGCCTTCGGAGGACACCTGAGGCATTGCCAGAGAGGAGGGTCCTGGAGAGGGAGCCCTTGCCAACTCCTCTCCTTCTGCCTCTGATAAGACAGGCTCGGGGGTCGGAGTCACAACACTGTATCTTGTCAGATAAAATTTGTTAAATATCTGTCATTTTTTCAATAATGATTTTTGCACATAATCTATCCATTGAAGCAGACATGATTACTGACATTGTTGATATTGTGGCTATTATTTCTGACTCAGTTCTTCAAAAGTCTCATTTTTTTCCCTCTACATAAAACATTTAATCCCCAGAGGTGAGCTTGGAGCCACTGGGACCGCACCAGCCTCATCAAACCTTGGCACAGCTACCTTTCGCAGTGGCAGAGGCTTTGGTGCGCTCCTGTCCTCAGGAGACATAGCCTGTTTGTGGCCTTTTGAAGTTTGGCACACGGCACCCTCAGCTGTTTGGCGCAGCTCCCCAAAGCCGCGGGTGAAAGCTGGGAACCACTCGGGTTGCGCCAGCATCACCAAGCCTTGGCACAACCCGTTTACTGAGGCAGACTGTTGTTTTTCAGCCCTGGGCCTCCAGATGCAATGGCTGGGACCAGGATAATTAGCCGCGCTGCGTTTCTACAACACAGCTGCTATTCTGACCACACCAGCCTCAGAGAGCCTTGGCGCAGTCCCTTTCCTGTGTAGAGAAGGCAGGCAGTGCATTTTTTGGCACACTCCTGACTGTTTGAAGCTGCGGCCTGTCTGCTGCCTGTGCCTTGCACAAGGCCTTTATCAGCTGTGTGGCAGGGATCTCTGCTGCGGCAGATGGGAGCCCCTGCCATTTGACTCTGCCTTACATGCTTGCAGCGCAGGACTTGCCAGGTGCTGCTCCTGGAAAGCAGGCCCTGTCTGACTGGACTGTTGGCAGCCCCTTGGCTGTGCGCTAACGTGGATTGTAGCTTGGAGGGGTAGTCCATTTTGGGACATTAGTGGCCATTTTGGATCACTGCAGTGTGATTCAGTCCAGTATTTGCCATGGGCCCAGTTTTTCTGGTGGGAGGCCAAGAATCTCTGACTGCTCTGCAGCCATACTCTTTTGAACCGAGAACAGGAGCAAGGCCTGGTTGGCCTCAACTGATGGTGCTAGAGTCTGGCTCTGGGGACCTGGCCTAGCAGTTAAATACAATAGCAATTGCTCCTGCTTGTTATCTGTGCATCTTGAGCATTAGAAATTCAACATCACTCTGGCTCTCATCCTGGAGGCACTTGGTCTACCCAGGCTCCAGACAGGGTTGGTAGAGCCTTGACCAAGCCAAGATCCGCCAGCCTAGCAGCTGCAGCAAAACTCAAGGCCAAGGCCCAGACACAACAAATCCTCCAGAGCGGAGGAACGGATGGCATAGCAGAGACAGAAGGCCTTGGATAGGGAATTTGTGAAAGCAAAAGGAGGACCCATTACCTAAGGCCATTCCACTCGCAAGATGGCAGATCAGCCCAAGGCCCCCCTCTCTCCAGAGCCAGTCTTGTCCCAAACACAGTTAACGGATGTGGTCAGCTGCTTGGTCCCCAGAGACTCTTGGTGACCAAATGAACCGGCCCTGTCCTTCGGGGACGGTGCATAGGGCCCCAGAGGAGACCTTTACCTTGACAGCAGCGGGGCTCTGTCTGGAGGGGTTGCAGGAGCAGGATATGCCCCCATTTCTGAGGCACTGGATTACAATGGCAATCAAGGAGGGAATTGCTGAAGGGCTGCAGCAGCATCAGCAATTGCCTCAGACAGTGGCACACCCTGATTTGTATTTGGATCCTTGGGGGCCACCAGGGAAGGAAGCGAGCTATCAAGAGCCAGGTTCACCAGAATATTCTGCACATAGTCAAGCTACCTTATCGGAAGGTGGGGTGCAGGATGAAGGGGACTTTTTGGATTTCGAACAAGATACCTTTGGCAGGCCAACCTTTAGGCTCCTGTTTAACCCCATACTTTTTAAGCCTCTGCTCGCCAAGACACAAGCCATGGCCTGCCTGGGAAAGGACTCTAGTGTTCAAGAGCCTAGCCCAGACTCCGAGGACCAGGAGGACTTCCTGTTCACAGAGCAGACCATTGAGTCTGACATCATTCCAATTCCCAGAATGTTTCTGGAGGTGATACGGAGGCAGTGAGCCTCACCTACCACTGCATCCAGGCCTAGCAGTCCAGAAAACATGCTTTATGGTGTGGACTCTGACCTTATAGACTTGGTCCAGGTCCTGAAGGTGAATGCTCCTGTGGCAGCCTTGACTTCCACATCTGTACTTCCACCAGATGCAGAGGACGCCTTGAAGGTGGAGGAACGGAAGGAAGAGATGGCCCTCCATAGGGCTAATCAAGTAGACTCCTGGGCAATCTGGGCCTCCTCCTCCAAACCTTTTTCACCAGGGCATCAGTGCCTCAGACAGCTGCAGTCCCATATTCCACCAGAGGATATTAGACTTCTGTAGAGGAAATTTGTTGGGCAGTGACTTGGACATCCCCATCGCCATTCATATGTCATTATAGACTGGACTCTTATGCTTCTGCTGAGGTGGCCTTCAGCTGACGTGTACTGCAGTGGGTGCACGAGGAGGCAGGGGTTCAGGACCAGAGCAGTTCCCACCCGTAGGACTGCCAAGCTTTGGTATATCCTATCCTGGCCTCTATACTATGGAGAAGGGGCGTTGGTCCTACATGACACACCCTTTCTCATGGTGATCGATGGGAGAGGCTAGTTGGCTGCCTGGTCCGATTCCGGGGTTTGGGACTCTTTGTTTGTTTCTTTCAGACGGATTTTGCCATTTGCTTCATCTTCATTGTCAAACTGGGGAACGTTACCAGGGAGGCATGTCCTCAGAAATTCAACTTAGTCCATAGAGCTACAAGCCTAGAACAACCCATCCTGGCCTTTTCTGTCAATTACCACAAGAAAGGGCGTGTCAGGTAGGACCAAAGCGCCTTCTATGTTTATAATTGTTTTTTCTTTTTTTCCAGAGTTGAAGATAAGCTCACTTGGTGAAGACTTTTCAAACTTGTTGTTCTATATATCTCTAATAGCTTTAAATTGATTAATAGTCAATTTCCAAAAGAAATCAATGTTTACTGATTTAATTCCTTTAGAAAACCCCACCATGATTTTTAGGAAGATGGCTAGTCCCCTTTGTCTCCTGCCACTCAGACTCAAGGAGATTACTGTCCTGCTTCCTGCAAGAAGTAACCATCTAGAACACATAAAGGCAATCTCCTATCTTCTCCTTATCAGAAAGCTTTGAACGAAGCAGTCTACACACAGTTCTTTGGTCTTTGCAATTGTTTTGAGGTCTACTTTTGCAGAGCTATCCTCACTTTGTCATACTTCCCTTGGAAGTCTAGAAATTTTTTTATATTTTTCTAAGTATAAAGGTTTTAAGGATTAGCAAACAGAATGTAAAAACAAACAACACTAAACTCAAAACACAAGGTTGTTCCCTCTCTTCATCACGTTAAGTCTCTTGAATGGTTATATTGGTTCAGCAGTTGGGCCTCGAAAAAAAGCAACAGAGTTTATTTATATAATTTTTTATAATGCAAAAGGGTATTTTTCCTGCTTTTCTGATCTTTTTGCAAGAACCTTTCTTCCTAGCAGGGAATTAACTGGTTTATTGGCAATAATGTACCTTTGAGGCTTATATAATAGTTTTCCCCACGGTGAACTGATTGTAGAGTTCTATCCCCATGATACATTTGAAAGACACTTTACATCCTATTGTTTCTTGTGCTAGATAGATAAAACATAATGTCTTCTACTTTCACTAAAGCTATTCAGCACTGACATCTTTGAGCTATTGTTTCTGTACTTGCACCACGTGAAAGCATTGGAAGCTTTTATACAGCTTTCGTAATGCTTGCCGAGTTTCATTTGAAATGCAAGGTCTGTTTGTCCTTGTTGATGTGAATGGGTAATTAAAGTCAATTAAAAAGAATCCGCATAACATAGTGAAGTAGACCAGGAAACTTTTGGAAATGTAGCCTCTTTTCAAATAGTTCGCTGAACAGATGATTTAAAATTCCATGTTCATCTTTTATGTCTTCACAGCTGCAAAAACATCAGCCTGTTCTGTAGATTTTTATATTTGGAGCCTAATAATATATATGCAAAAAACACATTAAATGGTCTCAAACTGGTGAGAACTATGTGATGAATTCTGCATCCAACAAGGCTTTTAGTTTTCTTATCCCAGCCACACCATATTAAAATATGCTTAATACAAACAGAGTTTCCAAACATTGAAATATGCATATAAGCTTTCTGAATGGACTTTTACAGAACTTTTCTGTAATGCAGCCACAGCTTTTATCAAATATAAAAAAGTAATTTTTGTAGGTAGGATTTATAAATAGAAAAGACCCACTAGGACTGCATAGACTGAGGGTTACCCATGAATTTTTGAAGGAAAAATAATGATAGTCAAATAGTGTGATCCAATGAATGAATTCTGTAAATATAATAGGAAATTTCTAATTGTTGTACGTACAGTAGTTTATTTTGCAGTTCTGGGCATTCCTGTGGTACTTTTTAGTTTGCATGAATCATAGCCAATTAAAACTCACTATAAATGTAATGTTAATGTGAAGAGTAAGAACTAAGAGTAAGAACTAAATAAGAGTAAGAGTAAGAACTAGACTCAACAACTGCCTTGATTTCATCTTCTACAACAGTTTAAACTCAATTTATGGATTACAAATAAAAGAACCCTTTTCCAACAGTTACCATAGCATGATTAACTTTTGTCTCAATGTATGTCCTTACAAAGATAATCATAATGATGGGATCCCAAATTATAACTTTAAAAAAAGCCAACTATGATCTCATAGTTAACGACCTCTCATCTCTTGATTGGCAAATTCTGTTCACTGGCTGTAATACTGCCAAAGACCATTATAACACTTTTATGCTCGAAGTCAAAAGAGTAATTAAACTATACATACCACTAATAACCCCCAAAACCAGAAAAAACAAATTACCCATAACAATAAGGACACTTCAATAAAAAAAAAATCTCTTTGGCGAAAAAACAAAACTGCCTATGTAGCTAATTTTAAAAGCTGCTACAAAACCTTATGCCGACAGATAAAGGTAGAATGCACCAATTAACACAGCAAACAAGAGGAAAACCTTCTACACATGAAATCCACCCGCTCCTTCTATAATTTTGTAAACAACAAACTTAAAAACTCGAGATCCATCCCACCCCTAAAAGGACCTAACAGGAAAGACTATAATGATGAAGCCGTTAAAGCCAACCTCTTCATCACGTTCTTAGTTCAGTCTTTGTAAACAGCAATGGCTCATGCCCCACATTTCCTAGTTGTACCACAACTAATTGCAACGATCTACTACATATCGATTTTACAGAAGATAACGTTGAAAAGGCACTATGCAGCCTAAAACCATCTCAATCTATTGACCCTGAAGGATTATGTACCTATTTCTTAAAAAAACTTTCCACTGCCATAGCAGAACCTCTAAGCATAATAATTGAAGTATCTTTCAGAACCAGCTCCTTGCCCAACCTATGGTCACTAGCCAAGATCATCCCTATTTTCAAAAAGAGTGACCCCAGCCTAGTTGAAAATTACAGACCAATCTCATTGTGTTGCATCACCTACAAAGTCATGGAATCAATCATAAACCAATCCATTACCCTCTATGTAGAGACAAACAACCTACTCTCTAACAAGCAGTTTGGTTTCAGGAAAAAATTGTCATGTAATCTGCAACTCCTACACTGCAAAAACGTAAGGACTACACAACTAGACCAGGATAAAGCAATAGACACAATTTACATAGACTTCTACAAAGCCTTTGATTCAGTGGTACATGACAAACTACTTTTAAAACTAACATCTTATGGCATTTCTGGATCCCTGCGTAAGTTGATAGCTGTGTACCTGTCTAACAGGAAACAAGTGGTCAAAATAGGGAGCGCCCTATCAAACCCTGCACCTGTTAACAGCGGTATCCCCAAGGCAGCGTTTTAGGACCCACACTCTTTATACTTTACCTAAATGACCTTTGCGATCATATTACAAGCAACTGCATTTTCTTCGCTGATGATGTAAAAGTATTCAACACCACCGACAATGCTGCTGCCCTACAAAGAGACCTTGACTATGTGTCAGAATGGTCAAACAATTGGCAACTCCAAATCTCAACCAAATGCTTTGTCAGCTTGGCAAAAAAAATAAGAACACAAAATACAAGCTAGGTGTATACAATTTCATAGACGACCCTCACTCTGTCAAGTACCTTGGAGTACTCATCTCAAATGATCTAAGTGCCAGAGCTCATTGTAACAGCATTGCCAAAAAGGCATTAAGAGTTGTAAACCTAATCTTGCGAAGCTTCTTCTTTGGTAATATTGTACTTCGGTAATATTGTAGGGCATACAAAACCTTTGCTAGACCAATTCTCGAATACAGCTCATCTGCCTGGAACCCACACTGTATATCGGACATTAATACAATTGAGCGAATCCAGAGGTATTTCACGAGAAGTGTACTCCACTCCTCTTCCCACAACAGAATACCTTATGCCACCAGGCTTGAAATTTTGGTCTTAGACGACTTAGAACTATGTCACCCTCAGCCTGACCTAAACGTAGTACACAAAATTATCTGCTACAATGTCCTTGACTACTTCAATGACTACTTGTCATTGACTACTTGTCAATGACTACTTCAGCTTCAACCGCAATAACACACGAGCACACAATAGATACAAATTTAAGGTAAACCTCTCCAAACTGGATTGCAGAAAATACGACTTTAGCAACAGAGTGGTCAATGTCTGGAATGCACTACCTGACTCTGTGGTTACTTCCCTAACCCCCCATAACTTTAACCTTAGACTGTCTACTGTTGACCTCACCTGATTCCTAAGAAGTCTGTAAGGGGCATGCATAAGCGCACCAACATGCCTACCATCCCTGTCCTACTATCCCCATTTATTTGTATTCATTTCCTGCATTCATAATCATGTTTATACAGTACTTATAACTGTTATCTTATACATGTTTGACAAATTAAATAAAATAAATAAATAAATAAATAAATAAATAAATAAATAAATAAATAACTGTATCTCTTTACTCTTCTAATCATGTCCATCAATTTGCAGATGAAAATACACAGAATTTTTCATTTTTTATGTAGTATCTCAATAAATATACACACTTCTAATTTTGGTAACCCTTTAACTAACATTACCTAAAATATAAAGAAAAAACAGATTTCTTGTACTGTTGGGTGAATAGTTTTCAAAAACTTACTTTATATACACCTTGTCTGAGCTAAACAAGGTTCCTAAACCTATACAATTAAAGTGTCATTCCTGATTAAATAATTGCTAAACAGTATGCTTCTTTATTTTGAAGTTCATTTTTCAAAGCAACACTGATGACTGAAAGAAAATTATATTCTGCAATATATATTTAAAGATATAAAAAAAAATTGTTCTGAATAAGTCATTAGAGCTATTGTTAAAGGTTAGGAAAAGATAGGTCTCCAAAGCTTTCATACAGCTCTGTACTAGAGGTGTGAAAAAGAGGTCAGTTCTACAGTCCTGGGTCACTATTGAAAATAGCCGTTCTTTGCATTTGCTAACCAGCTCTGTCTTAATTGGTATGACAATGACAAAACTCTTAAAATATGAACAGGACAAAACTGATTAAGGTAGGATAGTTCATCTCCTCTGTTTACTTCTAATAATGCCTAGTGTGCATATATTTTATATTAACTATTGTTACTGCTGTCTTGATTTCAATTTACAAGCTTATAGTTAAAAAGTGACCTTTTATTTAAATAAAATATGACTTACACCAATTTTCCTAAAGTTTTCCTGATATGTCGGGTACTCAACAATAAGACTTTCAGTTCCAACGTATTTCAAAGTTACTGCTTAATTCTATTCTGGAAAGTTTTGAGTTATCCTGAACACTATAAGAAGAATATAACCCATGCTTAGTTTCTGAAATAAAATAACTATCATTAATCATTTTGGCAACATATGCATACATATTAATTACATATTCAAAAGTCTTGGGTCCATGCAATGTTATTTCTTATATTAAGAAAATATTAAGTAAGACTGAAACTAATAAAGAAGAAAGGATATTTGACTTTTTTCCACTGGCCCAAGTGAAATTATGTATTTAGGAGAATGCAAATTTACATAAATATGAGAATTACAATCGCTTTAAGAAAGCAATTTTTTACCTCTCCCCCCCTTTTTTGGAGTGAAATTTTGTTTTTGAAGTTGATTATTCATGTGTTCCTCAAAAAACAAAATAATTTATACTTTTACACATACTAGAGTAGCAAGATAAAAGGTGTTCTTTGAGTTTTTTAACTTCCAATTAAACCTGACTGGTAACTTTGCATGCTTAGACATATTTTTAGGTCTCATAAAAAGTAAATATTGAAAAGAGTGAAAGGATAATTCTTTAAGGCCAGTGACCCATGGAAATGAAATTACATAGGTCACAAACTTACACAGCTAAATAATATATTGTATATTGTAGCTGAACTTTATTCTTATATTGTAGCTTAACTTTATTCTTATAGATTTATATTATATGAGGCAAATATGTTAATAGTCGTTTTCCTTTTTTCTTCTGATTAGAAGAATAGAGTACTATTCTATTCTAGAATAAACTTTGTAACATTTACAAGTTTTTAATATTCTTTTCTTTCACACAAAAATAGTGAAAAGGGATTTAAGATACATATTGCTAAAATAAATAATTAAAGTTGCTCTATGCTATAGAGAAAGAAGTTTATTAAGGTATATTTTATTGTGCAAGGTTGGCTGCAACATAAGACTGTAATGGAACTTGTCCATTACAGTGATATGTTTAATAGACAGCAGTCGTTAAATGAATCACCAGGATTGTTAAATGAATATGGTCATTAGCAAATGCCATGGTCAATAAGTGAACCAGTGACTCACTATGGGCACAATTTTGCCAAAACCTAGAAGTGCATGCTGTTTTTTGGCAAAGCAATCATAAAATGTAGTTACATGACTGCAGGATGCAACAAATGGCCATAAATGTGGCTGTGTTGCTGAGTGTCCAAAGTTTGGTCACATGACTGCAGAGGGAGCCCAGCTATCAGAACTTTGAATATGGATCGTATTCAAAATCCAGCTGGTCATAACTTCAAATGATCACTAAGCATCTGGTTGTAATTAAAAACTACCTGTACCAGAAATGACCTCTATAGAAATTCTTTCATTATGTGAGGGAGAACACCACAGTGCAAGAAGTGATTGTCAGATATGTGCAAAGTAGCCTTGACTTATATATAAAAGTTGACTTATATGTAAACTTTGCTCCTTGGTGTGAAGATAATAAAGTATATATAATATTATGGATTTATTATATTTTCCTAGTAAAATCAAATTATTTAAAATATCATATCATATCATATCATATCATATCATATCATATCATATCATATCATATGTCAGAAAAAAAATAAACTCATGCATCCTGGCCTGGTGTAGACTCCAAGGCAGGTGACCAGAGACTAATGTTTGATGAGTATACAAATAATATAAACAGGCTTAAATTGTGGCAGTTTAATGCAATGCTCATGGGAGACCAAATTAATTATTAATAAAATTTCTATGGCTCCAGTGTCTGCTTTGGGTCAACTGATGATTTCAAAGATAGGCAGAGTTAAAAGATTGTTTAGCTTTATTCTTGTTAATTATTGTCTTTTATCTTAAAGAGTTTGAAATATTTTCTGAAGTTTCAGTTTCCTGTAGAAACTGAAGAAACTATGGAAAGATAATCTTCTGAGCATAATTTAATGGTTGTTATGTTCCTTAGACTGGAAAATCTCAAAAAGTGTTGATTATAGCTTTCTGTGAAGTGATGTGGCCTGAGTTATATCATGCCAAACATTACCTTCAGCCAATTCAAATTTTGTTTAATGTTGTTTGTGATTGCTTTACATTAAACATGTAGTTGTATATCTGCCTTCTTTTTAAGACATCCAATTATCAGCTTCAGGACAGGAAAGTTTTTGAAAAATATTGCTAATTTTTTTTGATATTAATATTTGAATTTGAATCAAACAAAGTGGTACTTATTTTTATATCACTATTTAAGATAAAAGTGTCTTCGCTTTACTAAAACACAATTTATTACAGATTAAAATAGGGAAACATTTTAATCTGTAATAAATCATGTTTATTGAGTTACTTTTGTATAAGTTAGTTTTGTACAGACAGCACAAGCCAAACCAAATAAAATATTTATTTCTATATTACAGTTTATATAGAACTTGCTTTAACTGGTCCTGCGAACCTTCTATATACTGCTAAAACTCTCATGTCTATTTGTTTCTAACCTTCACTTGACTGCAACTGTAAAGTGTAGGGCAAAAATTATTGAACCAAGGTAACTCAAATGGGTTACCTTATGAAATGCTGGGAGCCAGGACTTCCTGGGAAATTTGGGAAAGTTGTGACTGATTCAGTATCCATCAGGTCTTCCAGCCATACTTTCCAGAAACCCACAGGTTGTGTGATGAAATAAAAATGTAGGACCATCTTCTATTTCTTACCTTGTTCTGGCTCTGTACCCAATCAACAAGTAGCAGGGCCTAATGGAAAAGGAGTGCTTTTGATTTATTTTGATTTATATGCCGCCCTTCTCCGGAGATTCAAGGTGGCTTACAAGGCGTTAAGCAACAGCCTTCATACTTTTGTATATTTTATACAAAGTTAGCTTATTGCCCCCACAAACCGGGTCCTCATTTTACCTACCTTAGAAAGGATGGAAGGCTGAGTCAACCTTGAGCCTGGTGAGAATTGAACTCGCAGTAATTGCAGGCAGCTGGAAGCTAAATACTACCTTTAACAGTAGCATTAGTCTGCTGCGCCACTCAGGCTCCTTTTCCACTCAGCTTGGCTGTTTTGGAACTGAGGCTGAAATTTGAAATGTCTTAATGATGATTGGCAGATTGGGAAAGATGAAGAAGCAACTCAGATGCCTGCTGGTAGCTGGCTGACTGGTGGTGTGTGTGTGTGTTTTCCAGTGGTTGATGGAAGGTCTTCCCTGGAAGGTCCTTGAGGACATGACAAAATGGAGAACATGGAAGCAATTTTCCTCATGGAAAATGGCTCTTTTGTTTCCCTTCCCCCAGCAAAGTAGTAGGCAGTTCCATGGGTCAGCCAAGGAAGAATAGGAATGATTTCCAAAGCTCCCTGTCAGCTTCCCACAAGCAGTATTAATTCCCTGTCACCTTCTTACAAGCAATAAGAAGTTGGAAAAGTCACACCTTTTTGCCCACCTATGGTCCTTCCTTTAGGAAATATCTCTAAAAGGATGAACTAACAGATTTCAGTTGTCTAGTATATAAAAAAGAATTCACTATCTTTAGCACCAGGTCTACTCTAATATTTACTCACCTGTACCTATCAGGTACTTGGCATGTATTTATGAACAGATAACCTGAGATTTTCTTTCTCTAATCGTAACATATTCATGTGTTAAATATCTTCATCAATTCCTGACAGAAAAATATATTAATAAAATCATATTCCCAAAATATCTGATTCTGTGCAGTGTGTTCTTTGATTATTTTATTACCACTTTCTACATATCTAAAATTTAAACAGGAAATTATTATTCTAACATCATTTATATTTTACTGATTTAATTTACTTATGTAAAAAATATGGTCTAGTGGTACGTATGATGTGTACGTATTTTAAAGATAACATTAAAAAGAAATGCTTAGAAACTTATAAAAAAAAATTATGTGTCCCTCACAAACATTTTTATGGATAACTGGATTTCTATAATGAATTATTATTTTACAACTCTGAACAGCGAACTATTAAAGTATTTAAAAATGCAAATAAAAGAACAATGGGAATCGAGGGGGGGAACCAATCCCAATGAAAAATAGTCATATAACATGCCCTAACATCCACTTTGGATGATTATTTTCAAAATTGTGGATGATTATTTAATCATTTCATTAGCAGTTTGTACATTGGGTTCTTTTTTTAGCCAGGTTTGGATTTCTGGCTAAACACATATTTTTGTATATACACATATTTTTCTTCTTAGATGTCTTATTTTCTTATCATTGGCTTTTATCAAGTAGTGAAGTTTATCCACATGTATAGCTTATTCAGAATATATCTTTCCTTTCATCTGCCACTATTTGATTTTCCAGTGTACAGAATGACAGTTGAAATTCACTCAACAGTTTTGTAAAAAGAATGCCACGTACTGCTTTTAGAGACAAGACATATCACAGAATAGCAAATGAGGTATCTAATCTACATTTCAACAGTAAAAGAGTCTAGAATTCTTGATGGCCACATTTTTATCTGGAGCTTGTATGCAGGTATAATGTTTGCATGCTTTTTTAAATACAGCAGAAATTGTTAGCTCTTTAAATGCTGACGTACTTAAAATTATTAAAAGCAAAGAATTTCTTTTAAGGAGCAACACTTTCTTATAATAACATTCAACTTTTAATTGATAAACACTTAGGAAACTGGAAGTGTTGATCTTTAGCTGGGTCATGACCCATGTTTTATCATTGATGCCATTATTATATACATTAAGGATTTCCACTATTGAATATTACGAAGCTTACAAATTTATTTATTTAAATTATTTTCTATTAACAAATATTTAATTGCTTTAAAACACTCTAAAATTTCATGTTTCTTTTTTCTTGAATGCACATGAAATTAATTTCCATTATTTTTTATTATTCTCCCATTATATATTTTATTCTGTTCAGATTATACATTAGGTAATTTGTTCCTCAGATTTTGTCTTTTAAAATGAAAGACATGAGACAGCTACATGTTGTCAGTATGAAAATGTACTCTAATAAAATAAAATATCTGATTACAAACTCCTCTACTATTTCCCAAAGAAAGTCTGTTTAAATTCTCTAGTATAATCAAAGTAAAATTATTTATTTATTTTTTTTATTGAAAAAGTTTTTCAAATACAAGTTTTTCCCCCTTTTCCTCCCTTCTTCCCCAACCCGCCCTCACCACCCATCCCCCCGTGACTTCTTCTTCACAACAATAAGCTAATTCATAATTAATTACATAATATTTTACCATGCCCTTACTCACTCCTCAAAGTACTGACCCTTAGCATAGTATTCTTATAACTCCGCTTTTCTCCGCTTTTCACAATCTACCCTTTTTCTCCTCCCCCAAACTTATAAAATATTATTATTATTACAACAACATAACTTTTACTTTTATATATATTAATTTAACATTTCAAAGCAGCCTTCTCCAAATTTATTCAGTTCTATCCAATTCTTCCACTCCCCAAAATATATGACTTAAAAATCCTTTTTCTTAAACTAATCAATCACTAAACTAGCCTATTTCAACCCAGTTTCCTGCAAGATTACCATGCACTACAATTCTAAATATAATCCACTGCCCACTCTGCTGAAATATACATATGTCTATATATACATTCCATTTTATAAAAAGAGAAAAGACAATAACTTTAAATTTATAATTCATTTAGTATCTTCTTTGATGTCTTTCCACTAGATTGTTAAATCCGTCATCCATAATAGGGTAACATAGCATCCTGGTGCAACAGTTTATTCAAAATCTTCAGTCATCTTCTGCCCCCATCAATAATGAATATCCTCATGTATATATAAAAGTAAAAACAACCACCCGAGTGACATTATAATTATATTCCATATAGTTGTAATTGTGGTTTTCATCAGGATTATAAATCCCCATCATCTTAGTGGGTAACAGCCAGATCTTCTGCATGCCCCAGCATGACTCTCTTGCCTTGTAACTCAAAATAGATATAATATATTTATCGGTAAAAGAAATCCAAAATAGATAGTTCAAATCCAACAATGTAAGGCTCTTTCCACATCCCAAAATCACGGCATTGCAGAGATCTGCCACTTTCCTCAAGATAGTATTAAACGATAATTCGCCTCCAATATCTTTTCACATATTCATTTATTTTTTTTTTAAATCCCTGGCTTCACTGTTGCTTGGTTTAGAAACTACTATTTCTACGAGATCTGTTTCTTTTCTTTTTCTTTTGCGGGTTGCATTTCCATCCAGATTTCCTTCCTACAAGTTGTGTATCAGCTGATCGGTTGTCATTCTGCTTTGTAAATTGATCTTGTTGGTTTTGTTTTATTATCTCATATGTCTTTTCCATCACTTGTATATCAACTGGGTGATTTACGCACTTGTCTGTAAGTTGATAGTTCATCACATTAGAATCAGATGACACTGCTCTCAAATTTATAGACAGTCCAGCTGGGGTATCCAAAGAGTCCAAAGACAGTTTATCTACCACAGCCTCTGTAATTTGATGTTTTCCCTTTATTTCCAACTCCTTTTGCTTGTCCTGTGTTATGCCTAAAGATGTTAGATTTATTTTTAAAATTTTTTGATAAAATTCTTCCACTTTTTCGACAGTATTCAGTTGGTATCTTACTCCTTGGTGTCTCAATATTAAACCAACTGGGACGTCCCACCTAAATAGAATATTCCTTTTTTTTAACTCATTCACTAGAAAACCAAATTTCTTCCTCTCCATTAACATCTTGGGCGGGAGTTCCTTAAAAATCCAGATCTTCCTTTCACGAAATTGCAAAGCAGAATCATAAGAATTCTGGACAATATTATTTCTAATTTCTTTGTCTGTAAAATAAATCACCACATCTCTAGGCAATTGCCTTTGTTTTGCCAACCAGGAGTTTATTCTATAAATTCTGTCAATCCTGCAAAACACTTCATCAGGTTGAACCTTTAAAATCCCAGCCAGAATTTCAGAAGATATCTTCCTTAAATCTCTGTCATCTTCCTGCAAACCTCTCAGTCTAATTGCATATTCTGTAAAATTGTATTGGATCATTAAAACTTCTCTTTCAATCCTCTGTTGTACATTTTCTTCATTAACAGTCTTTTGATCAGCCTCCATTTTAAGTTTGTCTTCTGAACTATTATCCTGAATGTTTGCCAAATCCTTTTTAATTTTTTGGATCTTGTCATCCAAATTCTCCTCAGTTTCTTTCATTTTAGAGTTAGTATTTGCTTCCAACTGAGTCATAAAGTCTGCTAAGCCATTAGCTACTTTTAAAATCTTTCGATCCAAAAAGCCAAACTTAGATTTCACCAATTCACCAATTTCTTTGATTTCCAACTTAAATTTTTCAAGTTGCTGATTCACAATCTCATCCCTTCTTACAATCTCCTCAAGAAGAAATTCTATTATATTAAAGTCAGGTTTCTGAGACTGGAGAGTTAAAACTTGTTGATGTAATTTATTAATGGGGGAATCCCCCCCCCACTGCCTGTTTGTCTAGTTTTATAAGTCTCAGTGCCATTTTTCCACGCAGACAAAATTTACTGGAAAAGAGAGAAAAAAAAAACTTTTTTTCCAACCAAGATCAATATCAGATCCTCAAAGAGAGAAGAAAAAAAAAAAAAGAAAAAAAAACAGAAGTGAGAGTGAGATTTTGCCTTCAGTTACAGCCAAAAGTATTCATTCCGCTACTTTGTAATTGAAAACGGAAGAGTTTCCCTTTCAGCCTCTCTTCAAGCCGCAGCAACAATCGCCATTTTAAAAAAAAACTTTTTTTCCCTTCACTTCACTTCTTAGGCAAAATAGAATAAAAAGAATACTTGCGCTTCAGGATCAGAGGTCCAGCTCATATCTTCTTTAATTAATTTATTTGACAGATTTACAGGCTTGCTTTTGCCCCCTAGCTCTGCGTGTAGCAGAGATTTCCCAGAGCCCGGAGCATCGGCTGGGGATACGGGGAGTCTCTTCCGCTCCCTCCCAAAAGTAAATAAAAAACTTTTGGGATTAGGCAGAGGACTCTACCCACCCCAGCCGGCTCTATTTCCGTTTCCTAATGGAAACGGAGTTTTTTCGAGCCGCCATTCCGCTGAAAAAGGCGGCTCTTACAGGCAGTGGGTTCGACGATCCCGGAGGAGCGTCCAGCGGGAACAAGCAGCAAACCAGAAGTAAAATTATTAAGTGTGCAAGTGACAAGTATTTAAAAGCAACAATACCTTGATATTAATATGCTATTTTACATTTTAGAAGAGAAATTCAATGAGATTAAATGCTGGTAGTCATAACAAATGACTAACACTTGTAAAACAGTTACAAGACATGACCAGAAATTACAGAAGATAAATAAGTCACATTTTAACTACAAATCTCACAAATGTTCTCAAGCTAGTGGATTTCTCCAAAGTTTTACATTTATTATGGGTCTGGGAGCACAAATTCAATGTAAAACTCAGTTCAGACAAACAGCTAGAAATTTGTTGTTTTTGGGATATAAGATTTCAGATTACATGATGCCATATTGAATTTAAAAAAAATTCTTTTCCTTAAAGTAGTCATAATTTTTTGTACCAAGAAGTAAAAAAGATACTATATGCAACAAATTCAATTCATATGCCATATTATTATTAATATAAAAACTGAATAATTTAAAATGTATACATGAAGTTGAAAAGTTCTGAGATTTTCTAACTGACTAAAACCCAAATTTAATAATAAATTTAATTTGGAAATTCAATAAACTGATGCTTACTGAATTATAATATAATCTGGACAACCCAAAGTTTTTTTTTAATGCAACTGGACTTTCTGGTCTTCAAAGACCAGAAACTCCAGTTGCGTAAAACAAAAAAGCACCTTTGGGATAACCATGACCAGGATTACTGAGAATCTCCATAGATATAATCTGTACAATCAATTCCATGTGTTGATCTGAATTGTCAAGATATAAAAAGTCAGATTCAGAGAATTGATTACCGTACATTACTTTGAATCAAATGTAATCAAAAGTTTGGACAATCTTACTTTTAATAATAAATAATAATTTATTAAATGTATATGCTGTCCAACTTCCAGGTAGTGTGGATAGTTTTAGCCATTTCTTTTATAATTATTTTATTTCCTTCATTTATTTAAAGTGAAATGCCTTTTTAGTCTGGTACATATTATTACTACTGAAAGATCAAAGTGGGTCCCAAATTTAATATGATAGCATCTAAATTCATTTTCTGTGATAAATCCATTATGGAATCAATGCTGGAGCCCAAGTCCACCAACACCATCAAATCAAATCTTTATTATATTGTAGTCCTAGAACAGCATAAGGAAAGTGTGGTATAGTCAATTAAAAAACATAGAATGTACATTAATCTAAAAAATATAAAAAGCTGGAAGATATAAAATAATGTATATTAAAACAAAGTATATATAAAAAACAAAGAATCTAAAAAAAATCTAAGGGGACAGACAGCGACATTAGATTAGTGTAGAGGAGTATCAAGGTTAGTATGTAGAAGACTATATCAAATTATAGAGCACTCTGCTATGGTAAATAGATGATCATTAAATCTAGTTTATGGCACAGGTCAACATCTGATGAATTTTAAGTGCTGCTATGCAGAACCTAATTAAGAACAATCAATTGATTGATCCCTGTCAGTAACAGACTGCTTTTCTTTTTTCTCTTTTTCCACTTTCCACTATGTCCTTCACTAGTGGCCCAAATGTAGTGGATTATTTTAATTTCAATTCATTATTCACTATCAACATCATCTTTTGAAACATAACTGCATGAAAATATTGGCACTATTCCAAATAACTTTCATTCCAGCCTCATAATTCAGTTTAGGAAGAAACGGTAAGTATAAAAACTAGATATGTAAAACAATTCTATAAAATCATACTATCTAGCACTGATGATGTTATACCTAGTATGGTAACAAAATGTCTGCAAACAACTAAGCTCAGAGAATACCCAAAACTCCACCCTGAGCTACATATGTTTCTGTTGAAATCAGATTAATATAACTACGGATGTTTTGCTGCCAGTTGACTTTACAGTGAGTTAAATGTTAATAATGAATGATATATGGTTATTCTTTGGTTTTGAAATATCTTTATAATATGCCTTAGATTCGTTATCTCTTTTTTTCTTTTTGGTAATGATAATAGTATATTTAGCATTCTATTCATCAATCAGCTATTCACCCGTTTTGGATTAGGGTTTTTTGCATTTGTTTTTAAACTTTTTTTGCATCAGGATTCCAAAGGAAAGTGTTTTCGGGCGGCAGACCTGCAATCCCCATCCCGATTCCAAACATGGGGTGTGCAGAGGCAAAAAATGTGCATCACGTTTCAGGCAGCGGATCTGGCCAGAAGGAAAGAGAAGGTGAGTCTGCTGAGAAGGAGGACAGGGGCGCGTGGCTCTGCAATGGGAAGAAAAGCACTTTCACGTGGCAGTGCTGCAATCCCCTTCCCGAATCCAAAACAGTTCCCAGTTCCCCGCTGCACATTGCAAGGGAACTGGCCACCTGCCGCCTGAAACGTGGCTCTGAGAATTGCATTGGGGAATCCGGGAAGCGGTGTCTGGAAATGAGGGACGTTTCACTTTAGGAGCTTCCGTTCGGCTTGCTCAGCTCTGGGCACGGAGAGGGCTTAGGCAGCAGCAGCAGCAGCAGCTCCTCACATTGCTGGGGAGTGAAGTCATTGCGACCATTGTCTGCCCTGAACTGCTCACTGGGCGGCCAGAGGGGTGACCAGCTGCAAATCGTGGCGCTTGCCTTGTTTTCCCCAAAGCTGCCAGGCAGATTCCCCCCCCCAGACCGTCCCAAAGGGATTTGTTCCTCAGGCTGTGCTCTTTCCCTCCCCCCAGAGCATGCGAGGGGTCTCTTTGGGGGAAAGCGAGTAGTCCCTGCAGATCGCAGGAGCACCCTGATAAGTTTTCTGGAAAAGAATTTATCAGTAATCAACGCCCTCTTTCCCAGCCGAGTCTCTGAGGCATCTCTTGCTTGCAGGAGGAGGAAGAGGGCGGCGTAAAGCAGCACCACCTTAAATGCTGGTAGGCAGAGGTAGAATTCTTGTTTTCTTGTTTTCCTTCCCCCAAATTAAGTTGTGTCTTATACTCCGGTGCGTTTTATACTCCGCAAAATACGGTATTTGTGAAGCAATAATTTTTGCTTTTAGCAAGTTCCAATCCATGTGGAAACTTTGCTTGTGAACAGTTTGGTATCATTTGATTATATGTCTAATGGCATTAGAGCATAAGACATGCCCTGCTATATGATTAAAACTAGTTTATCATGCACACTTCTCCTAGTGACTCATGAATTGTTTTTAGGACATATTGAATGAGTCTATTTTCTGTGTCCCTGTCACTTGAAAATATTAGGTATTCTATTTCTGATGCTAAAAATAATATATAGTAATTATAACTTCAAGCAATGATTCCATTATTAATAAATTCTGCTTAAATGCAATAGATGGAGTATTTTCGTTCAGAATCAGAATATTCCATAAGGCAGATGTCATGCCACCTTTGGTCTCTGCCAAGTGAATTTCCCAACAGACAGGACTTACAGCCTGCCTTTCTACCAGAATTTATGAGATGGATATATATAATTGGGGAGAAGAGGTCCCTAAGATAACATGGCCCCAGATCATGAAGCAACTAGAGACCTGGAAACCATCTTTCTACCTTTGTGCTTTCAAGCTTCAGGCCTGCAACAAATTTTACTGTGGGAAATTGGGAGAGGGGATTGTACAGAGGGAAGAAGACAGTGGTGGGATTCTACTGGTTCGCACCAGTTCAGTAGAACCTGTTGTTAAGTAGTTAAGTAGTTAAGCAGTTCGGAGAACCGGTTGTTAAAAGAAATCTCCTTTTGTTTTTTTCCACTTTACAGGGTTAATCCTGTAAGGAATTACAACATTCGATGTTGTTTCCTAGCCTAATCTTTATTGCCCTGCTTACAGAAACTGCCTCTCCAGCAGTATGCCTAGACTTACTGTCACTTCTGGTTCTGGAGGTTCTCTGAAGTTTTTTTTTTTTTTGCTTGACTTTCTTAAAGGGAAAGGGTTGTTTTAAGCTTTTTACACTGCTGTTGGAAGGAAATACTCCCCTGTTGGAGTTCTTCCAGCCAGAATGCAATGTCAGCACTTTGAAGAAATAATTGAATAATGAAGCAGAAGCTTTTAATGACAAGGAACCAAGATGAGTGACATTCAGCAAGACTTATTGGCTATCTAGAAAGATTGACATTCAAACGTGAGTTCACATACCCTTTCTGACTTTTGGTCTAAAACTGGGTTTTGGTGATGTTTAATCCTGTGTTTAGTGATGAGATAATTTTCCCTATTCAGCTTTGTTTGGAAGGAAAAATGTTAATCTCTGTTCCTGAAAAAAAGCAGCTATGAAAATCTGACTAGTTCTGTGTCTATTTGTTCTGGTAATTGGTTTAACAAGCAACAGATACTCTGTTTGCTCCTTTGCTTCATTCTGGAGAGCTTAAATGACCTCTCTCCTAAAGGGTTTCACTTTATGAGCAAGAGTTGGCTGCTGATAGTTATCATTGCATTTTAACTATTTTAATTCCTTAAGGTGCTCTGGTACCCTGCCTGATTTGTAACTCCAGTTTGCAGGTATTTCTAATCTAATGATTGATATTTAGGGCAGCTTTTTGCAAGCAAAGAAGCTTTTTGTATTTTTGTACAGGTAATCCTTGATTTACAACAGTTACAATGGCAGTGGAAAAAGTGACTTATGACCATTTTTCACACTTATGACCATTGCAGCAAACTGTCATAAGGGCAAAGAAGCGATGCCACATGACCACCTGGCCACGGCCACCCAGTCAAATGAAGCACCGCAGTTGTGAAATGAGTGACACGGTTGTTAAGAATCTGCAACGGGCATAAATGATGACCAGTCATAAGTGTGAGGACCTGTCAGAAATCACTTTTTTCAGCCTTCTGGGTAGTCCTTTTGTGCATATGGACTACTCAGAGGGCTGAAAAAGTTATTTTTGACCGGTCCTTGTACTTTTGACCGGTCCTCGCACTTACGACTGTCCTCACATTTTACGTTTTTTGCCCTATCTTGTCACCATGGTGAAGACAAGCAGTTATGAAATGAGTGACACGGTTGTTAAGAATGCTGCAATGGGCATAAATATGAAGATGGTCATAAGTGTGAGGACCAGTCAAAAGTGTGAGGACCAGTCAGAAATGACTTTTTTCAGCCCTCTGAGTAGTCCCTATACACATAGCCATGACCACCCGGTCACATGATCAGCTAGCCACACCCACCCAGTCACATGACCTCCAAGCCACACCCACCCAGTCACATGACCACCAAGCCACGCCCACCCAAATAAGCCACACCCACAGAACCGGTTGTTTAAAAAATTGAATCCCACCACTGGAAGAAGATATGTAGTCATAATAAAATTCTTATAGAAAGTCAAGGCCATGATGCCCTGCAGCTGCGTTGAGAAGAATGAGGAGGTTTTGGACAGTACCTGATTGGTTGTGTGGTTGACATGTGGGAGAGGGGCAAGGTCTTGAACTTTCTTTTGGGTGTGGAAAACCCGGAAGCTCTCAGATTTGGGTTTTTCCAGATGTGCCAATATGACATCTCTAATAAAAATTAGCTTTGAGGAACTTCAAGCCTTGGAGTTTGATTTCGTTGGGGGTGTTACTTGGAACCCTGACAATGGGTATTACCCATCTGAATGGGTAATTCAGATAATCTATTTCTTTCAAGATCCCTGAGGCTTTGCAACCACCTTCTTAACCACTTTCCTCCAATGATTAGATGCTGGACTAAAATTATAATGGGGACAGCAATGGCTTCATGAGGAGCAGAGGTACTAATGCTGGAAGAAGCATCAACCACCACTAGAACCCACTAGCATTATAGCCTGTTGACTGCTTTTGCAATTGCAATATGGCATGGATCTAAAGAACAGCTGGCTGAGCTCACAGTCCTAAGGATCCTGTCCACTTCCTCAGGTCCTATGGGTTCAAATCATTTCCAGATAACTGAGCAAGATTCTTATCTAGGGATGTTCTGTCCCCTCCCACGAATGGCCTTGCAGAGGCTCAAATACCCCGGCAGTAACAAACGCAGGCTAGAGAGACTGAAGCTGGCCCTTTAATAAATAGTTTTCTTCCAAAGCGTATATCAGTCCAATAGTTACTGGGCAATGTTCCAAAGGTCTTGGCAGACGGCCAGTAGGAATGCAGACTCTTTGTCAAAAAAAAAGATCCAAACTAACAGTTGTAAATCCACTTCATCCAAAACGTCAACAAATTGTTCACCACGCCTTTCCAGCCCAGTCACATCCCTTTTATACTTTATAGGGTGTGGCCCTACATCTTCTGACCACATCTCTTGGGACATGGCAATCCAATAGGGGCTCCCCCTCGTCGTTACCAGCCTCTGTTTCCTCCTCAATTTGGCTGGGGTCCAGAGGCACATCAGCAACTGTCAGTTCTTGCTGACTCACCAGTGAAGACGGCCCCTCCGGCACATAGCTCATGACAGCTTTCTCCTCCTCCATATCATCCTCCGACTCAGCATACGAAGATAAATCAGCCTCTGGGGCTGGGGTCACAACAAGGGATCTCCTCTGGACTTGCGACTTTGGCATCAAATTGCAAACAAATCCAAATGACTTTGATAGATGATTTAAAAAATTGCTAGTTATTCCCTTGCAAGAGGTTCTCCAAGCTCCCTCCCTTCCAAGACAGCTTAGGTCGGGTGTCAGCAACTGTGGCTCCGGAGCCGCATGAAGTCTTAGGGCCCTCTGCTGTGGCTCCCTGTCAGGTGATCCCACCACTGCCTGGCCCATCCCTCACTCTCCCCTCCCAGTCACTCCTCACCTGGGCTGAGAAGGTAAATGCAACGGCGGCGGATGGAGAAACAGCCAGTCCAGTGACAGAGAAATACAGAGAGAGGGGCAGAGAGAGAGAGAGACATAGAGAGATATAGAGAGAGGGGGGGAGAGAGAGGGAGAGAGAGGGGGGAGGGAGGGAGGGATAGATAGATAGATGTCAAAAGGGATTTGTGGTTCCAGGTGTTTTTTAATAACCGGTTCTCTGCCCTAATAACCGGCTAGCTAGGGGGGAGTCATGTGACTGGTGGAAGTGAGTGATGTCAAGTTGGCCACACACACCCCAGGTTTTGTGGCTCCTGGTGTTTTGTTTTCTGTGGGAAACGGGTCTAAATGGCTCTTTGAATGTTTAAGGTTGCAGACTTAGGTCATTTGACCTAAGGCTTAGGTCATTTGAAATAGAGCCATGGACAGATTCACTTAATTTCATTGATTAACTAAACATTCCAGTTTATCAGAGAAGAAAAATATGTTATCTACATCCAATACAGTCATCATTACTACCATGTTCTTTTACACTCATCTTTCTTTCTAAGCAAAAACTCCATACTTTATAACATTTCCTTGTTGAAGAAACCTTTTAACCTTTGGCTTAATCTTTTTGAAGTGTTGTGATTTAATAGGGTATTTCATATATGGGGGATCTAAATCTATTTGAGTGTTGGATTTCCTATTGCAGAAGCATTTCTCAACCTGCCTTTGTAAAAGTTTCAACAAAAATTGCTTTCTACACTTCTTATAATTTCTTTTTTAAAAACTCAATTTTTCTAGAATCAGACATTAAGTTCCATATAGGTGACCTGCTTTTGTATTTTCATTTAATGGAGAATATTTTTAAGATGAGATATGTGATAAACAATAAATGCTGTTCTTGAACCAAAAATTACCAAGGTCCTGAATTTTTGAAAAGAATAGTAACCTCTTCAACCTTTTCAAATATATTTAAGACAAAAAAATCTACAATGTTGAAATTTAGTTTTTTAAAAAACTAAATATAGTAAGCTTATCATTTTTACATTTCATTTAGTACTGCATTTATGTTTCCCCATTTCAGCCAAATAAGTAATTTTAATGGTATTACAATATTTGCAATGGTAATTTTGAAATAATTCATTCAGAATTTGATTTTCTCATTTTTCAGGTGCGAGAGATTGAATATAGAGCTGGAATTTGCAGATACTTCATTGTATCATACATCATATCATACTGCATCATGTCATCAATGCACCTTATCACATAAAATTTCTGAATTAGATAATGCCATGGTTCAGGGCCACACTACTATTTTTCTGATCTTAAAAAACAAACAAAAAACCATTCTTGTTAAATTCTTGTAACAAACAATTTCTTTTGGCAATTCTCTAGGCAATGCAGAAGATATAAATGATAAAGTGGAAGAAATATTGCTGGTTAAAGTTTCTTTTGCAGACCCTAAAAAAGTTACCATAATAGATAAATTATTTCTTAATACTATTTTGAATTTCTTTTGCTGATCTATAAAAATATTGAGATATGTATTACTCAGAAACTCTGTAGGGGAATTGAAGTTGTTGTATTCTCTTTTATCAAACACAGCCTTGAATTAAGTGACACCAAATCAACAGTCCATAATCATTTAGAATATCAATAGGCATGTCGAGACATAAAATACCTTGAGTTGGTGCTAACATTTAGCTTAGTTAGTTTATACAAGACTTTAATTCTTTTTCCATTCTACCCATCTCCCTACCCCCATCTGAGTTAAGTTTCATAAAATTGACCTGGTGTTCAGGCTCTTAATGACATCCCAATCCTTTGGAACAGAAACTCCATCACAATAAATGAAACAGATAAATTTCAAGCTCCTTTTTAATGAACTCACAAATTTCTTTCCTATTGAGCTCCCTGTGTTTCCTTTTTCTTTAGCTTTCTATCCTTGTTCACTGAGAATAAACTGACAAAACTAAATGTAATAGCCATGTAATCACCAGACTGCAGGAGGCTAAGAAAAGAATAAAAACGAAGTCACTGTTAGATAATGATGCATTGACTCTTCCATTTTACACCTTTACCCAAACTGGGAAAAAACAATAGGAAAAAAAGAGAATAGTATTATTTGAAATTTTGCTATAGCACACAATTTGATTGGGAGTTCTGCAGAAAATTCCAAAAATCAGATCCTACTGATTAATGTACTTGTTTTAGCTTTCATCCACAACAAATCACAAAATGTGTTTTTATAAGAATTATGGATGCTACCAATCGTCACCCCTACCAAAAATTATTCTGAAAAAGTTCATGGAATATAAGAGCCATTGCTCATTTTAGGTCAATACCTTTCTCCTAATAACAGCCTACCACTACTTCTGCTGCATGGATGCTGACAAGTTGCAGTTTTCCTACAACTGATATTTGGACACAGGCTGCTTCAAACCAGGGCTAACAAAGAATCTATTAAGAGCTACTGACTTTGATACATCCGTTGTTTGTGAATTCACCCAGCCGTTTTAAAAAGCTATTTGAATAACTACCACCGCATAATACTATAATAAATTTCATAGGTTAAGTATATTTGAAGAACGTTATTCAAATCTATCGACTTCATTAGATAAGTCCCAGTGTTAGTTATTTTGATTGAATTAGTTTTACAGTTGTTTTTGCAGTTTTAATAGTTGCTGGATAGTGATATGGGAGCATATAAATTTATTTATTTAATTAATTAATTAAAACATACTTTTTGAATGTAGTAATCAGAATGGTACATGGTATTTCAAATGTGGATGCATATACAAGCATTATAAAATTGGTAATTTTATTTTCATCTTTTCTAGAAATGTCTACCATGGTATTTACACATGGTAATACATGGTATTTATTTGCACAGTTTGCACTGGTTGACATCTATAGTCTCCCTTTGACCACAGTTTATTATAACTCAGTGTATATGTGAAGTTATGAGTGTTTTTGCTCTAATATGCTTCACTTTATAGTCACATTTGGTTCCATTCATCTGGTTTCAAAGATGCTTCTGAAATACTTGAAAACTATTTCTGGTTTTGAGACCATAATTCACTTGGCCAGTTGTATGCTTATCCCTGAGTAAAAATGTAAGTATGGTATAAAGCACTAATCCCAGGACAAATATTTAAGAGATTCCATTTCTTGCTTATCTTATTTGACAAAATTGTTGTTTATTCACAAAGTTTGCTTTTTTCCCCTTTAACCAAACAATTTACACAATAACACTCATGACTACTATGTATATGCTAACACCTTTGATAAAGAACTGTAGAAGTTTAGTAAAATACCTTTGCAAATCAAGGCTAATTTTTGGCTTTATATGCATTTGTTCTTAAGGCTTGGTCTTGTTCAAAAATAACCCTGTATATTTCTTCAACTTTCCTGTTCTGAATCATTGCCAGGTATGATCGTTATCTATTTTGTGCTCTCTCTCCCTCCTTCCCCCATCCCTCCCTCTCCCCCTCTCCCCCTCCCCCCTGTTAACATTACTGCATGGATGAAGGGCATCATCTTTGTCATTATTTGTCTGGTCTTCTTATCTATGGCTTCTAGTTCTGCTTGAGTCCTGTCCCCTATTCCAGTTGTATCTAATGACAGGTATTGCATAGGTGTTAATTGCCTTGAGGATATTTCCTCCACTGAATTTGGATTTTAGAATCTTCTTCACTCTTCACTACTAACCTTCTTCTTCATTAGAGTGTAGTTAATGTTTCAGCCTAAATGATAATCAGGTATTTTAGTTATAGTTTTCCATCAGATTCTTGATGTTATTTCTATAGGCCATCTTGATTTCTTTTGTTTTTATTATTTTTGATCTATTGATGCTAAGGATGGCACATTTGTCCAGTCCAAACGTTTTTGCAATAACTTAGCTATATATATGACAGTGTTGAGCAATGATTCTATTTCAGATGATGTTTTTCCACACAGATTTGAATAGTCCATGTAAAGATAGATGGGATAGCCCAGAATATATGATGTTTGATAGCCATGGTCTGACTTGTTCAGTATTTTTGACAGAAGAATCAGTCCAATGACAAACAGAAGAAGTGAGAGTGAGTTTCCCTGAAAGATTTTTCTCTTGATATCAACCTGTGCCAGTCTATCACCATGACTAGCAACTTTCATTGTGCCATTGATTATAGCACAAAGATTCTAATATTTTTACTGACTTAATTATCCAGTCAGGTTACAGGGAGTCAAAATGTAATCAAGTTGTAATCAATCTAAGGTACATTCAAGATACATTCAAGGTAACTCAGCTTGGTCTTTCTTTTCTTGCAGCTTTCCAAAATCATCTTGTCAGCTAGGAGCTGATCTTTTGTTCCTTTGCTGTTTCAACAGTTTCTTTTCTGCTCCTTTCTTTTCTGATGGAAAAGAGCTTATTTTCAACTAGATGATGTTGGACTACATCAGCTGCAACACCAGTTAGCAATTTGAAAGTTGTTGGTAAGCAGTAGTTACTTGGTGCTTCTTCTTTCATTTGATCTTTTATTATATCATGTAGGTTTTGCCAGAAATTAACAATCTTGAACTTAACTTCTTGTAGAATGTTGTAAAAGTGCTTAGCAATGAGTGGCTGTAGATCAACCAGATGTTTCAACAAAAACCATTCAGTTCATCTTCACCAGATGCTGACCAATTCTTGATCTTCCTTGCCCTGTTCTCCACCATTTATTTTTATAGTATTATCCACCTCCTTTATCTAAGTTGATTCTGGCTGTATTTCTTTAGGTTGTCCTTCTTTAGGTTGTCCTGCATACAGAATGTTAGGTTTTTGTTGGTTTGTTGCAGTCTGTCCATTGATAGATTTGTAGAAAGGTTTCTGTTGAAGTTTAAATTGGAGTTTCTTCTTATTGTTGTTGTTATTGTTACTCCCCTCTCTCTTTCTTTCTCCTCAAGGTAGTAAACATATCTAATACACTCCCATGCCCCTTATTTTGCTCACTACATCAATGTGAGGTAGGCTGCACTGTGATGCTGAAAGACCTGCATATAACAGCTGCAGATCAATAGAGGAAAGGACAGATTGAGAAAGTAAAAAATACTTTCCAGCAAGGTCTCCTCCACAGCAGACATTAATTTTATTGCACATTATTCTGTGTGTGTAAATAAAGCTAAATGATAAGCAGCTCTGTGTTTTAATTAATTTTAGGCTGACAAAGTGAACTAGAAAAATAGCAATTAGCATGCAAGAGTATTCATGCATAAGGTTAACTATGGGAATGAGCCATCTAATGTAAGATGCCTAAAAAGGTTTAATCTGTTCTCAATTAATTTTATTAATTCAAAGTAGTAATGACTTAACGAATTCTGTTGTTATAATGCATGCTAATAAATGACAAAAAAAATGTAAACCTATGATGGAAAACTGGCAGTGATGTTTGCTGGTATGAAATTGGAAGGTCAGAGAGACTGGCTGTTATTTTAAATGGGTTCAAAAACATTGTTCACTGAATGGCCTTTAGCTAGCTGCTATGTGTTAGTTTAATCACAGAAGAAATAGGTGGTTAAAATGATGAAATGCGACTTGTCATTCTAGACCTTATTGCAAGACTAGTCTTATGCATTATGTTTCAATGAGCAGAAACAAGATGGTGCTCTTCACCATTTCTCCCATAACAACAAATCCATTATTTTGTTCATAATATAGCCAATAATTAACATTACTATGTAAAAAGCTATAATCACTTTCAATAAAATGAAGTCTATTTAAACTTTTCCTAGCTTGGTTCTCACAGCTGAGACAAATATATGAGGGAATGAATAGGTGTGTAGTTACTTTCAATCTATGGAGCTGGAATGAAAGATATATCTAATACTTAGAAGAATATGAGGAATATTAATCTTTCTAGGATACATGCTATTCCCAAATATGATCTGACCAATCCAATTTTAGAAATATAAGTTTTGGAAACATATCTATTTTTCTGTGCTTCTCTCTCTCTCTCTCTCTCTCTCTCTCTTTTTAAGGAAAACACTTTTATATCAATCAGCATCTTGAGTATATGTATTTTCTACATAGTTGGCAATAACATCAAGAAAATGGTGCCATGGTATTGAGAGAGAATGCGAACTGATTCATTTCAGTACCAAAGCCAGTCAGACTGCCATTCAACCTTATTGCAATTCTATGACTGTGCCTGAGGGATTCAGACTAGACCATAGGACACTATCAAAGCTGTATAATTCAAATAGATCCATTTGTCCTTTTCTTTCCAACTTTCAACAACACATCCCTACTTGTTCCATTGGATTCTTTCCTATGCTCACTCAAATGCTAGAAAGACAGCTTTGTATGTCCATAACTGGAGTTCTTGAGCCTCTGTGCTTGAAGTTTTCGTGAGACAACACAGAGAAATGGGAGGCATTCTGTTTTATTATGAGTCTGGCTGCTACCCAAGTCATACAGAAAAGTTGCCTGGGGAGACATGAACTCAGAATGCAGGAATAGAAGTTAAAAGGACCAAAAATGTCTTCTTTGCCTTGCTTTGCCCCTCTCTTTTCTCCTTTGTTCATCAAAGCAAATCTCTGAAATACATTGATTTCATTTTTTCTCCATTCACCTCATCATATTCTAAGAACAGCAGCAACAATGTATGTTTTGAGTTCAGGCCCCCTGGGAAATACCATAGTAATGTCAGAAGCAAATAACCAGGAGCATTTGTTGAGTTCAAAACACAGAAGGATTTATTATTGCTATTCCTAATATGAGAATCTATACAACTAATGATCAAAGTTAAACTGGCGCTAGAAAAGGGTCAATGGAATTCACAGAGAACTGGACTTAGATGTTTTGTGACAAAACAATGACTCTAAACTGATGTCATATTTATCCCACCTTCCAGCTCCGCCTCTTCTTCTCCTACAAGAATTGTTCTTATTTATTAAACAAATCTCTAGGCTGCCACAATAAAAAGAAGTCTCAGTAGCTTAATGTAGAAGATACTGCATATGTTTTTTCTTATAGTATTAGATTTATTCTTAAAAAGGTATTCCATAATCTTTTGTAAAAGACAAAAAATGCAATGTTGCAAGGGAAAGTATTTGTTGTGACCCCGACTACCGAGCCTGTCCTAACAGAGGAAGAGGACTCAGAAGGTGATGGGGAGGAGCTGATAAGGCCTCCCTCTCCAGGACCCTCCTCTCTGGCAATGCCTCAGGTTCCATCCGAAGGCCAAGAGGAACAGCCTGGGATATGCCATGAAGAAAGCATATAGGAACAACAACAGATAGGGAGCGAGGATGATGAATCCTGGCTTGATCTCAGGCAGCGTCGGAGGGAGAAGCATGTGCAGCAACGAAAGAGGCATGGGAGGGCCAGAGATTGAGCTGAGTCACTGAGCCACACCCCACAAGGAATAAAAGTGGGTGTGATTGCTCTTCAGGCTTTGTGACGGTCAAAGTTAAAAACCTAAGAGTCACATCGCGTTACCTGAAATCTGGCTTGTGCATATTTTGGATTGGACCTTGGCTAACTCTTGCTTCGTGGATTACTTTTTGCTACTGAACCGGACTGAGGAGAAACTCTCTCTTGCTTACTGTGAGTGAAAACTGACTTGGCAGGCATTTCGCAGTTTACTGCCAAAACTCTTATCTGCAAGGGTTTCTAATCTGATTGCTTAATAAAATCTTGGCAGGCGTGCCTGGTTCAGTGGTGGGTTCGGTCCGGTTCAGCCGAGCCGGTGGCGATGACAATATGATGTCACCGAACCGGTTCTCCCCCCCACCCTCCCACCGCCCCACCCCCCCATGTTATTCTTACCTTTTATTTGGTACCACCCCCAATCTATTGCTGCCTCCCGAGTCCCAGCTGATGACTAGAGGGAAAAAAACTGTTTAAACTCTTGCCGTGGGGCTTCAAAGGGCCGTCCTACAGCTGTTCAGTGTGAAAAGCAAACAAATGAGTCGGGTTGTAAGTGCAAGGACTGGTCGTAAGTGCAAGGACCTTCCAGAAATGACTCTGATCAGCTAGCCACGCCCACCTAGTCACATGACCTCCAAGCCACACCCACAAAATAAGCCACGCCCACAGAACCGGTAGTAAAAAAATTTAGAACCCACCCCTGGCCTGGTTGTGTGTTTGCCTGTGTGGGGAAGGGGAACAGAACAGTATTGTTCAGATAACTCTTTGAACAGGGTCCATTAAACTCGAAGAAATGCCATTGGAAAACAATACAACATGATAATTCTAATTGTAGGATTGCTGAAACTCTCTTGGTGACAAGTTTTTCTCCCGCCTCCCAATAGTGGAAAGTTATGGTTTACACTTTTCCATATTTTCAAATTACTAGGCATTTATAGAAGTAGGTTCCACAACAGGTTCTGATATAGAAAGCTAATATTAGGATTGATGATAGTATCTCAAAAAAAAAAAAAATCTAATGAGTAAAGTTAAACTCTGTTGCAAAGAAGATGCTCATGCTGCTTCTCCAATCAACTTCCTAGTCCCCTTCCTAGATCAATCCAATATTTTAAGGCATTGAAGATCTTGAAGTGCTAAACAGAAGGAAGAAAAGAACAGTAACATTAGTGCCAGCTTGGGGAAAATATAAATTGAGTGGAACAGTGTGCTTCCAGTTCCTTTGCCCATACTATTTCTATCTCTAGCTTTCTGAGCATGATTCTACATTCCACTATCTATTTCTTTCTGTTCCCTGATAAGTGTTAAGGGGAGGAGATAATTTTTCTAATGAAATCAAGCAAAGGACCCTAATCATTGTCCCATCAATATAATCAAAATGGAATATTAAGGTGTGATTTCAGACTTCTTCAATACAGTATCTGACCTAATGTATGATCTTTTTTTTTCCTGAATAAAATTGAGCTGTCCAGTATAACAAGCAAAGCAAAAATTATTGGAGGTCTGGCTAATTTTGCTTATGTTCATATTAACATTAAAATGTCATTATTACTTAAATGGAGACTTTGTTAATTGTTCCAAATAAATTTCCTGTAAAATTGAGGCAGAAGATGTCATCTTTTTTTCTTTTACTTTTTTAAAATGGTAAAAAAAAAAATGGTACACAATACACTTAAAGAAATTAAGCTGGGACAGTTCACAAAAATGCTATTTAAAGAGAAGCTATGGTACTTGTTGAACTTCCAGCTATAATCAATATGAAGTAATAAAATCCCAGAATATGCAAGCAACAAACTTTTATTTGAAGGCACCACAGAGCTTTGCTGAATAGAAGTTACTTGTGTCTTGTAGATAATATAGAGATATTTTGATTATGAGGGAAAGATGTTGGAAGTTAATATAGTTCTATATTAAATGCTGTGTGGAAGTCCCATTTTAATTGTATTTCACATTGCTAAATGGTTCTAATATGAAGGCACCCTCAAATCTTCCTATCCTAAAGACTATTTGTAACTACTTTTCAGATTGAGGATCCTAGCTCTAGAGAGCATGTCAGCATAAATAAGTAAAGTGTTAAAAATAAAGTCTTCTTACCGTATGAAATTTGCATGAATATGTAATTTATGAACCAACTGCATGTAAAAACTTATGGTGAAAGTAGTATGCTTTGGCAATGATTCAGAAGGTAAAAGATTAATGATCTGTATAAAGGATGTCTGAGACATTTATTTTACTAAGAAAGTAATAAATAATAGAATGGTTTATCCATAATTCATTTACAAATAGACATTGTATGGTTTTTCTTTTCACTTACACTTGTGTGTAAATGGAGGTATTATTGTAAAATCAGTACAAAATGACCAATTATTGTCTTATAGGATTTTGTGCATTTTTCATTATGTCACCATGTCTTGTTAATTATAATTATATCTTTGTTATATCTAAATTTCATTTGCTGTAGTTGTATATTAGACTGTTTTATTGAATTATGTTTTTGTTTTCTCCTGAAGAAAGAAAAGCCCTTAAAATGTATATATAATGCAGATCGGTTTCAAAGAGAAGTAACAAAGTAAAAAGCTATTTGAAAACAAAATATTTCTCATTCCAAAATACAGCTATCAAATGTCGTTTTCCTTGAACTTATTAGCATTTCAGTGCTCAGTCTTTGCTTAACAGGATAAGAAGCAGAATCATAGTAATGTAATTTATGTGATGTTTAATTTTAATTTAGTATTTACATCAGCATGTACTCTCCAGTCAGTGCTAAACTTCAAAGCAGGAGGTTCAAATTTAATTTGCACTTGAAACAAATGCATGAAGGATTTCACACAGTATCATGTGCTTCATTCATTCCAGGATTCACAATATTTCTTAATGAAGAATCAGTCACTTGTATTTATAGGAAGAGTTGAGAAATCATGATAGGAATTCATTTCAATTAAATAACTAAGTTCCAAAGTTTAAATGAAAATATTCATGTATTATTTTGGTTCTTGAATTACATTTTATTCTGTCTTCTATAAGAGAAAGTTGCTTGAAGATGTTGAAACACTGTTCATTGTTTCATATACATCTTTAGCTGTAATCATTGTTGCTAGAAATTTATTATTTCAGACCTGACTTTGGAATCCCAGTGATCTTTATTTCTGTTTCTCCACACAATCATTAGAAGTCCTTTTATTTGATTCCCTCTTCTTGCCTTCTTATTGGAAATAGCCTACTATCCTTCAGACTTAGTAGATCATGTGCCAAAGCTTCTAAACAAATTGGGTCAGGCTCAATGAAGTTCCTTGAATCGCCCCTTGAAATCAATGCAACTAGAGATAACCAGTTTATTCAACTGACTTTACTGAGAATAGAATGAATAAATTATTTTATAGCTCACCAACCCACCAGACATATAAAAATGTAAAAAATGCAATACAAAACAATGAGATAAGAAAAATATACTCTAAGCACTTTACACAATATAATCAGTAAACAGTCATACATTAAATTACTATTAAAATTTTTTTGCTTAACGCCTTGTAAGCTGCCCTGAAGTCTCCGGAGAAGGGCAGCATATAAATCAAAATTTAAAAAAAATAATAAGTGTAATATATTACAAGTGCAAATTGACAGCTAAGATAGAGCAGATAAAAAATTTATCTTTCTCTGTACTGAAACTGCAGACTCTTCCTAGGGCACTTTATTTGGTTTTCAGGTTATTACAAGCTCAAGAAAGCAGTTTAGTTGATAAATTATTTGCTAAGAATTGGGCTTCCTTTGGTTAATACAAACATCTTATCTCTGACATTTAGCTCAGCATTTCTGATTATTGTAGCCAAATGAAAAGTTGTCAGATGCAAATTGTTGGAAGCTGAAATAGCTTAATTGAGTGCGAATAATAAAATCTAAAGAGGTCACAGTCCTTTAGTGAATGAAGCTCCTCTGAGTAGATTTATAGCACTGCACTAAAGCTCAGGAGGCATCATGCTATCTTCTTCATTAATCAGGAGCATGCCTCAGCCTTCTTCTTTGTTTATTCAGTTGTTATTGGACTGCAGCTATTTGTTGCAGGTAAAACATGATTTAATATGCTTGGAAACACTGAAATTAATAATGTAGATGGTTCAATTGTTTTATGGTGTGCTTCATTTCCTCAGTGCCCCAGGCTCATCCCAATCTTTACAGAAGGAATGGGTCTTCAGCTGGGCATTATTCAAAAGAAAATTTAGAAAGGAGAAAACCAGAGAGAAGGAAACAAAGACTTCTAAAAAGCCACATATACAGATAATAAAGTAGAGGTCCAAAATATTGTTCCAATAACTGCTATATTGTTGGATTCACGTCATCATCTTCTAGTTGTCCTGGTACTTCAGGATAAATTCTTCACTGCTGTTCAGAAATTCCTTGTCCAGATTGAAAGAAATCATTCATATAAAGATGCAAAAAAAAAAAAAAAATCTAGTTCATACAGATTGGACAAAAGTGAAGCAAAAAAGAAACCATCATCAGAAACCCTGCCCGAGCTGCTCAACGTTATAGGCGCGGTGGCGGTTGACACCCCCAGGCTTATGGTCATGGGGGATTTTAACCTGCCATCCGTCGGTGAGGCGTCTGAGGTGGCTCGGGAGTTCATGGCTTCCAAGACGGCCATGGACCTGACCCAGTTAGTTCATGGCCCTACTCACACGGGGGGAAACACGCTAGACCTGGTTTTTGTCTCTGGTCAGTGGTTGAGTGATCTTGAGATAGGGGATATAGTGATCGAGCCCTTGTCATGGTCAGATCACTCCCTCCTTCGCTTTGACCTTCGAACCGCCACACCCCGCCGCAGGGAGGCGGAACCACTGAGGTGGTACCGCCCCAGGTGCCTGATGGATCCTGATAGGTTCCAGACGGAGCTTGGGCCATTTCCTGAGGCTCTGGCACACGGCTCGACTGAGGAGCTGGTGGCCGCCTGGGATAGGGCGGCCGCTGGAGCTTTGGATCGGGTCGTGCCTTTGCGGCCTCTGACCCGGCGTCGATCTCGCCTGGCTCCTTGGTTCACCGAGGAGCTGAGGGAGATGAAGCGCCGGAAAAGACGCCTGGAGAGTGGTTGGAGGGCCAGCCATTCTGAATCTGACTGAACACTGGTAAGGTCTCATATTAGGACCTACCTGGTGGCGATAAAAGTGGCGAAGTATAACTATTTTGCCACTCTTATTGCATCATCAGATAATCGCCCGGCTGCCCTGTTTAGGGTGACCCGCTCCCTGCTCCACCAGAAAGCACGGGAGGACCCCTTGGAGGGTAGAGCCGAGGATTTTGTACAGTATCTGTATGACAAAATCGCTCAGATTCGGGAACATCTGGATTCTGACTGGGTAGATTCAGCGGGGAGGACAGAGGCAGGTCTTGTGAGTATTATCTGGGAAGAGTTTGATTCTGTGACGCCCGAAGACGTGGACAGGATACTGGGCAGACTGAGCGCAGCCACATGTTTATTGGACCCGTGTCCCTCCTGGTTGGTGCTGGCCTCTCGGGAGGTTACATGAGGCTGGCTCCAGGGGATTATAAATGCTTCCTTGAGTGAGGGTGTCTTCCCTGCCGCCTTGAAAGAGGCCTCTCCTCAAGAAACCTTCCCTGGACCCGGCAATGTTGGCAAATTATCGTCCAGTCTCCAACCTTCGCTTCATTGCGAAGGTTGTTGAGAGTGTGGTAGCGCGACAGCTCCCCCAGTACCTGGATGAAATCGTCGTATCTGGATCCGTTCCAGTCGGGCTTCAGGCCTGGGTACAGCACGGAAACGGCATTGGTCGCGTTGGTTGATGATCTCTGGAGGGCTCGGGACAGGGGTTGTTCCTCTGTCCTGGTCCTATTAGACCTCTCAGCGGCTTTTGATACCATCGACCATGGTATCATGCTGCACCGGCTAGAGGAGTTAGGGGTGGGGGGCACCGTCCTACGGTGGTTCTCCTCCTTTCTCTCTGACCGGTCGCAGTCTGTGTTGACAGGGGGGCAGAGGTCGACCCCAAGGCCCCTTGTATGTGGGGTGCCACAAGGGTCGGTCCTCTCGCCCCTTCTGTTCAACATTTATGTGAAGCCGCTGGGTGAGATCATCCGTGGTTTCGGGGTGAAGTACCACCAGTACGCTGACGATACTCAGCTGTACATCTCCACCCCGGACCACCCCAATGATGCCCTTGAAGTGATGTCCCGGTGCCTGGAGGCCGTGCGGATCTGGATGGGGAGAAACAGACTCAGGCTCAACCCATCCAAGACCGAGTGGCTGTGGTTTCCGACATCCCGATATAGTCAGTTGGCGCCATCACTGACTATTGGGGGCGAGTCATTGCCCCCCACGGAGAGGGCTCGCAACTTGGGTGTCCTCCTGGACTCACGGCTGTCTTTAGAAGAGCATATGACGGCCGTGGCCAGGGGGACTTTTTATCACGTCCGCCTGATATCGTCCTTTCTGGATCGGGACTCGTTAAATACGGTCACTCATGCTCTTGTCACTTCCCGCTTGGACTACTGCAATGCTCTCTACATGGGGCTCCCCTTGAGGAGCACCCGGAGGCTCCAGCTGGTCCAGAATGCGGCCGCGCGGGTGGTTATGGGAGCGACGTGGCGCTCCCATGTGACCCCCCTCCTGCGCGAGCTGCACTGGCTCCCGGTGGTCTTCCGGGTGCGCTTCAAGGTTTTGGTTACCACCTTTAGAGCGCTCCATGGCATCGGACCGGGGTATCTACGAGACCGCCTTCTGCTACCAATAGCCTCTCACCGACCAGTACGCTCCCATAGAGAGGGGCTCCTCAGGGTGCCGTCGGCCAAACAGTGTCAACTGGCGACCCCCAGGGGGAGAGCCTTCTCTGTGGGGGCACCTACCATCTGGAACGAGCTCCCCCCAGAGATACGGAAGATCCCGGACCTGCGCACATTTCGCCGTGCTCTCAAAACTTTTCTATTTCAGCAAGCTGGCCTGGCCTAACTCCCCTCTTTTAAATTCTTAAATTTTAAATTTTTTAATTCATGATTTTATAAATTGGGTGTTTTAATCTGTGTTTCGGCCGAAATATTTAATAATTTTAAGGGATTTTTAATATTTGTATTGTCTGTATTTTATCTTGGCTGTTCACCGCCCTGAGTCCTTCGGGAGTAGGGCGGTATAGAAATTTGATTAATAAATAAATAAATAAATCATGCTCCAGGTTTCATCCAGTAGAGTGGCTTTGACACTCACCAGCAACATCTAAGTTGCCAGCTCTCTTAATAGTGTACAATTTCTGGGTGCTGAGCTTGGGATGGAAACCTATGTATATTGTGAGGAGCTTCAGGGTCTTCACATTGGCAGCTTCCATGTCCTTCTTTGACCACTTCATTATACCAGCAGGGTATCTGATGACTGCAGGCATAAGTATTAATGGTGTAGATCTTATTCGTCCTATTGAGGTGGCTCTCCATGACCTATTTTGTCCTTTGGTAATACTTGAATATTGCTGTGTTCCTTGCCTCCTTATAGTGCTTCCCATGTGACTGTGGGATACCAAGGCCCTTTAGCTGGTCTGTATGTGGCCTATCTGATAGTTCCACCTCATAAATCTTAACTATCTTTCAGCTACACTTTCCAGTCTGAACAGCATCCCAATGTCCCCTCTGTAGATCCATGTCAGGTGAATCAATGAGTTGAATGTCTCATTCACTCTTAGCCATACAGCTTGATATCATCCATATAGAGGAGGAAATTGATGGTAGTTTTATTCCATCCATATCGGGCTGAGGGGGTTTAAATCTATGCAGAACAGCAGCAGGGAGAATGCATCACTTTGTAATATGCCATATTTGATGGCCACTTGTGTGAGCTGCTTTAGTTGACTTCCAGTGTTGTCTTCTGGTCCATTGACTTCTTGAGGAAGGTCCTCATTGTCCTTTTGACTTTGCATAGTGTCAGGCATTCACAGATCCATTTGTATAGCATTGAGTCATAGACTTTCCTGCAGACAATCCAGGCTATCCTCAGTCTTGGGTGACTGCTATGTCTATCAGCATAGCAGCAATTGGTCTTTGTTCCCAATGGCCTTCTGAGATATGCTCATGCACTGGCTAAAAGGGTCCTGTACTTTGGCTACTATGATGCCTGATAGGATTATCTACCTTGTGGGGAGGCAGGTTATTGGTCAGTAGTTGGATAGTGCTGCTCATGCATCTTTTGAGATCAGTACAGTGTCTTTTCTTGTATTAGTCTGTCTGTGTGGAAGTCTGTTGTTAGCAGCTGATTCATCTGTGCTGCAAGGCATTCATGCACTGCTCTAGTGCATTTCTGTAGCCATTAGGAATGGATCATGTCCAAGCTAGGTGTTATCCAGCTTTTTATGTTCTTGACTCCTGTTGGATGTCTGCTATTTGATGGTGACTGGTTCCTGTTCTTGGATATTCCTGTGGTCTGCTCTCAGTTTTGCAGCAACTTTGCATAGGTTTTATTCATCTTTTCTTTTTCCCATATGTTGTTGCAATACAGTTCAGTTTCTGTTTTTGGTCAGTCTGCTGTTATTGTATTGTTGCACTGTGGTTGGAAGTACACATTGGATGGCTTTTGAAGAACAGAGAATTTGTCTTCTTGGCTTCCGTTTCTCTAGTGAATCTTCTTAACCTGATAGTCAGTGCTGTGGTTTTTTTTTTTTTTTAGCAGTCTATAGGTCTTCAGATGGAGACAGAGCCTTGTATTTTTTTCAGTAGGCAAGATTTACCCTTAGTTTTTACATCCTGTAATTTCACCAGATGATTCACTTTTCTCTACTTGATGTAGCCCAAATTGCCAGTGGCTATTAGTGTATACCAGTTCATTGGTTTATTAGTGGTAGTAAGGATTATCATGAGGGCTCTACTGGCATTTTTTTGGCATATTATCTGATGGTGTTTCTCCACTTATTAACTAGTCTCAAGGGTTGATTATAGTTAGTTTATCCATGATCTTATGCCTAATATCAGCTGCTATAATGACACAGACTGGCAGTAACATTTCATATTCAGTTGTTGACTGCACAGCCTGTTGTTCTTCTAGTTTTCTTGAGGGCGGATTGTACTGTGTAGTTGGCCTATCTCAAGCTGTGAGAGCAATTGTCTCTATACTATGTTGACTTTTAAGTAACTAGCTGTGTCTCTTTGTTGATGCAAGTTTTCTTTCCATTCACAGTTGCCTCATACATTTCATATATTCCCTATCATTAGGTCTACTATTTTATCAGTTCCAATTATCTTATGCATGTATAGTTTATTCCAGTACTCTGTGTATTTTCTGGTTGTCCTGATTCCCCAACATATGAAGTGAACACTATTAATCCAGACAATGTCCACACTAGCATGACTGTCATGGTATGTGGTACATATTTTAATATTACATAAATAATTCCATTTAGAAAAAGGTTGGCATGACTAGAAATTTTTAACAGAAATTCACTGTTGAAGATAAGTTCACCCAAGATGGCATCAAATCACCATAAAATATATCTGCTTTTCCTCATTCACTATTATGGCAGAGTGGAGGCAGTTCTGTGGAAAGATAGACTGGAACTTCCTAGTCCCAATTTCCCTTGTTGGCTGGTCATCACCCATATTCTTGTTTTTATAACTTACTTATTTTTCCATATAAGTATAGCATGGAAATAATGATGATTTACTGCCCAATGGGAAAATGGTTTTTCTTTGTTTTCTCAAGCTAGAACTATGCTTCTGCAGTCAACGGGCATTAAAAATAATAGTTTTAGCCTCTGTTGGACTAAATATGCAGGATTGTCTAATGTTCTAATATCACAAATAAAATGGCTTATTTTTCTTAGTAAACTAGCATATTTCAGATGACAGAAGACAATAAGAAAATGAATTTGACTAATGTGCCAGTGAGAAGAGAGATTGTGGCAGTATGAACTGGATCAGGCTGTGAAAACTTAGAGGACTTCTGGAAGAAGTATTTTATTGATGTCCAACCTAAATACCACAGCATCCCCAATATTTATCCCCAAGTGATTGACCATTTTGAAAGATGGGGAAACTGCTACTTCTCTGGTGATGATATTAATTGCTAATACCCTAAAATAGAAAGTATATAAGATTCCTTATAGATAAATTACTATGTAAGTTTTGTAAAATCAATTTGGTAGAATTTACAGAGCATTGTAATTAGTCTAGTAGCAAAATTATATATAACAAGGATGTTGTATGTAAAAGTGAAAAAAGTAAAAGCTAACATATTATAAATTGTTTGGGATATTGCTATGCAAATCATATTAATAGAAATAAAACTCAAGCAAGCAATAAAAATGTATTATTTTATTATATTTAGTAGTAGCTAGTATATTGATATTGGTCCATAAAATTTAACATTCAAGTAAGAAATTCCTAGATGTGTAAAGATGATGAAGATGAATTATTCACTGGAAACCTTACAGTTTGCTATGCATAATTTGTATTGAAGAAAAATATTCCATGTACATTGGAATAAACATGGCATATCCTTGAGTTGCATCCAATTCATTTTGAAATTGCTTTTAATTTTTTAATTGGCCTCAATTTTTTTCAAATAAATACCTATTAGGAGTTTGCAAATAAATTGGTGGCTAGCATATAAATTATGAAAAAAAGGAAAGAAAATGATATTGAAATCATAAGTGGACGCACTGTATTAATGGACAATATGGCCATACCAAAACCATTTCATCAATATTATTCTAATGAATAAAGGAAGTGGCATACTTTTATAGAAATAGATGAATATTTAAAGAAATAAAATTTATCAAAGAATATAGAGGAACAGAGGCAAGGAAGTTTCTGAAACTAGGAAAAATTAAACTTCTTATAAATGTTTTTAGGATGAATTTTTAAACCTTTACAAGGTTGATGAGAAGGGATGCTAGAGAATTTAAAAGAGGCCAATATAGTATTAATACCTAAACTTTATTGAATAATAATTGCAAGTCATTCACAATGATTCTAGAAGATAGACTGAAAATAATTTTGCAAGAATTTATTCATGAGGATCAATGTTAGAAATGGGATTCAACCGGAAGCGTTGTGGTGAGACAGTTGGGGAATTAGCGGGCTTTGATGAGCTCCATGAAAAACCAGACTGACGAACCGCTGCTGAGGGGTCTTTGGACCAGAACTGTCCAATAGGGATGGAGAAAAAGGAGAGGCACCTTGGAAGACCAAGAGGAACAGGCAAGTTTCTTGAAGGTCAGAGGAAACTCTCTATGACTCGCAGCAGGGGACGGCAGCCATTGCGGCTGTCACGAAGCTGGGGCAACTGGACTAAGCATTGAGCAGGAGTGATGAATGAAACGGAGTTTTTTGAAGCTGGGTGAGTCACAGCCAACCCATGGTTGAAATAACAATAAGGAATTTTTTTTTTAACTTTAAGATCCCTAGCAATAAAACAGCGGCTAATGAGCATGGGGAAAAGAAAAGAAGCTTTTAAAGCATAATCTTAAAGGGACAAAAACCCAATGGAAAATTGACTTTTGAACAAAATTATTTGGAAATAATTTAGAAAATTTTAAATAACTAGAGAAATTGCCTCATGATTGGTTAAAGGATTGGAAAGAAATAAATGGATCCTTTTTTTCCCTTTCTTTTTTGAATTTCAAGAAAAACAAAAGAGAATGGACAATAAGCCCTATAACAGAAGTGTTGTATAAATAAAAGAAAAAAAGGAAAAAAGAAGTGAGAAGAGCTGTTTAAATTCGGACTGGACTATAAAACTGATTTGATATGTTTAAAGCTAAAAAGAAAAAGAGAAGCTAAGTAAGATTGTTAATGTAGATTGAAACAAAATGGATATTTGTTAGACAATAGGAAATTGTGGATTACAGAGAGACACCTTCAGGAGTAAAAAGGAATATTGCAACTTGGTCTTCGTTTTGGAAAATTGTGAACTTTACAGATAACAGCTGTGAGAACGTTTGGGGAGGATTTCTTTGTCTGCAAGCGGCTTGACTTTGGGAAAAAAAAGGAATACAACGGAACTTTTAAAATCGGAATAATATTAATTCAAAAAGAATAAAATGGCGCAGGAAATTAGAGAAATGATTAAATCGATGTACTTGTCATGGAAAATGGAAATAAGAGAAATAACTACAATGTTACACAGAGGATTAAAATCTGAGGACACAAAAGCTGAGATGGAGCATACGCAAGAGGACAAGGAAATGAAGATGGAGAAGCAAGACATAGAGGCTTAAAATAAAGAAGATATAGACAATGTGATTAAATATGAAGAAGTAACTGAACATGTGGATAGTAATAATAAAAAGGAGGTTTTTAAAGATTACATTGGGATTAACAATGAAAAAAATAAAGAGGATGGAAAGAGACAAGTAAGGGAGGATGGAACAGAAAGAATATAAAGAACTTAAATGATTACACGGATCTACAGTGAAAAGATAAAAAAGAGAGAGAAAGGGTGGAAAATAAGAGGAAATATAGGGCAAAATAGAAGAGTTCAGGACTTTGAAATAAATAGTGGGATAAACAGTGGTGAAACAAAAAAAAGAGAAAAGAGAGGGGGAACAATGGGAAATATAGGGCAAAACAGGAGAGATCAGGATTTTAAGGCACAAAAGGAAAAAAGGGGAAAGAAAAAGGGAAAAATAAAAATGAAACAGGAAAAAAGGAAAGAAATGAAAGAGGAATATGATGTATATGACTAGAATTGAAATATGAATTGTAGTAAGAAATAATGTTAAATCATATGATGATGAAAATGAATTGAAAAATAATTGGAATAATAATTGAAATGTTTTTAATGGTTTATGGTGGTGTGTGTACAAAAGATTAAGTGATGATTTGGAATAATACAGGGGGAAAGCTATATGATTAGAGGATAATAGTTAGAATATTTTTAAATTCAACTAAGGTTTTTTTTTCTTCTGGTTCATATATAAATGAAAAAGATATTTATATAATCAATTGATTTATATTAAAATGTTGGATTGTATTAGTTAAGGAACTGTATGTTATAAAATAAGTGGGTTTATTATTAATATTTATTATTAATATAAGAATTAAATAACTGTAACACCACATAATTAATTAATTTGATGATGGATATAAAAATTAGATGATAATGGGAAGGGGTTTAATATAGAATAGAAGGGAAAATGGAATTTGGTCAAAATTAGAGATGAAAATGAAGGGTAATATTGGTACAAAATAGATGAAACTAAATGTTATGGCAAAAAAGGAGGTATAGAAATTGTAATTTTAGTTGAAAGGACTAAAAATTGTTTAAATTTGTTAACCGGCCAAATTGAAGACGTGGCTTTTTCACCAAATGGGCTGAATCCGTAGGGGTGATTTTAAATAATTTTAATTGATTTTAATTAATTTTAAATTGATTTTAATGTTTATGTAATTTTTTGTTCATTTTTGTAAGCCGCCCTGAGTCCTTCGGGAGAAGGGCGGCAAATAAATTACATAAATAAATAAATAAATAAATAAATAAATAAATAAATAAATAAATAAATAAATAAATATTCTGTTCAGCAAAAATATATTGTATGTTTGTATGTGTGTTTGTGTAAAAAATAAAAAAAACAAAATGTTAGAAATGTGTTAGATATTTTGGAATACTTGGAGTAATATAATGAAAAACAGGCTTATTTGATCGTCATAGAATCAAAGAAGACTTTTGACAATTTGGACTGGGTTCTAGTGTTCAAGACTTTGGAATATAGGAATTTTGAAGATAACTTTATAAAATTGGTTAGATCTATCTACACAGAAAGCATACATAATTGTCAATGGATATCTAAAATAAACCTAGGAGATACAAAAAAAAAAAAAAAGAGTAAGGAGTGAAAGAGAGAGAAGGATGTGCACTGTGTCCTCTACTGTTTGTTTTAATTCTTGAAATATTGAATAGACATATAAGACAAGAGGACTGTGGGAATAAAGATTTAAAAAATAGACGTTAAGGCTTTTGCAGATGACTTAGTTCAATATCAAAGGATATTGAAACATAAATGGGAATACTAAAGGAATTTGTGCATTAGCAGGTTTTAATACCAACAAACAAAAAATGAAGATTTGAAGATCAAAATGTGAAAATAAAAAGATTTGATGAACACAATAGTTTTTTTTTTAAATTCAGAACATAAAATGTCTTAGTATCGCTTTGATAAATATGAATTGTACATTATTTGAAAATAAATATGTTAAGACATGGAGTGAAGTTTAAAAAGATAATAAAAAGTTTTTATGTTAAAATGGGAGAAATTATATTTCATTGTCATTGGTCATTGGTGCAGAGAAATAATGTTTTTGTTTCAAACAAAATCTGTTTTCATAACTGATATACCATTTAAACAATAGCAGAAGGATATATCTAAATGTGTTTTCAGAAGTAACAGCCATGAATTAAATATAAGATGTTACCAGATGCAAAGAAAAGAAGAGGGTTTGGGTGTATCAGACTTGACATTGTATATGCAGCTTGATGTATAGTTTGGGTGAAAGAGTGGATGTTGTTGCTGACAAATAGAATGCTTTTGGATTTAAAATGACATGGCCTGAGATATGTGTGGGGTGGATATTAGTGATACAATAAATCCAAGGTTAATGTAGATTTAAAAAATCTTTGTAAGTATGATGTTGAAAATATGGAATAAATACCAACTTAGGTTGTGTCCTTTGTAGATCTTATTATTTATTATTTATTATTTATTTATTAATCAAATTTCTATACCACCCTACTCCCGAAGGACTCAGGGCCGTGAACAGCCAAGATAAAATATAGATAATACAAATATTAAAAATCCCTTAAAATTATTAAATATTTTGGCCGAAACACAGATTAAAACACCCAATTTATAAAATTACGAATTAAAAAATTTTAAAAGAGGAGAGTTAGGCCACAACACAACATTACAAAAAGAAATAGGCTAACTTATCATGAGATACTAGAATTTTGGCAATAGTAATGGAAAATAAAATCAGGAGAAGAACTCGTAGTATAGTTGCCAAATGTTCTCTTATTTACAATTATTAGAATGATTTAGGGTAGACAAAATAATTTATGGTTTTGAACACTGAGTTGGGTTATAATATACAGACGGAACAATGGAAAATACATGGTTGAAAAGAATTTAAATATACATTATGTTATAATTTTAAAGAGATTTTTTTTTAAAAAAAAATAAAGTGTCAGAGTATTTCAAAGATAAATGTACAACTTAATCACAGGTGCTTCTTTTGGGATTGATGGACAAACAGTTGGACTAAAGTTATGGATCTTTGTTCTTTTATATGATAACTGCCACAAGATTACTTTAGGAACAAAGATGGAAAGATTATCCACAATGGAAGAATGATTGGTGAAGATGATGGAATTTTGTGATGGCTAAATTGACTTCTTTGATCAGAGAAAAGGCAGTACCTATGTTCATTGCCAACTGGAAACCACTTATAGATTTTGTGCCTGAAACAAACAAACAAAAAACCCTTATGATTTATGGTTTTGATTATTAGACAGGATAGATTATAGAAAAAAGAGATGTTCCTATCATAGAGTAAGAAGTAAATTTATAACTGCTGTAAAAAAGATTGAAAGCTTCTTTTTCCTTTTTCCTCCTTGGACTTTTAACTTTCTCTTCAATCTCTTTCTTTTTCTTTTCTTTTTCTTACTTACTTTTCAATCTTCATTTTTTAAAAAAATGATAAAAATTATATATTAAAGAAAATGTATTCTCAAAATTTGTGCAAACTATATAAAATATCTCTAACTTTTAAAAAATGATTTGCTATGAAGGATTTTTTTTTTTAAAAAAATTGATAAATGAGCCTGAGTGGCGCAGCAGACTGATGTTACTGTTAAAAGTTAAAGGTAGTATTTAGCTTCCAGCTGCCTGCAATTACTGCGAGTTCAATTCTCTCCAGGCTCAAGGTTGACTTAGCCTTTCATTCTTTCTAAGGTAGGTAAAATGAGGACCCGATTTGTGGGGCCAATAAGCTGACTTTGTATAAAATATACAAAAGTATGAAGGCTATTGCTTAACGCCTTGTAAGCTGCCCTGAGTCTCCGGAGAAGGGCAGCATATAAATCAAAATAAAAAAAAAATGCCAAAATGGAAAGTTACCTTTCTTTAAAGGAGGAATATTGATCTGTATTTATGTTTTGAATTCATGGAAAAGGAAAAGTTCGACATTAAGAACTGAATTAGAAACGTGCCATAAACTGGAATATGACAGTTAGTTTGCCATTTTGAACTATATGACTTTCTTAATATTTATTTATTTACTAAATTTATGTGCCATCTATCTCCCTGATGGTAACTCTGGGTAGTATACATACAATGAAAAGCTGAATAGAAAAGCAATTACATTTTTTAAACTATGCAAATATATATGTGAGTTTCTCAGGAATAAAGTTATATTAAAAAATTGATATAGCCACAATAATCTAGAGAAATATTTTTCAACAATTTAGATTCCAATTCTTGTATGTCAGTAGAGGTTTAATTAAGTGAGAAGAAACAAAAGGGAGAAAAACCTGTTGCATTTAGCACAAACAGTGTGAATGTGGAGTGTGGGATAGAAAATAGTTGTCAATAATGGTAATTAACAGCTGCTAAGAATTGCATACACAGAGACAGACACACAACATTTTTATTATCTCTATGATGATCATGCAAAAAGTGATCCAAATGTCAATTTGATTCAGATAATTCCATTCTAATCTAACATTTTGAGTCTATTCAGAAAACCCAACTACCTTTTCCAGTTGGGTAATGCTATTAATTATTCAATTATATCTTTTTATTACATTAAATTTTAAAAGAAAATCAGAACTAAGGTCTTTGTTTGATTAAAATTTCTTATAAAATGTTTTTCTGGTTTATAAAAAAAATTTTTTAACCTATAAGAAAAATATTTGCTCAATCTCATTCTGGGTGGATTCTACTTACCTTTACTACCAGTTTGCAGCAGGGCTGCGTGCGTGTTGCTTCGCTCGCTCGCGCACTCTTCTGTGTAAGCGCAGAAGCGTTTTAATGATGTCGGGGTCTGTGGGCGGAGCTTCCCGCCAGTTTTACTACCGTTTCTATAGAACCGGTGCGAACCGGGGGCAACCCACCACTCATTGTTATTGTTGCTATTATTATGGTTTGTTGCACATTCAGCCAGATGTTCACACTGGATTTGGCATTTTTATCAACCTGAGATAGATAGAAGTTGTTGTTGGATGGTATTAAAGGTAACATTGCAGGATGTCAGCTGTTCCAAGTAAAGCTTCCTTTTGCAAATGACTGATGGTGATTTTGTCAATTATTATTATTTAAAAATTCTGGTTTTATCCAGAGAAATGGATGAAAACTTTGAATGCTTGCTTGCTATTTTCACAATAATCCAATTCCCTTCCCAACCTTAGCATGCTGGCTGGGGAAATCTGGGAATTGAAGCCCAGAAGTCTTTAAAGTTGCCAAGGTTGGACACCCCTACTCTAAATGGTTTGACTTCAACTTCTATAGGCAGAAACACCAACAGCAAAGTTATTCCTTTGTCTGAGACTGTCTCATTGCAGGCAGGACTCTAACACATGGCCAATCTAAGACTAAGCATGAATAAAAGTTATTTTGTACCACAGAAAACTTATGCCTTCTACATGTATAGAAACACTCCAAGTTATGGATGTGATCATTCAGGGAAAATCTAGCCTCTTTCAGTATAGGAAAAAAATCACTGACTTGGATAGAAAAATAATCAGTAATAACTCTTTATCTTATTTGGACTGAACTTCAGTTTGTTGTTGAAGATTTGTTGTTGAAGAATAGACCGATAGCATTTGATCAAAGCAAAAACTCAATATTTCATTTATAAATGAAATTGATATTCATCTATATTTCCATTAACACCAATAAACTTGCTAATGAGTTTATGAATCTTGTTAAATAATTTAAGTATATCTGTTATATAAATTGAATGACAAGTTGGGCATGTCACTTTTGCTTGGGGCAAAATTCATACATTTTTGAAGCACTATTTTCCTGGTGGAAAATCACTCAAAGTCATGAAAAGCCTTAAATTTGAAACCAACGAATAATGCATGTTAATTTTCTATTAAATATTCAAATTTGCAAAAAGTTCCAAAAACTGATAGAAATAAGCAGTCAGTCATTTGTATGCATTTTGAAATTTATTGTCTCACTAGCAGAAAATATTTATTGTAGTTTTGTATGAAACACAGATTTATTTTGTTTTTATTTCTTTAAATATCTATTAGATTTTAATCCAAGCAGCATGCGGAGTTGGATAGGATGGAGAATATTTTTTTAAATGAATATTCTTGCAGCATAAAAATTGGCAGCCTACCAGAATTGGTTATAAGATGGATACAGTCAAACTGGAAAGATTCTGTAGTTTGTCCTTTTTTAGAATCTGGCCCCAACCGGGCTGCCTCAAAGAGAGGAGGGACAGAAGAGTAAGAGAGAATGCCAAAGAAAAGAATAAGAGAGAATGCTAGAGAACTTCTCTTCACAAGTGGTTTGGAAGAAGCAGTGTTGTCTCCGCCACAACTTTCCTTTTGTATTCTTCTACAGTTACTCCTATTGGAGCTCTGTGCTTGAACTATAAAACAAGAAAAGAAAGAATAGGCATTCTAGACAAAAATTATGAACATTACATGGCAGAAAAGAAGGACATCAAACTCTTACTCTGTGCTACCATCCAGTGGTAATTCAGGAATTATTCTCTGTTGAATGACTCTCTGGATTTTTCCAGCACAGATATTGCTGACTTCACCTACATGAACTGGTCTGTTGAAAACATACAGCAAAAGGGGCAGGTTTCCTGTTTCTCAAGACAGCTGCCTTCATTATGTTTATGCCACTGATTGGATTAACAAAAAAAGAAAAATACTAGATAATGAAACAATGGAATAAAATAAAAGTGGAAATTCGTATACATTGCAATGTTAATTTGATAATGAAATCTTGCTTTTTCACATAAGGAATGTCAATGCTATCATTTACAGAAATATGCGTTCAGAAATGTTATTTTCTGACTGCATGTTTCTCTACAGCAGTGATGGCGAACCTTTTTTTCCTCAGGTGCCAAAAGTGTGCGTGCGCATGCATGCGAAAACACATGCGTGCTGGCACCCATAATGCAATGCGCACCCCACTGCTCATGCGTGTATGACCCCACCCTCACGCTCCCCCCACACTTGCGGTCTGAACTGTGCATGCTCCCTGGCCCCCTGCGCATGAACCCCCCGCACCTGTTTTGGGCCTGGAAAGCTTCCTGCACCAACGTTTGCCGGCGCAAACAGCTTGCTCCATGCCCAGAAGTGGAAGCTTGAGAGCCGCTGCCACCAAGGGCAAGGGGGCAGCAGTGGCAAGGACGGGTGAGCCAGGGCTTCCCTCCCACCCCACCCAACTGGCCGAATCAGATGCATGGGCAGCATTTTTTTACTCTCAGCTGAGATACAATTTTTTTTCTTTTAAGCTGAGATTGTTTCACTTTGGAAATTTTATTCATTTATCATTTTCAATACATGTGTGGACTACAAAGGGAGCCAGGTGGCCACAGACCAGAAGCCTATCGGTCTGATGGCCTCGGCCGAATCTCTGCCCCTCAGTCACCTTGGCAGCTTTGTGACTCCCCTGTCGGTCCACCTCCTTCAGGCTTTCCCAGCCACTTGCCAGCCGGGCTTTCTGCGGGCCACAGCCGGGCAGGGCCCACCACTGCTTTCCCCTCGCTTGGTGTTGGAATAACCTGGCTGCCTCGTGCCAAGAACCGCATTGCCCTGCCACGCACGCCCGGCTGACTGCGAGTCTTTTGCAACTAGGTACTGGCCCATTCCCTGGCGAGACAAAGCAGCGGCTGTTACCCAGCCAGTGGCAGTGCTCGCGGTCCCGCCACCTTGGCCTCCGAATGTGCGGCCTCCGCTGCCCTGCCTGAGAGCCCGGGTCGGCGGTAGGTGTGGTGGGGGTTGAGCAGGGGTGCCACACCACCTGCGGTTGGACCCATCTCCGCTGCCTGCTGCTGCGCCGCTGGCTGAACCAATGCCAGGGAAGGAGCAGAAGAGTGGCCGGAGTTTCTCCTTTTCCATGCCCTGAAATCTTTTGAGACTAAACTAAAACTGATACCTAAAGCATTTCTCTCTCTCTCTCTCTCTCTCTCTCTCTCTCTCTCTCTCTCTCTCTCTCTCTCTCTCCCTCCCTCCCTCCCTCCCTCCCTCCCTCTCCCTCTCCCTCTCCCTCTCCCTCTCTCTCTCTCTCTCCCTCCCTCCCTCCCTCCCGAGGTGGTGGAGCCAAGAGCACTGCTGCCACCACCTGCACATGTGCCCCACTCCCCATGCCTCGTTTTGGGCCTGGAAAGGCTCCTGCATCAAACTTTGTTAGTGCGAACAGTCTGCCGCCATAAGTCCTGCTCCTCCTGCCAGCCTCAAGCTCTGGACAGCATACAGCATGGCTGTTCATGCCAGCAAAGATTGATGCAACCCCCTCTCACCACTTCTTCCAAGGGAACATGACTGCTTCCCAGCAAGCACTATTCAGGAGGGAAGCCCCAGCCCGCTGTTCCTGCTGCTGCTGGGGAAGCGGCAGTGCGAGAAATGCCATTGCCAGGGGTGAGGGGGTAGTGGTGGCAAGGACAGGTTGGCCAGGGCTTCCCTCCCTCCCCGCTAGGGGCCTGGGGCCACAGAAGCCTGCTCAGGTGGGGAGACAGGGAAGCCCTGGCCACCTGTCCTTGCCACCACCACCCCTTCACCCCAGCAACAACAGTTCTCTCACTGCCGCTTCCCCATCAGCAGCAGGAACAGTGGGCTGGGGCTTCCCTCCCTCCCCACTGGAGGCTTGGGGCTGCGGCAGAAGCCTGTTCGGGTGGGCAGACAGGGAAGCTCTTAGCTCCAGTGGCAGGAGCAGCCAGTGGAGTGGGAGGAGGGCAGTAGGCTGTTCCCGCCAGCTAAGTGGCAGTGGCAGCTTCTCATCCTCCTGCCAGTCTTGTGCTCTGGGTAGCATCCAGCCAGCCATGCCTGACCTCCCCCTGCAGCAGCCTACGTGGATCCTGGGCAGCACAGCTTTGGGGCCTTTCCTCGCGGTGGCAGTGACGAGGCAGGCAGGCAGGTGGAGCAGCGCTCCTGGCTGGCAAGGGGCTGGATGTCCCGGGGCATGCATGCGCACTGGCCAGCTAGTCTGCCACTGGCCAGCTGATCTTCTGGTTTCTGGCACTGCCACAGAAGGCCATCATCGTGAACGCATGTGCATCAGTAACCAGAAGACTAGCTGGCCAGTATGCCTGCGTGCCCTGGAAACCCAGAAGAGGAATGAGCGACGCTGCCTGTGCCAGACTACATGACTCTACGTGCCACTTCTGGCATGCGTGCCATAGGTTCACCATCACGGCTCTACAGTATAGATTTTGTAGAAATGTTCAAGAGGCAGGAAATTGTGTCTTGGACAATTTTTTGAAGAAAAACCTCTCCTACTCTGCATTTGCATAGATGGGATTTTCAGGACATGAATAAACTTACTGGAACATTCATTCTACTTTTAGAGTGGTGATTTTGGTTATTGTTTCAGATCTCTCAAAATCTTATTTTTAGGACACTTTGAAGAGGCAGAGCTTGGCTGTTATACAGAGAGATCCTCTAAAGATAGGACTTGTTAAGGACTCACATAGAAAGAATTGTGTAAAATTTTAGGAGATTCATGGTTTGGGGTGCAAAGATTATTTTGCTTTTGGCTACTCAGTCTTTATAACTGAGAATTTATTCTCTTAATATAATGAATGAAGCAAGTTTAGATTTGGGAAAGAATGAGATAAATATAATGTGATGACTATTATTACTGTTCTCATGAGTGAAAAAGCTTTTTTGCATGAAAAAGTGCACAGCAAGAATCAGTGGTTTTGGGAGCCTATAGTGGGGGACTAATACATTGCTCTTTCCTTTCAAGGATAACAACTTTCCCAATTATTGACTCTTGTTTGAGATAGATTGTATGTGGGACACATCTCCCCTTATCAAAGCAAAATGCTTTGGGTGGGAAAATATTCCATAAAGTGGGTGCCATAGCAGAAAACCCCACTGCTTATGACTCACTAAATATAGCTCCCTAGTTGATGGGACCTGTAGCATCTGCTGGATCTGGTAGGGAAGGCAGATGAAATTGAGGAGAGCTAGTCTCTCAGGTAACCAGGTCCCTTGCCATGTAGAACTTGAATTCAGCACCTGAATTAAATCATAGCTGAGAAGGACATTACAGACCAACCTGGTATTTAGAGGCAGCAGCTAAAAGAAAGGCCTCTGAAAGTCTTCTGACTGATATAAGGACTAAGACCACAGAGCTTGAATGCAAAACCAGTATAAAACATTTGAGCCACATTCCCTGAAAATTGTCCATTCCCCATTTCTCACCATAGCCCCATCACCACAATAACATTTTTGACCTGCCCATATCTCTCCAACAGCTGCATCTCTCCTAATTCCTAAAGATTGGAACTGTCCATAAAATTCAATCACATTTATCCAAGGGAAGGGAAATTAGGTACTAAGAGGCACTTCATTTTCATTTTAATTAATTTCATTTTCTGGAAAGAACAGGAGGAAAGGCAAAATGGACTGGGGCAGGGAAAGGTGCTTCACAGTAGCCTGCCACTCTACTAATACCCCCACTCATTCAACTACTGTTAATACCTTCACAGTTCTAGAGTCCAGATAAGCTTTTCAAATGAAAAGCTGCCAAAACATGGCGTTCAATAATTTTTGGCAGCCGCCATCAAGTTTATACAGCTTGCAGAGGAAGAGAAGCTGGTAGCAAGAAGGGTACAGATGTAAGTCTGTCCTCCAATCTATTCCTCTGGTCAGTTCCAGATCCACAGACATGAGAAGCACAAGAAGAGCAGGTCTATATCCAAGAACAATCTCAGTAACAAACAAAAAAGAAACATCCTAATTCAATTACGATAGAGGATGATTCATCCCAGGCTCCTATTCTCTTTGCCATTTTTTTTCTTTCTATTTCCTTAGTGTCTCCTGTATTTACACTTTTCTTATATGTATTATAAACATATAATGTCTCTCTGTCATTAAAAATTTGCAGATTAGTGAAAATAATCAATGTATTGTAAATAATTTACAACATCTGAAAATGAATATCAACATATTTCAGATTCCTCACTCTGTGAGGCTCAATTCTAATTCCTGGTCCATATTTGTCTATTGGAGAGCTTTATGATGCATGGCAAGTCTTTCATGCAAAAGATAACCATCTGGCAGAGATGAAATGCATTTATGATGCTCTCTTAAGGGAGAATTGTGTCTAATCCTCTTTGGATATACAGGTAGGAACTGGGAATATACTTTATATTTACAGAGTTAAAGCATGGCTCAAAGTATAGAAAGCTGTTCATTTAATTCTCACTCTGACTTCTGCTTTGGTTGCTTTGGAAATCTGGAATATGTTTGATTTGTGCATTTTTTAAAAGCATTTAATTAAAAACCCATTCAAACAATGCATACTAAATTTCTTGAGTTGTTTGATGCAATTTACATCATAATATTTTTCACTTAATATATTAGGATGGATTTTTGAAGGTCTGTGTAATCTGACATATAGGATTCTTTTCATGGTCAGACCTTTCTTGAATGGCTTGGAGCTGATTCACCATATTCAGGAGCTATTAATTATGGTCATTAGGAATGACATTAAAATTACATGTATTTATCACTTGATAAATACTTGTACTTCAGTGCTTTAAATTTTATTTATATATGACTAAAGTATTTACTCAAATTTTCTATTTTAAAAAAGTTTGTTCCATTTTATGTTGAATAGGTAGTGTATTCAGAATAAATGTTCCACAAAATATTTATGTAATCTGGCCCTTTAGCAGCAGATTGGCAAGCAAATTCTGTTTGGATTCCAAAAGCTAGGCATCATTCCAAAAGGTAGCTTATTTTTGCCAACAGATTCTTTTATAAAAACATTTTGTATTTCTACACGGGTAGATGTGACCTTCATAATTTACTTGGAGTTCTGTTCTCAATTGCATATGGGATACTCAGAGAGACGCAACAAATTATAATGCTGTGTGTTGTATTTGTAAGTGGTATTTTCCATTGACTTAAGGTATTGCTAACTATGATGTGCTTTCCAGTTATAAATATTGATAGAACAAAGATGGAAGTGTTTATACTTAGAATATTTGATTAGCTTTTTGAATACTTGTGGAATAAAATATTAGCATTTCTAGGGAAAGAATGTTATTTAGAAAAGACAACAAATCATTAAAATAAATCATACTTCAACTTTTTTAATTACTTCATCTATTTCTTGTTTCATCTATTTCTTTATTTTGATTTCTTTCTGGTAAAGTTAAGCTTTATGCTCAGTGACAGGGTACAGTAGATAGAACTGTGGTTTACTACTGTGGTTTATTGCTCAGAGGGTGAAGAACAAAGACCAACTAGATAAACAATTTACTATATAGCAATGCCTACCAGCCTGTGTCAACTTCTCCCATTAGACTTTATATATTGACTGTTCTTTTCCAAATATCAAGATGTTTAGAATTTAAGGGAAAAGCTGTACAGTCAGAATAAGCTCTAATTAGTGTAAACTGCCATTGGAGGATTGAAAAGATACTTGACCTTGTTGGGCCATGGTTAACCCTGCTGTAAAATTAATAAAAGCCATTGTGAAAAAGCAAGAACTGCTTTAAAAGCAACTTGAAGGAAAGCATGCAAGAATGTGAATGCTACAGAGAAAAAGTGAACATCCACATTATTTTCCTCATAAAAATATATCTATCTAATTCCCTTTCCCATCTTTGAACAAAATTAGTTAGAGATTTCTTGGTACTGAAGATGTAAATAACACAGATAGATCTTTCAGGACTGGATTCAGTGGCTCAAACAACATTGCCATACCATCTGGGATCATTGTTTTAACCTTTAGTAGTAGGAAGAAAAATGTTAATAAACATCAGTGACTTGAATAAAACTTCAAAACTTTGATGAGTTTTACCTTACAACTCCTGCCTGAATCATGTAGGGTAGAAAGGGGAATAGGACATGACCTTATCCTTTCCCATTTGAAGTTCTTTAAGTGAAGGTGTTTACTAAGGTCTAAGCCCCAGTCTTAGGTTCAAGACATTTCTGGAATTGTTTTCTGAACGTTCACTTGCCTGATACCATAATCATCCCCACAATGTGGAAAAATTCCATATTCATCAAATCCTGTTTGAAAGCAGTAAAAAATCTGGTCAACAAAGGACTATTGAACTCTGAACTCTTAAAAATACAAATCAATAATGAAATAATGTAATCAGAAGAACATTAATATTGCTTTCTCAAAAGAAATCTGTATCTTATTTTTGCCAAAATGGACATGGTTACCATGTGTCTAAAATGTAGGTCTCTCTCTCTCTCCCTCCCTCCCTCCTTCCCTCCCTCCCTCTCTCTTTCTCTCTCTCCCCCATCCCCATGTTTGGAGTGTTTGCCAAGGGCATAATCTGAACAAGTTCCAGTTTGTGCTCCTGTTCACAAACTGATCATTTAAAATATTCATCTTGTGATAAGTTTTGTGTGAGATTGCTTTCCTGAATTTCTGCAGTGTTTAATAGAAATGAATAATAAATAAACATGGTATAAAAATCCAAGTCCATCTAATGCAAGCTGTTGAATAATTCCTGCTAAAATGTAAAAGTTTTCCCTGTTAGAAAAGAAGCTGTAAACAATTGAATACTCTAAAATGACAATTATATGGTCCAGAATAACAGGTGTAAAAATCTTCACTCATCCTGTAGAGGTATTCTGCCCTAAATGAATCCATCTGGCACAAAAAGGGATTTTGGTAGGCCATCTCAGCTATATAAATGAGAACTCAGTAGCACAAGTTTCCATTACTTACAGACATTTTCATCTAATTAATGCAATCTTCATAGTAATGAGGGTAGTTACCGCAGAAGAAATTCTTTGACAAAAAAGCCTTTTTAAATGTCAGCAGAATGTGTCATGTATTTACCATTGTGTGATAATGTCACCATCTTCTCTTTATAACCTTTTATGAAATCCTGGATATATATATAGTTAGCTATAGCAATTTTTTCTTTACATCAATTTATTAAATGCTGCAATATCAAATATTTTGTGGAAAGTTCTAAATATTGTAATGACTAAGATTCTGGCCTCTATTATCCAGACTATGTCAAAATATGCCAAATCGTGGGATATGTTGTCACCAGCCAGTGGGCTCCTATGCTCAATACAGAAATATCTACTTTAAACTTAGTTCAGTGAAATACCCTGACCTATTTAAAGAGGTGCCATCTTTTCAGAGATGATCCTTTGACCCAGGGCATGATATGTAGATAGAATTGCTGTGCTGTTTTTAAATATTGTATAAGAAGGAGAATGTTTTACTCTTTTTCTCCTGTGCTTACTTGCTGTGGTGCCTTAATCATCAGGAAAAGTATTTTTTTATGGGTGATTAACAAAAGTAAAATCTTTTGCTGGTCACAAAACATGGTCACAGAGCCCTGACTGCAAAAAGAAGTCAAAAATAACACCTGCAAGTACGTAAATCAATTGCTTGTACACTGGAGTTCAATTCATGTGCTCGTTCAACTGTAGGACAGTTCTTGCTTAAAATGTAAGAAGATAGAGGCACAGCTGTGTGGCAAGCCATTTGTGTAAAACAACTCCCAGTAGCATTGTGGGTTTTCTGTGAAGCCACATCACACAGACAATTTAATCCACAGAACTGCATCCCCAAGCAAATGTAAGGCATGGCAGCTTGAGTGCACAAATCTGGTTGAATGATAAAAGACTCTCTGGATCAAGTAGCAGCACAGAGTTGTGCAGATGGGCCCTCTCTAAAAAAAAATTAGTGGTGAGAAAAGCAAGGTTCTACATTTAAGCAAGAAAAACCAAATATATAGGTATAGAATAGGTGGTACCTGGCTTAATAATAGTAACTGTGAGAAGGATCTTGGTGTCCTAGTGGACAATCAATATGAGCCAGCAGTGTGCTGCAACTGCCAAAAAAGCCAATGCAGTCCTATGCTGTGTTAACAGACAGATATAATCAAGATCACGTGGTGTGTTAATGCCACTTCATAATGCTGTCGTAAAAATTGGAATTCTGCATCTAGTCTTAGTCTGGATTTTGAGACTCTAGAAAGAGTGCAGAGAAGAACAAAGATGATTAGGAGACTAGAGGCTAAAGTGTATGAAGAACAGTTGCAGAAATTGGGTATGTCTAGTTTTATGAAAAGAAAGACTAGGGATAACATGATAGCAGTATTCCAATATTTCAGGTCCTGCTACAAGGAACAGAGGGTCAATCTATTCTCCAAAGTACCTGAAGGCAGGAAAAGTAGCAATGGATGGAAACTAATCAAGGACAGAATCATCCTAAAACTAAAGAGTAATTTCCTGACAATTAGAACAATTAATTAGTGGAACAAGTTGCCTAAAGAAATTGTGGAGCTCCAAATCTGTAGATTTTAAAGGAGAAACTAGACAATCATTTGTCTGAAATGGTATATGATTTCCTGCTTGAGTAGGGAGTTGGACTGGAAAACCTCCAAGGTCCCTTCCAACTCTATTATTTTATTATTCTGTTAGATTCATCAGAATATCTATCTGGAATAGAGCAACAATTGGGAAAAAGACCCAGCATACTCTTTTTCTCATAAATGGTATATAAATTCAAATATAAATAAATAAAAACCCAACTCCTGGGTTTATCCTGGGACCATATATAAGACTTCCTATTTTTTATCTGCAGAAGCATTTCACATATATTTCGTCTCATTTTTGAGGGCTTATCTCATTGTCTCATGCCTTTAGATCTGTAGGTATAGGAGGCTGTTTTATTACCTACTCAATTTACATCTTAAAATAAATTCACAAGATGAAATAAATTCAAGGCTATTTCAAATTAATTAGAACACGGTCATTTTATTTTCTGTGAAAAAAAAGAGCCTGGTTCATGCCATGGATCTAGATATCAGGTGTAGGATACCAGGTGTAGAATTTCAGAGCTGATTTCAAAGAGGTGACTTGGAAAACATCTTTTTCTATGAACTTTGCAACAGGAACTGTGCTATCCTGTGAAAAGACACAGCTGCTGTTGAGATGTAAATGTGCAAACATGCTATGTTTGTTCTTCTGTGCACTCTTAAACACCATTTTGAAATCAAATCCAAAACACTGCTATATTCTGCCACACCAAACAACAAACATTACAAAGAATCTGTATAGGGTTCTTTTACATAACTGACTAATTATCTGATTGGAAATGTCTCAACAACCATACTTAAGAGAACAGAGGACATAGCCTTGAATTTATCCTCACCCACCACAGAAGAAACTATATCTGTGAATTCTTATTTCACCAAGGATTATCTTGTCTTCTGGCACAAGCTGTTCAATGTATTTATTTCTAGCACCTTGGAAGTTTAGAAGTGGAACCTTCCTATGACTTGAAGATAGTCTGGGCACACACACTTTCTTGGGGGAGAGGTATCATTGATCTTCAGAGTCATTTACCTTTTGGAAGATATTAAATCCAGTAAAGTCATAGAACATGTGTAAAATGCCTCTATGACGTTGGTGTTGTAGTAGTTTGGATGGATGGCAACAGAAGTATGTGAGCGGGATTGGAACAGCTCTTTAGCTGCTATTTCTAGCCCAAGGAGGTATTCTATGGGACTATAGAGAAATGGAGTGTCAAAATTGCAACCTTTCAGATAAAATGATCAATCCAATTGGCCCTGATTTTTTTTTTCCAGTCATGGATGCTCAGGCATAACAGTATCTGATCACTGGGGTTCTACAGATGCAGTTTTTAAGCCATATGGAGACATGTTTTAATGTGTGTCCATAAGATCATTATACATTTGTGAAAACATACTCCCACATGTAAATTAGATGTTACAGTGCCTAATCTGGGGGTGGAGGGGACATAGCTTTATGGAAGGAATAAAAAGAAAAGAATAAAAAAAAGTGCTCTTCTTTGATGTCATTGAGTGATTCAACTGTGAATTTAGGAAGATATTGAAGGAACTGTTCTTCCCTCAATATCTGAAGAAACTGAGGTATGGTGAAAGGAAGAATGTATCTTAGTAAACCCCTTCATGGATTTGCAGCTGCTTAGCTGAACCCTGTACTTCCCCTTCCAAAGGAGAAGGGAAATGTGGTATAAGTAGCTCTTCAGCTGTCACCCTCAACAGCAAGGTTTCAACCTTGTATAATTAGACATTGCAGCACCAACTCTGTGGAGGTATTAGTTGTGTGCTGGGGCTTTACTGGAGATGATGAAACACATGTTCAAACATATTCAATGGTCTTATGGAAGACCATTGTACATATTTCAACATGTAATGCTGCAGTAGCTAATCTGAAAACAGAGAGCAAGCAGCTTTACTGGAGGGAAAAAAGTGGCAAGTGTTCTGCTGTGATGATTTCATTTCTAGAGTGGCCAGGCACAAAAAAGCTGTTTTGCTTCTCTTTGCTTGGTTCACAAAGAAAAGAAAAGCTAGAGAAAATGATTCCACTGATGCCAGTTATCCAAACTCCAAACTCAGTTCTGCTCACTCTGTGGGCTCAGAAAACTGACTCCAAAAGAAGTGTTCCCCACTCTGCCTCTTTCATTTCCCCATTTCATATGCAGACAGAACCCATTATTCTGCTTGTTGAAATAGGAAGTCTACTTTTCTGCCAGTTTCTGCATTGGTAAACAATACTTTAAGAAATAGCAGTTTGAATCAAAGCTGCAAATGTCAATATATTAAATGCATGCATAATAATGTCCAGACCCTTAGATTTATGTAATTTGCTGCAGATAATTGAAACAAACTAAATTTCTGGGTTTATTTCAAACATATAGAATTTGATCTTTCATATTTTATAAAACACCACATTGACATTTTGCAATTGTTTCTCCACCTTTGGATAATAGAGAAATCTCCCTTAGGGTGATAGAACTAATAAATGATTTATCTGAGCACTCTGGAAATGTATGATCTGATCTGTGGCTGACTTTGCATTAAACTCAAGGCTATTGTTTATTCTCTTTAACAATGAGTCAAACAGTGAGGTGATAGTAGTACTTGTCCTCCAGTTCAAATTCTAGCACAATGTCAAAACAACAGTGATGTATCATTTATAGATATATACAAGAACAACTGGATTACAAGCAATATCAGACAACAGGGAATGAAAACTGAGCAGAATATCTTCATCAAGTATGAAAGAAGCATGGAAGTAATTTCTAGAGTGAGACACACTGATAGTTATCATCTGACTTAGCTCAGTAATAAGGTGATGCCTCTATCAGAGTGTTTCCATTTGATCTTGTCATCTTCAGGTAAAAGAGTCAATAGCAGCTAGTGGGCGATATGAAAAATCACTGCCTAATAGCATAGAATCACATAAATTATAATAGATTGTGCAACATCCAACAAAAAAGATGAGTAAATATTGTGCTAAATAATCATCCCTGTGGAATTTTTAAAATATTTTTTTCTTCTCTATATCAGTTAAAATTCAGGAAAAAAAATAACTGACTCATGCTGATTTAAATACAATGGTTGATACTACTATTCTATTATAATGACTGTTTTCCATTCTGTGCAGACTGACAACCCAGTCAAGATTTATTTATTGGTTCGATTTATATGCCACCCTTCTCCAGAGACTCAGGGCAGCTTACAATGCGTTAAGCAATAGCCTTCATACTTTTTGTATATACCTGCTTAGTAGGGTTTTCGGGCCCACCCTAAGTGGTATTCTTTTTTATACAAAGTCATCTTATTGCCCCCACAATCCGGGTCCTCATTTTACCTACCTCGGAAGGATGGAAGGCTGAGTCAACCTTGAGCTTGGTGAGATTTGAACTTGCAGTAATTGCAGGCAGCTGGCAGCTAAGTGCTACTTAACAGCACTTTAGTCCGCTGCGCCACCAAGGCTCCTTAAGATCTCTGAACAGATGTCATTTATGAAATGAGTACTGATATTTACTCTTCTTGGCTTCTATTGGAAAAATGGATGGACTGGTAGAATTGGTCAGGTTAATGGAGAACAAGCCTGTTACAAAGTTCTTTGCATGACTTTTATTTTAAATGCCAGTCTTAATATAAAGAGTAAAATAGATGCATTAAGCCCTGTAGCTAAATAATCAACACTGCATTCCTGAAAGTGTTTTGTACTGTGGGGACTTCTGAGTGATGCAAAAAAGAAAAAAGAAAAATTGACTGGAGGAATGCACTTATTTCTAGGTCTCAGCTTGCCTCTCTTTGCCTTAATGGATGAATTCACATTTCAGAATAAATCCAACCCAAACCAATCACCTTGTAGTTTAAGCCAATAAGTCAAATGAATCTAAGTAACATCAATTAAAGGTTCTCTCTCAAAATTCTTTGACCAAATATTCTCAAAAGACACTCTAGCTAATTATGCTGTGTAGTTCTATTGTCATGTTCTATTGTTACTCTTAATAAAAAAGAACAGCATAGCAAGGTCCATAAGCAAACTCAGCTAGAACACTTAAATTACTGCCATTCATTGTTCTTTGGAATTAATGAATGATACGTGAGTTCTGACACTTAAAAAGGATTATTGAGATGGTTGAACGTCAAGGATGAAAAGATGGCTGAATTTCTGGGCTTCTGTGTTGCTGCTAAACTTTCTTTTAAAGAAGTGATATTGATCAATTATGAAAAGATTTATGAAGCTGTCATGCCAGTGTCTGTCAAAAATTGCAGTAATCTAGTTAGCGCATGATTGAACTAAAATATTTACGTATTGGCCAGTGGTATAGACTTAAACAGAATGAAAGACTAAGGTTTTGTTTGGTTACATTTACCCAATTCATTTCAGATCTGGCATAGCAGTTCTATTAAGCTTATAATGGAATATACAGTATAATCTAAATGTACATTATGCTGAAAAATAAACTCATTTTCTTCGTTTTTATCTGTTTAGTGCATTAGCAAATATGTTTTGTTTTCCCATCTTTTTTTAATTGTATTTGGATTCCATTATTATAGAAGGGCTGTTTCACTGTATGTTAAAGGATTTCTTGTTTATTTGCTTTTTAAACTGAAAATGTGGGCAAAAGATTTCACAGATTGATTAAAGAAACAGAGTCTAAATCAATATAAAAGATGATTTGAAATGATACACAATAATAATATTTCTGAGAATTGAGAAAATATTACATGCATGAAAGTATGGCTGAATGACACACTTCAAGGGAATTGAGAGCTCAAGTGGTTAAATTTGATTACATTGTAATAATTTTAAGAACACTGATTAATATTGCAAAGAGCATGGTAGGGCATGCAGTTTACACATTGACTAAACATCTTTCATTAATCCAAAGATATTTGAATGCAATGTTCTACAGGATCTAAATAGTCAACATAAGAGTGGCCAATCATTGAAATGATAGCTTATCCAATCTGAAGCTCAAGTATGGCAGCCTCAATTTGGTCATGACCAGGGCCGGATTTAGATGAAAGGAGGCCCTAGGCTATTCCACTTATGAGGCCCTTTCACCAGTGGTGGGATTCAATTTTTTTAACAACAGGTTCTGTGGGTGTGGCTTAGTTGGGGGTGTGGCCTGGCAATCGTGTGACTGGGTGGGCGTGGCTAGCTGGTCACGTGACTGTGTAGGCGTGGGTAGCTTGTCATGTGACCGGGTGGGCGTGGCTATGTGCATAGACTTTTTTCAGGGGGCTGAAAAAAGTCATTTCTGACTGGGCCTCGCACTTTTGACTGGTCCTTACACTTATGACCATCCTCACATTTATGCCCGTGCAGCTTTCTTAACAACCATGTCACTCATTTCACAACTGCTTCTCTTCACCATGGTGACAAGATAGGGCAAAAACGTAAAATGTGAGGACAGTCGTAAGTTCGAGGACTGGTCAAAAGTGCGAGGACCAGTCAAAAATAACTTTTTCAGCCCTCTGAATAGTCCATATGCACAAAAGGATACAGCAATAGAGAGGAATGAAGGAAGGGAAGGGAAATTAGAGTAGGAGGGAGGGTAAGAGAGGGAGGAGGAGAGGAGGAGAAGGAGAAAGGAAGAGGAAGTAGGGAGGAGAAGAAGAGGGGGAGGAAGAGAAAGCAAGAAGGAAAGAAAAGAGAGAGGTGGTAGGTTTGAGGAGAAAGATTGCTGTACAATAAAAAAGATGAAAGGGAAGAAAGCCAACCCCAAACAAATATAAAGATATTAAGATAAAGAATGAATTGTTAAACTTTAAAGAATAAAAGAGAACAAATATGAATAAATAACAATAATTAGAAACACACATACAAACATACAATGTATTTTCTTTGAACAGAGTATTTGGCCGGTTCACAAATTTAAACAGTGTTTAGTCATTTCAATTAAATTTACAATTTCTATATTTCCTTTTTGCCATATTTATTCCTCATCTATTTTTGTAAAAAACCAATATTACCCTTCATCCTCATCTCTAATCTTAATCAAATTCAATTTTTCCCTTCTATTCTATTTTATACCCCTTCCCATTGTCATCTATTTTTATATCCATCCTCACATTGGTTAATTATTATTATATTATAATTATTATTATAAATTCAACATTTTAATATAAATCAATTAGTTATATAACTACCTTTTTTGTATATTAATCAATATGAACATGAATATTCCAATTATTTCCATGCAATCCAATTTCTTACAAATGAATTAATTATATTTACCAATAATAATAAACCAAATAATTTCCCCATATATTCCTCCAAACCACAACTTAACCATTTCTGCTTTCAGAAATATACAATTAATAGTATCTCAATTATTACAATTCCCTAGTTAAATAGAGCTTTTTTTCTTTTGTGTTTTAAAATCCTGAACTCTCCTCTTTTTCCCTAAATTTCCCATTGTTTGCACCTACCTTTTTTGGTGAGGAAAAAGAAAAGAATTCTGCCTGCCTAATTTTCCAACCTTGCAGCAACAGCAAAGCAGTTTCACTTTCGTTTCTCAGCATAGCTAGGGGGAAAAAAATCAGCACTCTTTGCAAGGAAGCAGAAGAGCCCTGAGCAAAACAGCTGAGACAAATCAGCTGAGAGCTGGGAGGCCAATTAGCCTATGCTGAAGCTCCGTGGGCCAATAAAATTACAAAAAAACACCGAACCCTTTGTTAAATTGCTGGCTCCCCCGCCCCTCGCCCACCACTATTTATTGGCAATAAATAGTGGCAATAAATAGGGGCAAGCCAGCAATTTAACAAAGGGTTCGGCTGCACCACTGGCTCTAGGGCGGCCCTTTGAAGCCCCGAGGCAAGAATTTGAAGTTTTTTTTTCCTCTAGCCATCAGCTGGGACTCCGGAGGCAGCAATAGATTGGGAGTGTGCGGGGTAAGCGAACGGCCGGCGATCCAACAGAGCAGAGAGTGAGGGTGAGTGAAGGCGTGAAGCTGCTTTCTCCATCCTGCTCTCTTGCGTCTGGAGCCGGTGGGGAACCACGTGGCAGCCCACGTGGATCCCAGGCAGTGGAACTCAGGCTAGGGAAGGGGTGGGCAATTGTGGCTCTTTTACAACCTGTGGCCTTCAACTCCCAGAATTTCTGAGACAGCCAAGCTGTCTCAGGAATTCTGGAAGTTGAAGTCCACAGGTTGTAAAAGAGCCACAATTGCCTACCCCTGGCCACGGTAGGCTGGCGCGGCGCGGGTGGGAGGCGAGGGGCGGGCGAGCCAGCAATTTAACCAAGGGTTCAGCCGAACCCCCTAGAACCCCCCAGAATCCCACCACTGTGTAGGCCCCTCTTGATCTTGAGGCCCTAGGCTGAAGCCTAGTTAGCCTATAGGAAAATCCGGCCCTGGTCATGACTATAGAAATGATATGTAAAGATATGTAAAGACTATAGAAATGACTATGTAAAAATATAGAATATTAATGTGAACCTATATCATTATTTACTTGATAGTATATGTTAACAGGCTCAGACTCAACCCCTCCAAGACCGAGTGGCTGTGGCTTCCGGCGCCCCGATATAGTCAGCAGGTGCCATTGCTGACTATTGGGGGTGAATCTTTGCCCCCCACAGAGAGGGCCTGCAATCTGGGTGTCCTCCTGGATACACGGCTGTCTTTAGAAGAGCATATGACAGCCGTGGCCAGGGGGGCCTTTTATCAGGTTCGCCTGATTCGCCAGTTGCAGCCCTTTCTGGATCGGGACACCCTGCACACGGTCACTCACGCCCTTTTCACCTCCCGGCTGGACTATTGTAATGCTCTCTACATGGGGCTCCCCTTGAAGAGCACTCGGAGGCTCCAACTGGTCCAGAATGCGGCCGCGCGGGTGGTTATGGGTGCAACTCGTTACGCCCATGTGACACCCCTCCTGCGTGAGCTGCACTGGCTCCCAGTGGTCTTCCGGGTGCGATTCAAGGTGTTGGTTACCACCTTTAAAGCGCTCCATGGCATAGGACCCAGGTACCTTCGAGACCGACTTCTGCCTCCAATAGCCTCCCACCGACCAGTCCGTTCCCACAGAGAGGGTCTCCTCAGGGTGCCATCGGCCAAGTTATGTCAGCTGGCGACACCCAGGGGGAGGGCCTTCTCTGTGGGAGCCCCAGCCCTGTGGAATGAACTGCCCCCGGAAATACGTAAGATCTCCGACCTCCGGGTGTTTCGCTGCGCACTGAAGACCCTGTTGTTCCGCCAGGCCGGGCTATCAACATAACAATTTTAAATTGGGGTATTTTAAATTTTTGGGATTTTAATTGGAGCCTAATTATTTAATGATTTTAAATTTTAATCGTTGTTTTGTTCTGTGTTTTTAAATAGGCTGTACACCGCCCTGAGTCCTTCGGGAGAAGGACGGTATAGAAATAAAATTATTATTATTATTATTATTATTATTATTATTATTATTATTATTATTATTATTATTATTATTATTATTGAATACTCTAATAAGCGAATTTGGTCTATTGTTTAAGCCATCAGATTGGAAACCAGAGACTTCCAGTCCTGCCTGAGTCATGAAAACCGGCTGGGTAACTTTGGACCAGTCACTGTCCTTCTTAGGCCAAATCCAGCTCAGAAAGCTGCTGTGGGGAAAACAGGAGGAGAAAAGAATATTAGGTTTCTTCACTGCCTTCAGTTGTTTATAAAAATAATAAAGGTGGGATAAAAATAAATAAATAATATCTATCTATCTATCTATCTATCTGTCTGTCTGTCTGTCTGTCTGTCTGTCTGTCTATCTCTTATTATACAAATTTGTACACCCTGCAATCATAGAACATAAGTCACTTTACAATAAAATAGTATTTTTAAAAAAACACATTTGTCCCTTGAAAGCTTCCAATTAAAGGAATCATTTTGTTGCATTTGTTAATGGATTTAATAGTAATATAAAATAACTTACTAAATAACAAGTATCAGATCACTGAAGGCCATTAACTGAAAAAATGTTATACATATGTGTTAATTAGTATGGGGTGAATATGCACTCAGATGAGAAATTATGCAGACTGATTTAACCACATATATGTTAATGAATATTAATGCTACTAATTAGGACCAGGTGAAACCATCCAAGAAAATAAACTAGTTAAAGTGAAAGTTGATTGCTTCCATATAAGAAAATTTATATGACATTTAGAACCTATTTTTATGACACTAGTTCTGTGAATTTAAGGTCTTCATAATAAAAGAAGAAATTTATTAAGCAATACTTCTCTTACTTTACTGCTATTTTAGAAAATGCTTTACTTGTTTTCGGCTCATACAACAAACTTTAATTAATAGAGGGTGGGAATGTCAGCATGAATTAGGTAAATCTATTTGATTCAGAACTGTGATTTGATTGAAAAGCTTAACCAATTTGATCTGTACTATATATTTGAAAGGTATAACTTATTTGGCCTGAAATTTAATTTGCATATTTACATATGCAAAAATCCATGAAAACTCCAACTCAGCTTGGAGAAATCTGGTTAATTAATTTGTTCCTGCAATTTGAAAACTCTAATTTAGGAGTGTATAATTTGGAACAGTTTGGTTATGTAAAACCTCACAACCCAATTTTAAGCAGTTTACCAAAGATTGCATTTGAGTTTTTTAAGTCTAAGTTTTAAGGCATTCATATCATCCATTTCCTTATAGCATAGTATTGGCTTTTCCAGTTGACAGTTTTACAAGAAAGAAGAAAATAAAAATTAAATGGATGGTAGATGGTAGATTGTGAGGATCTATAGTGTAGATTAATTTAAATTATTCCAAAACTAATTCACTGATTATTAGTGCAATTGGAGCCTCATTGAAGAAAGAAAAAAAAACTACCTCAAGTTTCAACATCAATTTAATCAGCTTGGTAAAAGGACAATATCAACAAAATCAATTTTCACTTTCTGTAGCAATATAAATTTTAACAAAAACAAATTTCTCAGCTCTCAATTCCTATTTTTGTCGTTTGAACTGAAAAATTATAAATTATATAGAAATCAGGCTGAGAGCAAGACAAAGTGGCATCACCTTTCTTTGGTGGTGGGATAAAAACAGATCTTTTCCAGTCCTGAGGCCATTGACATATAAACCATATCACTTGACACAGGGCAGTAATGATGTTAACTGGCACTGGTCCTAGTAATTCTGCATGTATTCCATCAATACCTGAGACTTTCCAGTTCTAAAATTTCTCCATGGCCCATTCTACTTCTTCTTTCAAGACATTTGGTTCTTTATCACTGTCATTTCGATGGTAAGTCAAATTGCTATAGAGTCCTTACCTACAGTATGTTCTTTCCACCTATTCTTGATCTTCTGCTGGTCACTTAGTACATTCCCATTACGGTCTTTAACAAATCCTTGCTGGGCTAAAAAGCTGAATTGCATCATTTTTACTTCAGCAAACATAACTTTAATATTTTAATTCCTGTTAGCTTCTTCCAGATGTTGACACTCCCACTGCTATTTTTGTATTTCTGGGCTTCATGTTAGAAAATTGCATTCGACTTTTTAACTTTGCCCTTATTATATTTAGCTTTAACTAATCAGTTATTTTGATGATGTCATCAGCCAACCACTTGTTTCTTCTCATTGGTTTTTGGCATGAGGGTCATTCCATGTCAAGTGGTCTGGGGCTCACAGCTTGACCATCACGGATTTCCATGAAATTTGGTGTGAACATGCACACATGTACCCAGTGAACATTGATAAAGTGTTATGTTTGCCAATGCAATACTTCTGGAGATATAGTCATTTGTTTGACCCCATACTGCAGCCTTCTACAGTATGACTCTGAGGTTTCAGCAAATTTGAGACATAATATTTCCGGCAATATTTTGTTGAAAGAAACAAAATTTGGCCATCTTATACAACTTGTTATGCTTCACAAAGTAATAAAAACATTCTCATGAGTGATCTCCATCTAGATAATTTGAAGCAAAGTTGGCCAAAAATGACTGTGGTGCAAAAAAAGGGTAAAGTTTGGCTTTTTATATCTCTGGAAGGAAAGGTATGAAAAATGTGAAACTTTGTGTATAATAACTTATCAACACAAGGTTTTTGAATATAAAATTTCATTCTCCTGCTCCTTTCCAATAGTTCACAAATTGAGTGCAAAGGTGACGGTTTTTGTAAAAATGCCAAAGTAGGGTAATTTCAGCCCGCTTTTACAAAAAAAAAAAAAAAGACTTTTTGGAAACTCTATTAAATCATTCTCATTAGAAAGTGCATGTTTCAATCTCCCTAAAAAGTAGGGTCAGTGTTTCATCTCTGACATATAATGCCCTAAAAATAGGGACAAAGTTGAGGACATTGCTATGGCAGCGTCACATGCATTCTATTATTGTATCGTCTTGTTTATTTTATATAGACATCATTACTACTATTATATTGCATTGGTCCATGGTGATATTGTCACTACCAGTTCAGGCACTTGACCCAGCAACCCCATCGCCATAGGGGGCATGCCTGATAGCCATGCAATACCAGCCACGGGTGGGTTTCTTGATTCAGGTTCCCAAGCCTGTAGTTTAGTTTCTTCCTCGAGGTTCCAAAGTCTTGTGTAAGTATCTGTCTGGTTCCCAAGCTGGCAGTTGGGCAGCTTATCCTAGATTCCCAAGCCTAAAGTTCCCAAGCCTAAACATATATATACTTAAGTCCGTGAATGTTTCACCATGTGATTTTGTTTCACCAAATCACCGTGTGATGGAGTTGGCAGCATGACTAAAAGCTTGGCTGCTCAAGCCAGCTTCCAGGTGACCATCAACCGACCAAATACTGATGCCGACAGATCTGTTCAACTTTTGCAACAGAAACATTCATGGACTTAAATATATATACGTTCCAAAGGAGGAAATTGAAGACAGAAGGATACTGCAAGAAGAAAGATGGAAAATTAGGAGCACAATAGCTGGCACAAGAGATCATCACCAGTTTGTGCCAGTTGATTCAAATTCGATTTCTGTCAGCAAAGTTTCAAATGACACGATTAACTTTGTGGCCAAAATGTCCAATACCATCGATCCAAATTTAAAATTGGCCGACATATTTCCCGGTTGTTATGTTGCTTGCATTTATGACAAAAAATGGTGGGTAGGCAATGTTGTGGAAATTTTGATTGAACAAAACGATGCATTGGTAACATTTATGTATCTATGAGGCCCTGCTCATTCATTTTATTGGCCTGAAAGACAAGATGTTTGTTGGGTTCCAGAAGCACATCTTATTTGCCTGCTTCCAGAGCCTTCAGTTACATCATCAGGTCGACAGTATCAATTCCCAGAAGGAACAATAAAGAACATGGCATGTAAATTCAATAATAAATAAGCAATCATTGGAATTTGGCAGTTCATAAGAACAGTACGGACTTCGGTTTCAGAACCATATAAGATACCCACTTTAGGCTTGGGAACTTAGGATAAGCTTCCCAATTCCCGGCTTGGGAACTAGACAGATACTCACACAAGGCTTTGGAACCTCTAGGAAGAAACCAAATTACAGGCTTGGGATCCTGAACCAAGAAACCCACCCATGGCTGGTATTGCATGGCTATCAGGCGTGTCCTCTATGGCGATGGGGTTGCTGGGTCAAGTGCCTGAACTGGTAGTGACAATGTCACCATGGACCAACCAATATAATAATAGTAATGATGTCTATATAAAACAAACAAGATGAAACAATAATAGAATGCATGTGACGCTGCCATAGCAACGTCCTCAACTTTGTCCCTATTTTTAGGGCTATTCATCAGAGATGAAACACCAACCCTGTTTTTTTAGGGGGGTTGAAACATGCTTTTTCTAATGAGAATAATCTTTTTTTGTAAAAGTGGGCTGAAAATAGTATTGCATCTGCAAACATAACACTTTATCAATGTTCATTGGGGACATGTGTGCGTGTTCACACCAAATTTCATCAAAATCCATGGTGGTCAAGCTGGAATGTCTCATGACACATATTTTTCAGCAATTGCAAGAGCAATAGCTATTAGACTTATATACTGCTTCATAGTGCTTTTACAGGCCTCTCTAAGCGGTTTACAGAGTTAGCATATTGCCCCCAACAATCTGGGTCCTCATTTTACCCACCTTGGAAGAATGGAAGGCTGAGTCAACCTTGAGCCAGTGAGATTCGATCTGCTGAACTGCAGCTTGCAGTCAGCTGAAGTAGCCTGCAGTACTGCACTCTAACTACTGTGCCACCTCGGCTCTTGATGAGGTTACCTTGGATCTCTTGCCACTGCTCATTTGTATTTTTCTGTTCTAGATTCAGTGGTTCAAACCTATTCTTAACTTCTATGGCATATGTAGATGAGATATGGTTCACATTGAATTTTTGGACAATATTACTTTTTTTTTAATTTTGTAGTTTGAGCTTCAGTTTAGCCCCTAATAACTGATGGTCTGAGCTACACAATCAACTCCAGGAAGTCTCTTAATAGATGCAATTGAACCTTTTCAGCATTATTGGCATAAAATGAAGCCTATTTGATTTCAATGTTGTCAATTTGGTGCTGCCATGTATATAAACATTGCTTGTGTTGAATAAAACATGTTCATTATGTTTCATTATGATTTTCCTGCAAAAATTGCACTAGACAATGGCCAGCTTCATTCTGTTCACCTAGCCCAAAATTGCCTACGATTCTTGCACTCTCTCCTACTGGCATTCTTTTGCATTGAAATTTCCCGTAATATACAAAATATATTTTTTTGCTTGAGAGCACATTGAAGCTCACTGTAAAAAAGTTCAATTTCATCATTAATTGAGTTTACAGTTGGAGTATAGATTTGTAGTATGGTAATGTCGAGTGACTTGCCTTAAATTTGGATAGATATTATGTGATCACTGTACGCTCTGTAATTCTCAACACATTTAGCCACACTTAGGCAGAATGCAACTCCTTTTTATCTGATGACATTGTTTCCAGAAAAATAAATCATAAATTCATCTGATTTAAATTGACTACTGCCTAAGAGCTAAGGTGACACAGTGGTTAGAGTGCAGCACTGCAGGCTACTTCAGCTGACTGCTGACTGCAGTTTGGCAATTCAAATCTCACTGGCTCAAGGTTGACTCAGCCTTCCATCCTTCCGAGGTCGGTAAAATAAGGACCCAGATTGTTGGGAGCAATATGCTGACTCTGTAAACCACTTAGAAAGGGCTGTAAAAGCACTATGAAGCGGAATATAAGTCTAAGTGCTATTGCTATTGTTATCCAGTGTAACTCACTGATGCCAAGTTTGTCTATGTTTTCTCTAATCACTTCTCTTTTTACGATTTCAAATTTCCCAAGGGACACACCTCTAACATTCAATTTTCCAATTAGATAAAACTTTGTACAGCATAGGCAACCTCTTTTATCATTGAACCCATCAATTGTTGGGCTTCTTGAAGGCTTTCCTCCAAACTGTCATAAAATCCATGACTACTAAAAGCTAAGCCTTGCTCTTTTCCAGTGCTTGCAGGCTACCATTCAGCCTGGAGAATTAGTTACTTGTATCCATATCTGACTCATGTTGAGTTATTGGCTCTGGTGAGATTTTTTACAGGGTAATTTACCATTGCTTTTCTCCCCCCCCCCCAATAAATAAATTTTATTTATTTTATTTATAATACTTTTCATACATATCTAGTTGGAAAACATGACAAAGAAGCATATTGAACTGAGACCAGAGACATTTTTGTTGGGCATTCTATCGGAAAAATACGACAAAAAGACTACATATTTTATTTTACATGTATTGACTGTGGCTAGGATTGTATTTGCACAACAATGGAAGAGTGAGAAGATCCCATCAGATGAGAGGGTAATTCAGAAAATAATGGAATGTACAGAAATGGACAAATTAATGCTTATCATTAAGGACAGAGAAGATACTGAATATTTTCTGACATGGGAGGTATTTTATCAATGGCTACAGAATAGAAACAGAAGTTAGGAAGGAGGAGATATAAGAAAAGAAAATGTTACTATGGAGAGAGGCTTATGATGATGTTATGTAGTATTATAAATTATTTTGATAAATAGTTATATTATCAATGTCATTGTAACAAATACAACAACAAATATGCAAACTATGAATTTTTAAAGAATTGTACCCAGTTCACACACCATTGCTTTCTTTAATCCATCATTTTATCTGGGCTTGGGATCAACCATATGGCTGGGTTAATAAGTGTATTAAAATGAACTTTATTTAAATGGTATAGTTTTAATTCATTTTAAAGTGAAGAATTACAGATTAATTACCCATTTATTAATATTATGTCAATGACAGCTGGTCTTTCTACTGTTCTCTGAATAAAAAAGTTGTCACAATTTCCTGGAAGGACTATGCTTGGCAATTTGATTTTCAACAGAAGTCAGGATAATTCAAAACTCTCTATCACATTAGTTCACACTACTTTACAATTAGCTTTTGGACATTATAATCTAGATATGCTCCAATAACATAATTGTTTTTGTTCATTCCTTCGCTCATTTTAACCCAGATCCTTTTCTAATAAGTAAATAAGTCTTTATTGTGAATTTTAGGATTTTGGCTGAAATAAGAAATAGTAAGTAAAAATTAAATTAAAAATGATAAAACTGGAAAATTACTTGAATATTGGGACCATACATAGAATGATATAGAGTTAGTCCACTTTTAAAGTAGGATTTAATTAATGTTCTAGGTAGTTTGATTCCATATAGAGAAAAGTGATGTTAAACAATAACATAGGGGTATAAATCAGTAGTGGGTTCCACTTACCTTCGCTACCAGTTCAGAACTGTGAGAGTGCATGTGCAGAGCGTCTGTGTTGACATCCGGGCGGGTGGGCGGAGCGTCCCACCACCACCACTACCGGTTCGCCTGAACCGGGGCGAACTGGTAGAAACCCACCTTAACTTAACTTACTTAACTGATACTGTGGGCTGATATATATACACATACATACAGAGATGGAGGTGGCAGAGGGAGAAGGAAAGGGAGAGGGAGAGGGGAAGGGAGAGAGTGAGAGAAAAGACCTGTTTATATTTAGCAATCATTAGCTGGTATAGAATCCTCCCAAGTTTGTCAAAGCTATATAGTTTCCTAGGGATAGGAATTTAATAAGAAAAATTATAACTATCTCCTATTCTTTTGGGATATTAATGGTTCTGTCTATTTAACTGAAAAGCAAGGCCAAAATTAGTATTCAGGAGTCAAGATGGAGATGTATAGTTCAATTTAAGATTCATATTATAGTAAAAAGAAGGCTTTTCTAGGTTTCAGTTGTTTAATTAAATTATTGCTATTGTGACTGGAAGCCCCTTGGAAAATGGGGCCTTTCCAAAACCTGAGTTGTAAAGAAAGGAAGATTTTGTTGCATGGAGCTATCAAAGTGAGTTTCCCAGGGCAGTGGTGGGATTCAGCCAGTTCGGACCACTTCGGGAGAACCGGTTGTTAGCTTTCTGAGCAATTTCGCAAACTGGTTGTTGGAAGAAATCATTAGGGCAGAGAACTGGTTGTTAAATTGTGTGAATCCCACCACTGTTCCAGGGTATTATTGGAATATGGAAAACCAGATGGAAAGATTGTACATTTAATTCTGGCACAACTAAAGACCAAAATTTGTAGGAATCTTGGTAGTTGATTGTTGCCAGATAAAACAATATTTTAGGGCATTTTATTTATTTCTTTTTGACTTATCTCTAAACATGGACTGAAAGTTGGACCTTGTCTGTCGCTCTAGTAGCTGGCCATTACCTCTCTCCTAGTTCTAATGCAATCTCTGTGAAACCATTGTTGTGATCTACACAGCTTGGGTTTATAGGATTTTATGTCATGTATTTAGTACACAAACACTATATAGATTAAATTCTAATAGTGAATGAACAACTTTTTATATAAATGGTTTATTACAATTTTTGAATGAACCTGAGTTATTAGCTGATTAGAATGTAAAAGCTGGGCCAAAATTCGGTTCATTTTAAATGATCACACTGTAATTGAATATAAGTATCTGAATCTGCTTGAGAAAATTTTGTAAATATCATTGCTCAACAAGAGAGTATAATACAGTAAAGGTTTTGAGTCCATTATGTTAAAAGATTATCTTAAAAGAGCTCTCAAAACTGCAATATACAATACTCAGGTTGGATATTATATAGAAAAAGAATTCCTTGTGTATGTCCCCCAAAATAGCTCCATTCAATATGAACAATCATATTGGTTTACATAGCAAGGCATACGCTGACATAATTAATGTTTCAATATTTTGAATGCTGAACTTGAAGTAATGGAATCATACATTAGTTTGATGAGGTCTGATGAAATAGTATGTAGAGAGATCTTTCACATGGGGCCCAATCGGTGTTAAAATTTCTTCATGAAATCTGCTGCACTTTGAATATCTTTTTATTGAACTGATAATATATTCTTCCAAGTCTTTCCTTGTTTTTTGAATGACTCCTTAAAGGAGGTAGGTAGACATTTGCCAGCAATAGGTCGTATTCTTAGAAATTAGTTAGTAGTGCCATTGCTATTTGGTGGTACATGTCAATAGAAATGAATATTTTCAGTACACACAAGCTTTGTCTACTCCTACCTGAATAATATTTTTATAATAATTATAGGATAATGGCATTCATCTAGAAGGATTTCTATCATCTAAGTAACTGAGAAAGGACAAAATTAAATTTGGAAATAAACTGTCTTCTATGTCTTTAGTTTTGGATCTGCAACCTGTTATATTCCATGGTAGCAAGTTCAACTTGGAAAGTTAAAATAGTTATCAATCTTCCACTTGTTATATCCACCTTCCTTCCTCCAGTGGACAAGTTTTCTACTTGTTAAATGACAGTTTATCTGATTGAGTATTATGCTCATATATTTTGAGTTTTGGAGAACTCTCAATTTTAGTTCTCAGGTGGTTAATGAGGAAGAATGATGTTAGGTCTTAGGACATTTCCTTTTTGCTTTCCAGCTGTAGTTCATGAATTTCTCCTAATTCTTAAGAGTACTTCTTAAATTCAGGTCTCTAATGTGAAAGGACCAATCTGCAGAGGAACCCTAAAACAAGCAATCTTTGGATGTTGAAGCCAATCATCTTGCAAGATTATCCTTACAAGTATCATAAATTTGTCTTTCCATTATTCAATTAGACAATCAAAATATGAATTATTCCTAAGGAGATCTTTCATTTCAAAGCACTATTAGCCAGATGAAATAAGATTACATGACTAATAAGCAAAAGTAAATCCTAGTTTTATAAACTAAACATGTAAATCATTTTTCATAGTGGCACCACATTCATTCAATTGGATTTCTGTTGAAGGTGTAGATACTAATATACCAATTCATCCTGTCTTGCATTTTATCTGCTTTTTTAAAAAACGAATTCTTCAATTGATGTGTTGATAGGAATCATTTCACTATATAATATCTAATACTCTTCCTGCACTAAAAGTTCAACTGCTGTATTTGTACAATGTGTATTTGTTTCTTCATACAAATATGGTACATGCTTAGCCATAAAGGCTGAAGAGGTTTTTTTTATGTGCCACATTACAATCACAGTGGCAAGGAAAGCCCTAGATTTCTCAATACAATACAATACATACCAAGAGCTTGTTAAAATGTGACATCTCTGGAACAGAGGAATAATATCCAGGAAATAGTAAGGACTCATCCTAATAAATGAGTTAGAACTTGACATTTATTGCACAAAAAGTGAACCATGACCTGAATATGGTGGTAGAGAAGTCAGTAAATTTCGGGCTCTACTTCAATTGCCTGCAGTAAGATCAAAGCTAATGTTATCTTAGGAAGCAGATAGATTGACAAAAATGTAATCTTTCTTTATCTTTCTAGGATTGAAATTCAAACAGTTTCTTTTATCATGCTCATAAATCAGATTTTCCAACAGATTTTAAAATTATTATCAATTTATATGATACTTCCCTCCTTCCCTTGTTCTTTCTCATAGTACAAACATCAAAACCACAGAACAAATTGGTTTAAACGTTTAAGAAAGAACTATTATGTATAAGGCTACTATTTGGAAGTTTAAAAAAATCAAAGCTCTCTTAAGAATTTGGAACAAATTATATAGTTATTCAAAATTATATTGACTAAATATTTATTTAGAAGCTATTCTTACATATTTGAGTTGAAATTTTTTATCCTGATTCTGGACACTATGAAAACTCTGTCACATTTAGTGTATTCTGCACTCGTCTAGGCTAGTCCCCTTTTAGCAGGAAACATAAATCCAGGCCTTTGAAACTGTATATACTATGGATGAATACACAAGTCTGTTTCATTTTCTCTTGAGTGTGTCATTTTCAGGAATATTCTAACTTCATTCTACTTTATTTCTGTTTGGCAATGCTTGTAATGATTTGATGATGTGTCTGTTTTCTTTGTATTCTTCATGCTGTGAGTCACCTTGAAGTTGGTAAAATATAAATCATGTAATATAGTAAATTGAATTTAAAGAAAAATAATAAAATAATTTCAGAAGCTGTCAATGAGATCAGTTTATATCACTACCAAACATGGCATGAGTCTTTCCTGGCAGAAATTACAAAAGAATATAGTTTTTGGGTGGAGAGGACCCCTTCCGTGTCTTTTAAAGGACAAATGGTGATTATGATTTTCTAGTTAGTCTTTCAAAAGAGAAAATCCATAAAATGAATATTTTGGGCGGAATGTTGATAATTCCACAGACCTTCCCTATGTTGGAATAAATGTGTGAATGCTCAGTGTGCATTCCTATAATCTGGATGTCCTGTGCATAAAAGGATCAGCTGCTGTGATTTCAAGAGTCCATGCTCTCTTTCAGCTGCTTGGCAGAAGTCCTCACATTTCTCAAGGTAGTGCTTTATTATCAAGCTGTATCATAACCTTTTATTTTTACAAAATAATTGGATGAAATATTTGCCCCAGAAGAAACCTGAGGTGAGAGTTCAGTGGTTTTTCTAAAGCAACAGTACGTATTACATCCCAGGAAGTCTATTAATTGTGTAGACAGCTTCTCCTCTTTTTTCTTATACTGCACCACTGTTCAATTTGATCCTTCATACTAGCCCTTAACCTTTTTTTGCCATCTGAACTCTTATTTCTGACCTCACAAAGGATATTATGAAGGCTGAGAACCAACCTTTCAAAACATTTGTTTCAGAAACACTGCCTTTTCTTCACAGCATGGCTACACTAGAATCTGCAGTCTGCCAGCTTAATGCAGAAGTGCCATAACTTTACTGAAGCACTTCAGGTCCCTCCAGCTGTTCCCTTCATCATGTCCAGTAGCTGGAAGAGGCTTTTGTGCATGTCTTCTGAATACTGGATGTGATGGAACAGACATTGGATGCAAAGCAATGAAACTGCTGTGCCCTTCAGAAGCAGGGAGATATGTTGCTTTGTGAAGCATCTTTTAAAGGCAGCTTTGCTTGAGGCATCACAAAAAAAAAAAAAAAAAAAAACTTTTGTAACCACATGAACTTCCAAAGATTATGAAAGAAAAGTGTATAATTATTTTTCTTTTGGCTCTTCACTTTCTAGCAATGCAATCAGGAATAAATGTGTATGAAAATAATTAAGTTTAACCAGGATTTATCATTTAGTAATGCTGCTGGATAGTTTTCACAAAACCTAAATTTAGACTGGAGCAGAAGTATACTATTAAGTGCATAGTTACCCCCAATCTTTGCATTCATTTAGGAATATCTTCCTGCTTCTTATTAGTAACTGTCTGTAATCATAATTATTGTACTCCTTTGTGTTATTATTTTGGCACTGAGATACTGACATTGTTCCATTATGCTTGACATATTGTACCACTGAATCTTCTAACTTTTGAAGCACTTCTTTGAAAATGTTTCTAATGATCTCAAACTGAAAAGAAAACTTAATTCATTTTAAGATCTTTTCTTTGCCACTATCAGATAGATTGGATTTCTGGCAGATAACCAGAGGAAGTCCTTGACTTACAACCATAATTGAGCCCCAAATTTCAGTTACTAAGTAAAACATTTGTTAAATGAGTTTTGTCCATTTTTACAATTTTCTTGCCACAGTTGTTAAACTGACTTTGCTTGTCAGAAGGTTGCAAAAGGGGATCATATGACCTTGGGGCACTGCAATCATCAAAAATATGAGTCATTTGCCCAGTGTCTAAATTTTGATCATGTGACCATGCAAAGGTCGTAAGTTTGAAAAACTGAAGTCACTTTTTCAGTGTCATTGTAACTTTGAATGGTCACTTACAACAAACTGTTGTAAGTTGTGGACTACCTGTATTCTTTACCTAATCACCTTTTCCGTGATGTCCCACTGTCTGGAAGTGGTGTGGGTTTGGATGGGGAGGAACAGACTCAGACTCAACCCTTCCAAGACTGAGTGGCCGTGGATGCTGGCACTTTACAGTGGTTCTCCTCCTATCTCTCTGGTCGCCTGCAGTCTGTTTGGGCGTGTTGTGGCCCTGCCCTCTGAGCCTGTCCCATCGGAGGAAGAAAGCTCCTAGCATGAGGAAGAGGAGTCAGCCAGGCCTCCCTCTCCAGGCCCCTCCCCTCTGGCATTGTCTCAAGTGCTGGTCGAGGGAGAGGAGACAGCTGATTCGAATCAAAGTGATAATGAAACATCATTCCTGGACACACGCCTCCGAAGGCATGATAAACGTTTGCAGCAGCTTGGGAGGCATGCTAGGGATTAGAACTGAGTCACTGGACCACACCCCAGAGACTATATAATAGAGGGTAGTGGTCAAAGGATCCTTGTGACGAACAAAGCAAACCTTAGATAGTCACTAAAGCCTCGTCCGGAACTGCTGAGAGAAAGATTTAAAGTGTCGGACATTTGGACTCTTGAGTATTTATCTTTCTGTTTTTACTTTGAAAATAAAGTCACTTGGCAGACGGTGTGTCTATCGCTGCCAAGTGGAAGATAAGACCTGGGTGCGTTCCAAAGTGTTTCCTTAACCCTCGACTGGCTGTGTGTGTGTGTGTGTGTGGGTACGGGGACAGATCAGGGCGGGGGGTCAGAGATCCTCCCAGAGGCCTCTCACTTGTGGGTTGCCTCAGGAATTGGTTCTCTCCCCTCTGCTCTTTAACATCTACATGAAACCGCTGGGTGAGATCATTCGTGGTTTTGGGGTGAGGTATCATCAATATGCTGATGATACCCAGCTTTACATCTCCACCCCTGACCACCCTAGGGATGCCCTTTCCGTGATGTCCCAATGCCTGGAAGCGGTGCGGGTTTGGATGGGGAGGAACAGGCTTAGACTCAACCCTTCCAAGACTGAGTGGCTGTGGATGCTGGCATCTTGGGATCTGGAGGTTCCAACTTTATTAATTTATTTATTTATTATTTAAATTTGTATACCGCCCTTCTCCCGAAGGACTCAGGGCGGTGAACAGCCAAAATTAAAATACAAACAATATAAAATTTAAAATAATTTAAAAGCAGAATTAAATCGAATTGGCTTCCCAAAAATTAAAACCCATTACCCTTAAAATAACCCATTAAAATTTCAAGCCAGCCCCGCTTGCTGAAATAGGAAGGTCTTCAAAGCTCGACGGAAGGTCCGGAGGTCCGGGATTAGTTGTATCCTGGGGGTAGCTCGTTCCAGAGGGCGGGTGCCCCCACAGAGAAGGCTCTCTCCCTGGGGGTCGTCAGTCGACATTGCTTGACTGACGGCACCCTAAGGAGGCCCTCTCTGTGGGACCGAGTTGGCCGGTGGGAGGTTATCGGTGCCAAGTTAGTGGCTAGTAGCACATTTATATGTAAAATTATCAGATCCAGAATCTTTGAACAGAAGTCAAATTTTTAGTTTAAAAAACCCTATATTGTGCCACTTTCTTCTTATTTATTCTTTCTGTCCTTAGCTTGCAACTCTGTGTTTATTTTCGGTAATCTATATTGAATTCAGTGGGGCTTGGCTTTAACTCTGAAAGTTATAGAGTTGTAATTTTGTTTTACACTTTTCTTCTCGATTATTGATGTGCATTATTCTGATTCAGACTATAAACACAAAAAATGAGAGAAGGAAGGAGATAAAAGATATTACCGATATGGATATACTTCAGCAAGCTGCCTCTTTAAAGCTAATGTGGTCTTATTTATGCATAAACCATTTTATTCCTGTGATTTATTCATCCTTCTCACTCTCAGATGTACAACAACATTAGAATCCAGATGCCAAGCTGCATAAATATTCTTCCAGAAGTAACATATGGCTTTTTGGCAAAGTTATCAAGCATCTGAATAGAAGACTTAGTCTCTTCTGAGTGTGTAATACCCTTGGCTAGTAAAAGGCTACCCACACTGCTTTTATCTCCTTGAGCTATATTTTCTCTTCTGAAATACCACACCTCTTCTTCCAGCCTTTTTCAGTATATTTTCTCCCCTTGGGAATCAGTTATATAGATGATGCTTTTCTCCTAAACTTGGCAGTCATCCATCTTTAACCATGGTTGGAAGGAACTGGCAGTAATACAAATTGGTTTAAAGCTCTAGGACTTTATTTTGCTATCTGGCCTGAGACATTTGCAAATATTTACCTCTGTAATAAAATGCAATGTTTGCCTTTGTTGTTATAAATTTTAGTAATGGTACTTAGGTCAACAAAACAGTGTTTTCATCTGCATTATTGCTTCTATCTAGAACAACTTAGCCATCATGTGCCATTCCCTTTTCAACAAGAGGTTGAGTTAATGTTTTTACTCTAGCTAGCAAGGCAAAATTTAGTATGACACATGAAATATTAAAATAGGAATAACAGCATGGGTATATGTAGGGGGGTATATTCTTCTTTTCCAGCAAGAACGTTACTCTCCTTGACATTGATCAGGGTTCTAGGGGACAATAGTTATTATTTTCAAGGAACCTGACAAGCAAAGAGATACACTTTGTATTTATCAAAACAGTTAGACATTTATTCGCGAGGGGAAACATGAAAAGTTGACTATTTGTAAAGGACAAATTATGCATGAAAATAAGGGAGCTTGGGATGTTTATGCCTGAGGGTTGGCTGTAGGATTAATAAAAAAAAATAAGAAGTAGTTATAGTGGATAATAAAACACTGTAGGGAATGAACAAAATGCAGAGATGCAAGATAAAAGCAGAGATGAGAATAGAGAAGGAAAAGTAAAGAAATTAAGAAGTAAATCAGTTGAGGATACCTTGAATGAGTAAAAGCTAGAAATAATTCCATGAAACAGAAATGAACATATAGAAAAACTAGTGTACATAATTCCAGAAATTTTGAGTAAAGAAACCATTTTAGGTTCATAATTTATTTATTTATTTATTGCGATTTATATGTCACCTTTCTCCCTGGGGACTCAAGGAGGCTTACAAAATGACAAATTCCAATACAAATCAGAATTAAATAAAATTAAAATCAACAACCCTATTAAAACAGTTTAAAATTATGACAATGTACCCCCAAACGGATCAGTTGAGTTGATGGAAGAGCCACGTCTTCAGCTTGTGACAGAAGGAAAGAAGGTCGGGGGCTGTCCTGAGCTCGGTGGGCAATCCATTCCAGAGGGTCGGGGCTCCCACAGAGAACACCCTCCTCCTGGGGGCCATCAGCCGACATTGTTTGGCCGATGGCACCCTGAGGAGGCCGACTCTGTGAGAGCGCACAGGACGATGGGAGATTGGCTGGAGATGGTCCTGCAAGTACCCCAGGCCTAAGCCATGAAAGGCTTTATAGGTAAGCACCAGCACCTTGAAATGTATCCGGAGCGCCACCGGCAGCCAGTGCAGCTCATGCAGGAGAGGTGTTACATGGGAGTATCTAGACACCTCCGTAACTACCCGCACAGCTGCGTTCTGGACTAGCTGGAGCCTCTGGACGCATCACAAGGGCAGCCCCATGTAGAGGGTGTTACAGTAGTCCAACCTAGAGGTAACGAGGGCATGAGTGACCATGGCGAGGGCATCCTGGTCTAGAAAAGGGCGCAACTGGCGCACAAGACGCACCTGTGCGAAGGCTCCCCTGGTTACGGCCGTCAGATGGTCATCTAAGGACAGCTGAGAATACAGGCAGACACCCAAGTTGCAGACCCTATCAGAGGGAGCAAGAGTTTCTCCCCCGATCATTAAAGATGGAACCTCCAGATCCCGGGATGCCGGCATCCACAGCCACTCAGTCTTGGAAGGGTTAAGTCTAAGCCTGTTCCTCCCCATCCAAACCCGCACCGCTTCCAGGCAGTGGAACATCACGGAAAGGGCACCCCTAGGTGGTCAGGGGTGGAGATGTAAAGCTGGGTATCATCAGCATATTGATGATACCTCACCCCAAAACCACAAATGATCTCACCCAGCGGTTTCATGTAGATGTTAAAGAGCAGAGGGGAGAGAACCAATTCCTGAGGCATCCCACAAGTGAGAGGCCTCTGGGAGGATCCCTGACCCCCCGCCCAAATAGACTGCAGGCAACCAGAGAGATAGGAGGAGAACACTGTAAAACAGTGCCTCCTAACTCCATCCCCCTGAGCTGCTGCAGCAGGATACCATGGTCGATGGTATCGAAAGCCGCTGAGAGGTCAAGAAGGACCAGGATGGAGGAACAACCCCCATCCCTGGCCCGCCAGAGATCATTTACTAGGGCAACCAATGCCATTTCTGTGCTGTGGCCACGCCTGAAACCAGATTGGTAAGGATCGAGGTAGTCTGTTTCCTCCAGGAATTGAGGGAATTGCTGTGCCACCATGGACTCAACAACCTTCACTAAAAAGTGAAGGTTGGAGACTGGACGGTAGTTGTTAAGAACGTCAGGGTCCAGGTTAGGCTTCTTAAGGAGGGTCGAACCACCGCCTCTTTGAGTGCAGCGGGGAAGACCCCTTCCTTTAATGAAGCGTTGATAACAGCCTGGATCCAGTCTCCAGTCACCTCTCTGGCTGCCGAAACTAGCCAGGAGGGACAAGGGTCCAATAAACACGTGGAGGACCCCAGCTTACCCATAATCCTGTCCACGTCATCCAGCGAAACAGGCTCAAACTCAACCCAGATGTCTCCACCAAGACTAGCCCCCGTCACCTCAACAGACTCTCTCCAGTTGGAGTCCAACCCGGTCCGAATCTGAGTGATTTTATCTTGCAGAAACTGTGCAAAATCCTCAGCACAGCCCTGCAAGGGGTCCTTCCTCACTCCCTGATTAAGGAGGGAGCGGGTCACTCTAAACAGGGCTGCTGGGCGGTTTTCTGCAGATGCAATGAGAGTGGTGAAATAGTTACGTTTTGCCACTTCCATCGCCACAAGATAAGACGTAATATGGGTTCTTAGTTGTGTTCGGTCGGACTCGGATTGGGAGGATCTCCAACCTCCCTCCAGGCATCTTTTCCGACACTTCATTTCCCTGAGCTCTGTGGTGAACCAAGGAGCCACCCGGGATCTGCGTTGGATCAGAGGCCGCAAAGGCGCGATTCGATCCAGGGCCCCCACCGCAGCCTGTTCCCAGGCTGCGATAAGGGCCTCGGATGAATCATGGACTAAGGAGGTGGGAAATGACCCAAGCTCCATCAGGAACCTTTTGGGTTCCATCAGGCATCTGGGGCGGAACCATCAGGCACCTGGGGTTCCATCAGGCACCTGGGGCGGAACCTGCGATGGGGGATGGCAGTGGGAAAGTAATAAATGCTCTTCAGACAGACAGGTACATAAACTGTGAAAATATCCATGTGTTTCAAAATAACTGGGCCTTTTCTTGTCAAAGCATATTCCTAATTATGTATTTAACTACCCATGATCATGCTGGATTATATAGAAATATATTCACTGAAAATATTAGGTATGCATTAAACCACTTTTCATTGTATTAAAATTGTTTTGGGTTCTTTGAATTAGCCTTTTCACTTTTAGCATTCAATTGGTCAACTGCTTCAGATTTCTCTCTCACACACACATACATTTTATTTATGTATGAATTTTAAACAACTCCAATAATGACTGTAATTGGGATACAAAAGTACTTGGTGTACAAAAGAGCAACAAATCTTTTTTCCCGCTCTCCACAGCTATTTCCTTTACTTTTGGCTAAAATAGTGACTGTTAAAAATAAAATAACTGATTATTCAACCTTCCTGTTGCTCAGGAAAAAGAACATCCTCTCATTAATAATGCATAATTAAGGCAATCCATTTTATCCTCTGTTTGAGACAGAACTATATTGTAGGGTTGAAGTAAAAGAAAAAAATAGAAATCTATGTTGGTCAAAGGCCCCTTTAAAAACATTGCTAAATCTCCTTTCCTTTCCTTTCCCTTCCCTTCCCTTCCCTTCCTTTCCCTTCCCTTATATTGAAAAATTGAAAGACCCAGAAATTTACCTTGCATCTGTAGATAGTTCAATAGTGTGGCAACTGCAGGCATAAAAATGTTCAATTAGCAGAAACACATTTAGAATAATAAGAGATGGTCAACAAAGATATTTCACAAGGGATACCCAATGTAAGAAGGGAGAAAGAAGGGTGTCTTTCTGAAGAGAAAGTGCTATACAATTAGTAGGAGATTCAAAAAAGGATTCTTTATATTACACACAAGCTATAAAACTGTTTCAGTTAGAGATCTACCCAGTTAACATAATTCAAATTGGATCTCAACTTGGTGATTGGAAAACAGGTCACTTTGACTCAGAATTATTATGATTGCCACATCCCATGCATGAGTCACTTGAATTTAAATGTTATTGAGGAAAATTGAATCTCTCATGATTAATACTGCAAATCAACCTTAACATTTTTACTGTTTAGCTCTGTTATTATTATTATTTTTTTGGACAAATAGCCTCTTTGCAAAACTCAGAGAAATATTGCTGGAAAACCAGATTCTTAGCCAGAGAACAATAGACTGATTTTTGTTAATAGCATTTCTTTTAGAAGTTGTAATCCTTTATCCATCTCTATGGACAAAGTGAGACATATTTCAAATAGGGACATGTTTGTGTACTCTGATTTAATTTTATTATGATTGGGTTGTTTTCTCTTATAGAAGAACTACTTTTCCCCCCTAAAATTTCAAAACCATACAAAAATTCAGTAAGTGTTAACTGTTGTCTGTAAAGGGCAAATTAATAGTATTAATTTGTGTTTGTGAATATATTTATAAGAAAAGATGCTTCTTTTCTGGTTTTGCTCATGTTTTTGGGGTAAACCTTGAAAATAATAGTACAGAGGTGTCTTTAGGTCAGAAATATGGCATAGTAGTGATCTAGGCAAGAAACATATTTTTAGAAGACTAGATGTAGAAGATAGTATGCTATAATGAATATAAAGCTTTTTCTCCTTTGCTTAATTGATATTTATAACAAGCCATCAAAAGGAAACCCTTTCCACCAAGTCTAAATGATTCTAAGAATATAGCCCCACATAAATTAAAGAATAAAATAAGAAGAATGTATATAAAAGCCTTATACCTTTTAGTAGCAAGCTTTATTTGATTTATTTGTCATGGTCCTTTTTGGCATTGCATATTAGAGTCCATGGGTGAATGTAAATACCCATATATTTAACCTGTAAAATTTGAAAAAAAAATATTGGTTAAACATATTGAAATTATATGCTCCAACATACGCTTCTGTCGTACTGTCATTATTTAGCAGACATGATTGCTTGTAAATTAAGTTATAGTCATTCATTGTTTATACTGCAGTTGTTTGAATAGACTGCTCCCAATCACTCCCTTCAAATTTTAATATATTCCCTGTATTAAATAATGAATGTAAACTGACTTCCAGGTAGACTTTTAATGCTAAATAACAGAATTAAGAGTACTATTTGATTTTGTGTAACATTTCAACATACTGCAGTATTATTTAGAAATAAATAAATAAATAAATAAAAATATGATAGAATTCTTGACATTGAATTGAATCAGCATTGCATTTTTGGAAAAATTCTCTAAACTTAAGCTGTTAATGCTTATGAGGCATCTCCAGTCTTGCAACAATAAAATAATATGTACTTTATGGCTTTGATAGAAGCAATAGCAAGCAAAATTGAAGCCACTATCGTTAAAAATGCTGAAATATATAAAGGTGGTAGCTTAAAATAAAAGAATATTTCATTTAATTAAAATACCTATGAATAAGTTGTGAGACTGTTTATAGACGTTTCCCCCACATCTAATACCGAAAGCTAATGCAATGCTATAATTACAAGAGGAATCTGTGTCAGAGACTATTTCTAAAGTATTTTTAAACATTATCTGCATTAACTTTCCCTAAAAATCTACTTTAGCAATGAATATAGGAAAATATTAATTTTGAAAGATTTCAGCTCTGAAAGTATTTTTCCAGAGATAAAACCAGGGGCTAAGTTTTGATTTACTGATTAAATTTGTAGATTATCCCAATCATTCCAAATCAGCTGTACCAAAATATCAAATACCAAAATTCCAAGAAAATTAAAGGAACTATTCACCTAATTTAACCTAATCTAACCCTAATCTAATCACTAACTGAACTAAACTGAACCGAACCGAATCACAAATAAACTCCATTAATATAACATATTCTCATAATAATTGCCTTTATTTCATTTCTAGCTCATAGAAATAATGCTTCTAAAAGATTAAGATCTTATTTAAAAGTAGCCTCTGCCACTCGATGAAGGAAGATATGTGTTTTGACAGATGCCTACATAGTTTTAACTGCACTATCTATTAAATCATGGATGTCAAACTTGCTGTCCGCTGGCCACGCTCACCCCCATTTTAGCAAAGGGGGGAAAAGTCACGATACGTCACGTGATGACAACGTGACAATGTGAGTTTGACACCCTGTATTAAGTAATCAAGATAGATTTATTTTGCTAGATTATGTGTAAATTTTTGCTGTTGGGGATAGTTTTGTGTTGTTCATTTCTATTGATTGTATTTTATTGATCTATGACAGAAATAACATTCTGACATCTGACTGGCACGCAAAGGGAAGGAAAATGAAGTAAGGTGAACCTGCCATTTGCCTACCTTAATTTGTGCTGCATTAGAACATTAACAACAGCACCATTAGCCAGTCTTATTATTGAGAAAAATAGGATTTGACATCCCAGGCAGCACTGTTTCTGTTGGCGTGTTCTTTTGTAGGCACACAAAAATGGGTGGTTTACATTTTAACATAGATGTTTGTCTAGTCCTTAAAGTTTATAAGAAGTATTATCCCATTCTTCTCTCCTTCTGTAGATGGAAAAACACTGTGAAATGATGGAAAGGCACTCACTTATTTCAAAACAAGATGTAAGTCAATACATTGCTGTGTTATATATAACTTTTTAATGAAAATCTTAATCGTGGGTAACATTCCGTGTCATGCAAATGGAGCCCCATTGACACAAAGCTCTCATTTTCCTCCTTTCTACATCCCCTTATGCCTTTCATATTTGTTTCATGAGATATTTCCCTAATATTGCATTTTCATACACCATATTTATATTTGAAGACAGAAATGGAGTGCAAATTCCTGACCCTCTAGTACAGTAATCAGCAATTTTAATGCACAACAATGTTTCCATAATTTGAGAAGTGCGAATTGGATACATTCATTTTGACTGCAAGATCAGAAGTAAGGCAGAAGCTTCTATTTAAAAAAAAAAAGGGGGGGGGGAGACTGACCATCTTGAATTAAATAGAGGCAGGGTGCCATGCTCTTGGTAGAAGCACTTTAAAGGATTTTCATTTGAATATTCAATGAGGTGTCCCTTTAAAGTTCATACAACCTTTACCTACTCTGCACAATAATGTAATCAGCAGCTAGATTCCTTCTTCCATGTTGTTTTGTTTTGGTATTTGAAATAGGTTTTGTTAAAAAACTTGGAAATGGCAATAAACTAAATAAACCATAAGGTGAACATGTACCATAATTATAAAGCATGGGCAGCCACTGAGCTATGTTTGCAATAGTTAAGCAATGCATCTTTCAATGATTTAAAATATTTAATGTGTGTATGTATGTATGTATGTATGTATGTATGTATGTATGTATGTATTTGGTTGGTTGACAGAATATTAAAGCAGACTTATTAAAAGCTCAATTAAAACAGAGGAATGGACTCAAGATCAATTTTTGTGCACCTCTCCCAGTTAACATATTGCTATCAAATATTTTACCTCAGATGAAAACATCTGTGCTGCAAGAGACTAATATTAATATTCCAGATAATTTGTTAGTAGTCTGATTTACTGAAATGCCGGTGGATTTAATCTAACAAAAAGATTAAAGCAAAAGACTCTTGTGTTTCATTCACGGAAGAGAGGAGAGAGAAGGGAGGGGAGGGAGGGAGGGAGAGAGAGAACGCTGTAGATGCTGTCTTTGGGTTGATGAAGCTGCCATGGACTCATAACTCTCCAAAGGGTAATGATATCAACATAATCCACAAGAGAATTCTTGTCTGTAATAAAGCCATGATTCAGAAACCATTAATAACTTTTTATTGATCATAAGAAAATCCACATCTGAATTCTATCTCAGTGAAATTCCAATAACATGGCACAGTCACATTCTCTGATGGAGATAGAATGAACAAATTGTTGTATAACTCACCTCACCTTTTCTAGCTGCTCATTCCTCCCTTTCTAGTCATTTCCACTAAAAAATTGAGACAAGCATTAACCCTAGATTATAAATAGTTTTCTATTCCCTAGAGGCATATTACACGTTTGGGATTTAATAATCACTTAATACACTACAGTTCGGAAAGGGAATATAATACTTTTGATAGAGACGAGCAGAAGAAAATGTAGGGATTTTTGTATTTTAAATGAGTGGTATTCCCTTAAGACAGAAGTCTTCAAACTTGGCCGCTTTAAGACTTGTGAACTTCAACTCCCAGAATTGTCCAGCCAGCTATGGCTGGAGAATGCTGGGAGTTGAAGTCCACAAGTCTTAAAGCGGCCAAGTTTGAAGACCTCTGCCTTAAGAAATAACATGGATATTTCATTTAATTCCAAATATCACATGAGTCAATTTTGTTTTTAGGACACTGGACATGCTATGATTCACTAGGGATTTGTGCATAAGATTCCAAAATTAATACTTACTGGTAATAATATTGATGTAAATATTTGGTTGGAAAATACAATAAGAAGTTACTGCAGTTTCCCATATGCTACAAGGGAGGGGGCGAGGTGTCTTGTTTCAAAATATTGTATTAAGCCAAAATGTAATTTGTTTGGTTCCACTTAGGGCACTAATTGAATTCTGGGACAATATTTTCAGGCCTAACAAACTATTGGCACTCAATAAATAAGTCAAATGTGTTTTACTTATAAACCATAGTTAAGATACTCACAGCTTAAATTTAGCACTATGTGCAACCTGATCAATAGGTACAGTGCTGAACAGAAGTATCATTTATATTCTTCTTGCCAGATAATAATCTAGCCTTTAAAAATATCAGTGTTCATAATCCTTGCTGAACGGAACGATAAATGGACTCAGTAGAACAGCATATACTTTCTGTTTACATTATCTCAGATTTAGTTGCAGGGAAACTATATAAAATAACTGGGACAAATTCTTCTTTGAAACCACCCTATTTATCAGATGACACTTTATACCTTAGTCACTTTAAAAAAAAAATATTACATAGTATGTATCCAAAATTACCAGGATCAGGAAGCTATCAGGAAGTCTGAAGGCACTTTATTTAGGGTGTCAAACTCGTGGCGTCACATTGCCATCATGTGACATATTGTTATGTTTTCCCCTTCATGGAGCTTGGGTAAGCGTGGCCTTTTATAAGATAAAATCTACAATCTGTTCATAACAACAATTTGTGTTTATATGAAAATGCAATTAGAAATATTATATAATTGTGTCAGCTGAAGGCAAAGTGGAAGTTACATGTCATTCCAATGTAAAATGAAGGGAAAAAAAGAATTTGGCCATTATGAAAATTACAGCTGAGAAGCTATGATTATATCAAAATAAGATCTAAAGAACTCATTACAATGCATCATATGAATACATCCCAAGGGAGAATCATGATACATTACTTTGAAAAAGATTTCTCCTTATTTTGACATGAGCAAACCCAGTCTGAGTCAAGACTTGAGGCTATGTTCATTTTACACACTACCAAAGCATCACTCACCCTTCTTTTCCTCTATGTTACAACAAGAGTTTTTCTACACATTGAATGACAGTTTTGCACTGATATCCACTGGCAATCCTTCTTTATAATTTATGCTTTCTTGCTGCTACTTAAAGCTCACTTTTTTAAAATAATTGTATTCAAATAATCTTCTTTGGGCAGGAATAATTGGAGTCCTATATAGCACACATACATACTGTAAATATTTTCTTTCCTTTTCTGGAAACAATTGTTCTGTCCCCGTACCACGCACACACCCAACCAGCCAGCCGAGGGTTAAATAAACTCTTCAAACACTCAACGTCAGTGATAAGGAACTTGGCAGCAACTCCGTGGCTGCCTGCCAAGAACTTTTACTCCGATAACACAGACAAAAATTCACACAGTTTGAATAGTCCAGTTTGTAATTAAATCCACAGCAAATAGGTGTTGTGTCCGAAGGTGCAAAGTGCCTCGCCAGAGATTAGCTTTGTCCGTCACAGAGTCCGAATGGCCACCACACTCCCTTTTATAGCCTGTGGGGTGTGGTCCACTGACTCAACTAATCTCTGGCACGCCTTCCCCTCTGCTGCGCATGCTTCTCCCTGCGCCTGTGGCGAGGGTCCAGCCAGCACTTATTTTCCTCGTCGCTGTCCACCTGTGGCTGAGGGGATGTGCTTGGCTCTGAGCCTATCGTTTGGCCTTCGGTGTCCTCCGGAGGCATTGCCAGAGAGGAGGGTCCTGGAGAGGGAGGCCTTGCCAACTCCTCCCCCTCACTCTCAGAGTCTGCATCTGTTGATAGCCCAGGCTCAGGCAACGGAGCCACAACAACAATATACTGTTATAAAATATTGGGCTTTGGATACACGGAGTTCCAGGATCTGGAAGTTTGTCATCTTTGATTCTGGATGGGATGTTACTACCCTAGACAGACAGATCCAGTCTGCAACTTGAGGGTTCTCCTGGAATCACAACTCCTGCTCAAGGAGCAGGTGGCAGTCATGGCTAGGAAAGCCTTTGCACAACTTTGTGTTGTGTGCGAGATACAGCATTTCCTGAATCAGGACTCCCTATGCTCAGTCCCTAGTCAGTCCCTAGTCATCTAGGGTTGGACTATGATAAGGCACTCTGCATGGACATACCCTTGAAGCATTCAGAGGCTACATCTAGTGCAGAATGCAGTGGTATTGGCAGTTTTTGGAGTCCCAAAAATGGCCCCTGTAACACCACTGCTCTGTGAGCTGCATTGATTGCTAGTCTGCTTTGGGTGCCATTCCAGGTGTTTGTGATTACCTTTAAAGTCCTTCATGGCATGGGTCCAAGTTATTTCAGGGACTGTCTCATCCAAGGTGAAATTCAAAATTTTTCCCTCCCGGTTCTGTCGGCGTGGCTTCAGTGGAGGATTCTACCAGTTCACACCGGTTCAGTAGAACCAATTGTTAAGTAGTTAAGCAATTTGGAGAACCGGTTGTTAGAAAAAAATCTCCTTTTGTTTTTTTCTACTTTACAGGGTTAATCCTGTAAGGAATTTTTGTTTCCTAGCCTAATCTTTATTGCCCTGCTTACAGAAACTGCCTCTCCATTAACCCTTATTACATTATTGGCAGTACGCCTAGATTTACTGTTGCTTCTGGTTCTGGAGCTTCTCTGAGGTTTTTTTTTTGCTTGACTTTCTTAAAGGGGAAGGGTTGTTTTAAGCTTTTTACACCACTGTTGGGAGGAAATAATCCCCTGTTGGAGTTCTTCCAACCAGGGTGCAATGATCAGTACTGTGAAGAAATAATTGAATAACGAAGCAGAAGCTTTTAATGACAAGGAACCAAGATGAGTGACATTCAGCAAGGCTTATTGGCTATCTAGAAAGATTGACATTCAAACGTGAGTTCACATACCCTTTCTGACTTTTGGTCTAAAACTGAGTTTTGGTGATGTTTAATTCTGTGTTTAGTGATGAGATAATTTTCCCTATTCAGCTTTGTTTGGAAGGAAAAATGTTAATCTCTGTTCCTGAAAAGAAGCAGCTATGAAAATCTGACTAGTTCTGTGTCTATTTGTTCTGGTAATTGGTTTAACAAGCAACAGATACTCTGTTTGCTCCTTTGCTTTATTCTGGAGAGCTTAAATGACCTCTCTCCTAAAGGGTTTCACTTTATGAGCAAGAGTTGGCTGCTGATAGTTATCACTGCATTTTAGCTACTGTGCATCAGAGGGGTTGATGGAATCCAGGAGGAGGGCTTTCTCTGCTGTTGCTCCTGCCCTCTGGAACATCTTTCCCCCTGGCATGAGGTTGGCCCCAACATTCCTATCCTTTTGTAAGGCCTAAAGACTTGGATCTCCCAGTTGGCCTGGGGTCCGAATGGGGGAACAGCACAGTGAAAGTGGGTGATTAAGTAACAACAGATTCCACCCCCCCCCATTCATGCCCACCCTCTCCATATGTCTTTGATTTTAATTTTGGTTTTAATTTACTCGTGTTTTTTTTAATAAAGATATCTGAACATATTTATTTGGTGACTATACATGTATAAGTCATTTACAAAAAAAATCATATGCATTGTTTCAGTGCAACTTCAAATATCTGAACAACAGGCAAAAATTCTGATAATTCGGAATGCTAGTATTAGTCCACACATGCTTAATTCTTCATTGCTTTCAAGAGAGAAGTGCCTGTATAGCCATGCAAATAAAAACCCCTTTGAAAATATGATGCAGTCAAAGTAGAGAAATGAGATGGAGATACAGGAAATAAAGTTTCATTGCACTGTTTTTTTTGAAGAGCTGAAATTCTAACTTGAACATTGAGCAATATTATTTGACTTTGCTCAATCATTCCAGGTCAGCCACCTTTTAATAAATGAAAAAGACAATAATCTTTGGGGGAAAATATTGTAAATATGATTGTATTTCTTTGGCATTTGTAGCAAAAAGAAATTCCAATGAAGGAATACTCAAATGTGCTACACAATGCATTTCAGATAAATTGAGATAAGACTACAAGAATTATGGATTGAATTTCCAAATAACAATGGAACAACTGATAACATATTTTCTAAGTACTCTAATTCAAAGACTGTTTAAACAGAACTAAACTTTTTGTACTGTAGTATCAATACAAGAAAATATTGTTTTATGAAAGAATAATTAATTATAGTTTTCAAATCAGTCAGACCTTTTTAACCAAGCTTCATTCCAAGGCTCTAAAATTACTCGTTTTAATGTTCATTCATTTTTTATGTCTTTAAGCTCTCCAGAGTTACCTTATGGTAAGATGGGAAGCCAATAAATTTATATATATATATATATATATGTAGGTCTTTGGTTATTCGGGTTTTCTCCCGCGTAAAATTGGAGGTTTCTTGGCAACGTTTCGACGAAGTCTCATTCGTCATCTTCAGGCTGGTGTTCTCGGCTTCGTGCTTCTAGGAGCAATGTGTGTGATCGCAGCTGTTTCTTCCTTTTAACTGCCAGTGGGTGTGTGAACTGATTGGGTGGGAGCTTGGTTGTGTTCTGATTGGGCAGAGGTGTGTTCTGATTGGTTGGGGATTTGGCTGTGCTCTGATTGGATGGGGGGTTGGCTGTGCTTTGATTGGCTGGGTGTGTGTTCTGTTTAGGTGGGGGCTTGGTTGTGCTTGGGTCAGTCTGAGTAGCAGGGGGATTTGAGCTGGTGAGCTGTTGCTCACCAGCATATTATATATATATATATATATATATATATATATATATATATATATATATACATATACATATATATATATATATGTGTGTGTGTGTGTGTGTGTGTGTGTGTGTATGTATGTATAGTGTGTGTGTGTATAAGCTTCAGTTCACAATTCCTGATCCCAAAATAATTTAGTAACTCTGAATCCTGTCATTGGTTGCAAAGTCTTCCTAATTTCTGCAAGTTTTAAAGCAAACAGACCTTGAGAACAGAAAAACTGGCAGATGGAGATTTATTAGACCTCATTCCTCCATCCAAGCTTTCTCCTGAGTACCATTTATTTGTTAGATGCATAAGAACTACAATTTTCAATCCCTCCTCGTTTACTGAATTGGAAGGAATTGGAAGCTATAGTTCCTCTTCTTGACAGGAGTAATATTGTAACCTATATGGATGCTGAAATGTATCCGGACTTTAATATCAACATCTAGCATCCCCACTACTGATATTATCATTGACATGGATAATTAAGTGCATAATTTTCAGGGAGGGCTGCTAATAAGCAGTCTTCCTAGATTTTTCCTAGATTCCTGAAAAAAAAAAACTTAGCAAAAGTGAGCTAATTATCAGATGAGATGGAGAGGTTCACTCATTTCTAGTGATGAATAAAAGGTTAAAGTACTTTAATTTCGAGCAAGATAAATCTTTGAGAAATATTTCTATGATAATAGATACATAGGACTTCAGAAGCATGGTAGTAAAAAAATATTAGGCAGAAAGAAAATTATATTCTATTTTAAATGGTTCTTGTTTAAACTAATCAGCAAAATAAGTATATGTATATGTAAATTGGAATAACAAAAGACAATGCATTCCAGACAATTGTTGCTATATTGGCTATATAATTGAATGACAAATAAATTTAATTAAATAACATTAATAATTGTAAATGATATGCCAAGGTCAAGGTGATAGAACCTTTTGAAATCTAGAATGCCTTCTGCAGCTTGGGCCGTATGACATGAAAATGTTGGTATTAAACAGTAGCAATGTTGGCACTCCTCCAATAGATTGGACAAAGTCTAGGGTAACTCTTTATATTTTCTTTTATTGCCTTGTGTTTTGAGAAGGGAACTGAGTCAGGTGATGTCTCCTCTTCTACTTGTGGCTTAGACAAATATTGTGTTAGTGGTGTTAGTGTAAAAATACTTTTATACTAACTACAAGCTGATATTTTTTATTATTTTTATTTTAAAGTGAGATTTTTTTTCTTTTTAGTTAAGATTTAATTTTATCTTTCATCTTTTATTCATCTGTTGTTTTATATATTTATCTATCATTTTTATATAACTGTAGATTATAAACTATACTTAGAGGACAACCTCACTTACATTTAAGTCCTGTTCAACGTTAGCTGTAGAAGGGACCAAAAGACTAACATTGAAGAATAAAAATGTCTTGGTAAATTGTCTATCATTTATTGTTTTTATAGTGTTTATGCAGTGGTGAAATGCTCCCGGTTTGGACCGGATAACCCGATGGAGGCAGGTGGTTCAGAGAACCTGTAGCAAAAATCCCTGCCCCTCCCCATGCCCAGCTGAGCTGCGCAATCATCAGAGGCTTTTTAAAAAAATTTTTAAAAGCTTTTTTTCTACAACCTCTTCGGCTGAAAAAATGCTTTTAAAAGTAAAAAAAAAGCCTCTGACGATCCAAGTTGAGTTGCCTGATCGGCAGAGGCTTTTTTTCTTTTAAAAGCCTCTGACAATCAGGCAACTCAGCTGCGATCGTCAGAGGCTTTTGAAAGCATTTTTTTACAGCCTCTTCGCTGAAGAGGTTGTAGAAAAAATAGTTTTAAAAGTAAAAAAAAAGTAAAAAAAAATTGGCCACACCCACCCAGTCACATTACCCCACCAAGCCACGCCCACAGAACCGGTAGTAACAAATGTTAGATTTCACCACTGTGTTTATGAATGGAGAAATGACAGAAAAGATTAATATAATGAAAGGTACCAGACAAGGTTGTCCTTTATCACCATTGCTGTTTATCCTGACCTTAGAAGTTCTAAATAGAAATATTAGATGTAATGATGAGATAAAAGGGATAAAAATTAAAAAAAGAGGAGTACAAATTTCAAGCGTTTGCAGATGATTTGGTATTCATTATAGAGGAACCATAAACAACAGGCCCTAAATTATTAGAACAGATAGAAGGATATGAAAAAGTTTCTGGCTTGAAAATAAATAAAGATAAAACAAAAATTTTGGTGAAAAACACAACAGAAAAACAAAACAGAAAGATAAAAGAAAATTTAGATATACAAGTGGTGAAAAAAGTTAAATACCTGGCAGTATATTTAACCTCAAGATGTGCAACAATAAAAGAAGAAAATTATTATAAATTAAAGCAACAAATTGAAAAAGATTTGGAAAAATGAAAGAATCTTCAACTATCATTGATGGGACAGATTGCATTGATAAAGCTGAATATATTACCAAGATTTCTATTCTTATTCCTAACTGTGCCAATAAAAATTGAAAAGACTTACTTTCAATATCTTAATAAGATAATGAGAAAATTTATATGGCAAGGCAAAAAAGCAAGAATAAGTATAAAAATACTGCAAGACATGAGACTACGAGGGGGATTTGGTTTACCAAATTGGGGACTGTATTATCAGGGTTCCAAACTATGATTTCCCAAGCACTGACATGAATGAGTAGGAAAGAACCTGTCAGAAATAGTAGATTGACTTTTCACCCAGTTCTTTCCCCCTGGCAGATAACATCACCTAGGTGATGAGAGGAGGGGGGAAATTCCTGTGACTTGTAGTAACTGAAATGAAAGATGGACTTGGAAGGTGGCCAATGAGACACTGAGATTTGAGGAATGGAAAGGGAGGGGTTTGGGATCGGAGGATCAGTTTCAGCTGCAAATGAGTTCAGGAATGGATTGTTATTCTTCAATAAATAAGAGATTTCATCAAAGATTTTGTGTTTGAGAATGAAATTTATTTGAGATAACATCGGAACCTGACACAAGTAGCAATATTGACATGGTTGAAGGAATGGATTGAACTAAGGAATACAAGGTTGTTAATATTGGAAGGGCATGATCTACAACTGGGATGGCATGCTTTTTTGTGGTATGGAAGAAATAAGACTCACAGGAACAGAAGAAAATTTAATAATTTTTTTTTATAATTTCTTGCTGTACATTGAATTGGAGGAAGAGCAAGTAAAAGAAACAATAATAGCTTGGGGAAGAAACTTTGGATATTCAATTGATCTTGAAAAATGGCAACAACTATGAGAAAGGAATTATAAATTAACGATGTCCACTGCATATAAGGAAAATCAATATAAAATGTTTTATAGATGGCATATGCCACCGGAGAAGTTAGCAAAAATGTTTAAAGACAAATCAGCTAAATGTTGGAAACGTCACCAATACCAGGATCTTACCATATGTGGTGGACATATTATTGGAATAAAATCAAAACTTGGTTGGAAGAAATAATACAGCAATGTATTGAACTTAAACCAGAGTTGTTCCTATTGGGTATCCTCCCTGAAAAAAATTAGGAAGGAAAATATTTACTTGATCATACATATAATAACAGCAGCTAGAATTGTTTATGCTCAAAATTGGAAAGTAGAGAAAATACCTTTAGAAGAAGAAGTAATAATTTTTTTTTTTTAGATTGTGCAGAAATGAATAGATTAACTTTGATGATTAAAGATAGGGGAGTCAGAATATTTTAAGATATGGAATAACTTTTATCGTTGGTTGGAAAAGAGATAGAAATGATTAATTTTATAATTTTGTATAAAAATTCAATGATTAGAATATTGTTTTAGCAATGAATTGTTATAAGAGTTTGGATCAAACCCTTATAACCGAAGATAGAAAAAACCTATGGAAGAAGAAGAATTTTGGAAGATAACACCGAGGTGTCACAGGAAAGGGATGCCTGATGTATTAAATTTTTTTTGTCTTATTTTTTTTTTTAAAAAAAAGAATAAAAATGTTTGGTTTAATTCTTTTACAAAATAATAAGAACAAAAAAATCCTTCTAAATTTTGAAAACATTTGAATATTTTAATTCTTGGAAGAACTTCCCAAATTTTTAAAATATTTGAATACAACTTTTAAAATTTAAATAAATTTAAGTAAAAATTAAAAAATAGATTTTTAAATGAACTTTCAGAATTTTTAAATGTTTAATTTAGAATGTTTTAAAAAATTAGGAATCTTAAAAAATACTTTTGATCATTCTGTAAACTGTTAAAATTGTTAATTCTTAAATGAACTAGTGAAAATACATAATCATGGAACTAGAGACTGACACTATTGTGATTTGCAAAGTATGTCCCATGTGTGTACTTATGCCCATGGAGGATCCAAATTACACATGTATCAAATGTAGACCATCTCTACATTTACATGTAGACCATCTTATGAGAATATATCATATCAATATCTTATTCTCAAAATCCTAAAGAATCACTTGTAACTATGTTATGGTCTGGAATTTTTATTCCAAGTCTAGCAACCCTAATAAAAGAAAATAGCTAGTTGTGAATGTCTATTCAGTCTGCTGGACTAGTTTATTTGAGTAAAATAACTAAAGTATTGTAAGTGTTTGATTCATACACTTTTTTCTCTGCTACTGCTAAGTTTAACACTGTGTGTAATGTTCTATATGGATGAATTTTTATTGAATCCCAACTATAAAACATGATGGATTTCTGACACAAGGAAGAAGAGAAGAATGTAATTGTAGTATCTAATTACATGAGGCTGATGCCTGAGGTGATCCAACAGTTTAGAATGAGGAATTATCAATATGGTCCTGGTACACAGGTTTATATCTTTTCTCCCACCCCAAGCTGTCTCAGTGATGTCGTAGATGTCCTTTCGCTGTGCCTGGACCACAATGGATTTTAGCTCAATCTAATTTTTTCCAATCTGATTTGCCAGGATGGAAATGCTCTGGGTCCCGTCAGCCAAGTAGTGTAGGTTGGCAAGGACCAGGAGGCATGTCTTCTGTACCATAGCCCTTGCCATCTGAAGCATCCTCCCTCCTGTATTTAGAATGGTCTTGACCTTGCTGGCCTTTTAGAAGGTTTTGAAGACTTGTATCCAGGCACAGGATCTCTATTTACTGGTTATTTTGACACCAATGGATTATAATATCTCTTGTATTTATTTTATTTTTGGATTGTGTTTTAATTGTTAATTGTTTTTATGAGTTCACTGACCAGAGTTACTGGTTTGAGATGAGAAGCTATACAAATTGAATAAATAAATAGTTTAGCTTAAGTCTGTAAACTAATGTGAATTAGATGTTTAAATTGTAAATTTACAATCAAGCAAATGTCAATTGATGTGGTTTTCTGCAAAAATATTACTCCAAATATGATTAAATCTACATTTTAAAACAAAAGTAAAGTTGCCTCAGACCAGAATCTCATTAACAAGATTCTAATAATGGTTTTCTCTTCAATAAATGCATCCAGAACTTTACAATAACACAAATATATTTCATAATGTCCAATTAATTGAATGTATGCCTGCATCATGATTCTTTGCCTTGTTCATAGTCCTATAACTCTGTGATGACAATATGTTATATTATTGAAATAGGTATGTATTATGATTGTTTAATTGTCCAAGTATTTTAAGTAGTATATTTTAATCTACCATTTCCATTCCATGCAGAATTTTGGAAATTCAGTGCCAATATAGCTAATTATAGGTAACTATAGAGGTGTTCCAGTATCTCCAGGATTTTATTTTTCTAGTGTATATATAAGAAAACAATATATATTTTGAGAAAGGAAAAAAAAACATGAATATAAGAATCAAAGGAGTCTCATAAAGACCACTTTGGACAATTAAAACTGCTCTGCATAGTGTTTTCTTTATCTCAGGTATTCCATAAAATTTTTGCTATCCATTGAACATAGTATGAATAATTCCTGAAGATCAGCATAAAGTTATCCAGCACAGGTGTTTCTGTAATTATGATATATGATGAAAATCCATGGTGTTCAATGGCCCTCACAATCATACTTCCACCTCATCAGTTACATGTCAGTTTAACCCTGTCGTGTGTCCTAAATCTTCATTTTACTAGCGAAATGCAGATTTGAACAGAGCACATTGCAGCTGCAGTCTCTCATGCAAAACCACTGTTATATGTGTGGAGTATGTGTGTGTGTGTGTGTGTGTGTGTGTGTGTGTGTACAGTAAATGGGAAATCACAGCTTTTTGTGATTACAAAAACCTGGTATTGTAAATATTTTATTGAATCTCCACTATAAGGGAACTTAATTTTGTCCTATAGAGCAACTGCGGTTGACCTAACCTAGTTAAATCACTTCCTTTGTTAAAGTAGAAATAATCTTCCAGTTAAACTATGTTTTATTATTGAAGGAACTAATAGGGCCAATGAATATAAAGATGCTTGAATACCATTGATATATTTTTCCTCCCTTTGTTTCCTTTATTGTATTATTTAGCAGTGTAAGTTTGTTTATACCATGCTTGCTTATTTTCTCAGGGGTTTACAAATAACAATTACAGGTAATCCTTAATTTATGACCACAATTGAGCCCAAAGTTTCTGTTGCTAAGTGAGTTTTGTCTCATTTTATGACTTTTTTGCCATTGTTGTTAAGTGAATCATTGGTGTTGTTAAGTTAGTAATAGTTTGCTTGTCAGAAGTTCACAGAAGATAATTACATGCATATGAATTACATGAACATGCAACCATGATAAATATGAGTCAATTGCCAAACATCTGAATTTTGATCATGTGACCATGGGAATTTTGCAATGGTCATAAAGTATGAAAAACAGTCATAACTCACTTTTTTCAGTGCCATTGTAACTTTGAACAGTTACTAAATGATCCGTTGTAAGTCAAGGACTATCTATATTTATAATCTTATGTGTCATCATAATACTTTTCTTGAGCAATGATGAGTAGAACATTGGGCAATTTGTACTGGATGTAGCTGTAATAGTTGTATCAGGTCTGCCACCACACAACTTCAGCTTTGCTTTGCTTTGATGGCATCCTGCCATAAAAAGAGAGGAGAGAATGGGGAGAAAATGCTGAGAAGGGGATGACATGAACCAGAGGTGCCAACTCAAAAAATGAGAGTGTTCCAAGGACATAAGTGTGAGAATGGAATAGAGATGCCTAACATTGGGACTGTACCAATAGAATTTGAATTCTATTAACTAGATTATCAAGGAGGGAAGACCTGGGAGGATCTGATATTTTCCTAGATCTGGGAAAATCACTGGATTTACACAGGAATATTCAGATCTGGCTTTGCTTACGCTGTAACCACTTGGCTTTAGCAAAAGTATACATTTTCTTTATTAATGGAGTCAAGGGTCTTTCTTTCATAAATGACCAAGCTGTGACAGGGCTGACAAGTTAGTAGTTTTCATCTTTTCATTTTCTGTGTATACCTGCAGAGTAAATTTTCTTTTAGTGTATAACTAATGATGATTCTTACTCATCAAATTTCATAGAAATAATAATACCAGATGATAACATTGCAGAGTTGAATTGAATATTTGCCATTCTTTTCAGGGCTTTCTAAATACTGTATATTGTAAATACCCATTAGGATGAAAACCTAATCAGAATTCTGCTTGGATGCTCTTTAACAACTATGTAAAATCACAAGCTAAGTTCCTTGTATGGTGTATATTGCACTGTGTCCACTATGAATCAATCCTGCATGAAAATACAGTTTTTCCATTATTTTAGTTTTGTTAAACCTATTATTTCTAAATTCTTAATTCATATGTTCACTCACATCCAATTAGCTGTTGCAATCTGATGAGAAAAGTTAATTGGTAGACAAGTTCAAGATTCAGAGTAATACTCTTTTAAAAAAATACAAATCAATTAAACAATTCCATAAAACCAAAGTGTCAATAACAAAAAACAAAAATAAACAAATAAAAAAGCAAAACCTCAGATTAGTACACAAGAGGTATCCTGCTATATACAGGAACAGGGAATGAAAAAGAAAACCAAGAGAAACAAAAGTAATCAAGAGAAATAGAGGAAACATGAATATATAAAAATTGCAATACACTTTCAGCAATAAAGCATTGAGAGTTGTATTTGTTTGATTGGATTTTAATTCTTTAAAATGAATCCTAAAAAGGATGCTTATGTAAAATCTGTAGGAACATTGGTCACATAGAGAAAATATTGCAATTCCTACTGTTCTACAGGAATCCTGTAAGCAAATCTGCTCAATAAAGGAGTTCTATGCATTGAATTTTCTTATGGTCTTTCTCCCCTACAGATAATTTTTTAAAATTAAAAAATATATCCTTTTTCATAAAAAGCAAGCCTGTTTTGATAGCAGAATTTCAACATTTTCTTTACTGCAAACAGTATCCATTTCAGTCTTTTTTGACTTGCAGCTATCCTGAAAGATAGACATGTATAATGAATAGATAAGAATACTAAAACAGCAGTATACTTTGAATTGAACATTTCTTTTTAGCTTTCATTTTGTTTTATCTAGGCAGTGACCAAGTGTTATGTTTCTTAATAACTTAGAATGCTAGGTAAACAGGCTGAGGAGAGTTTCACGTGAGAACTACAGGTGGGCAGAGGAGTGCCATAGGTCCCATAACAGGACATTTGGTGAATTTAACTTTTTACCACAGTTTAATAACATTTTAAGGGTTTCTCTAGCGCCATCCAACTCTACTCAACTTTGCATACATACTACATTCACATGCTATTTCAGGATTTATAACATTTTTTTTCAAGTCATAATCACCTTTACACCTAAACTAAACCACATGCTCATGCTAAACCACAGCAAGCAAGTTTCAGTAAGAAAGTGTAACTTTCTTTGGATTACAAATCTTAGAATTTTTTCTTTAAAAACCAACTGTTTTATCTTCAATCCTGATTTTTTTTATTAGAACAATCATAATAAAACTGAAAAAGATTGTTCTAATATAAGAAAGAGATGCTATGTTGCATGAGGTTTAAAGTACTTCTGAATCATTTTCAACAGTATGCATAGTCTTCATACCATATTTTCCCGAAAATAGGACATGTCCCGAAATAATAAGGCCAAGCCTGATATTTGGGGTGGGCCCCAAAATCAACCCCCCCTCTCTCACACACACACATGCACACACAGGTCTAGGTGCCGCATCTGCATAGCCCACGCTACAGAGCACCCACAGCGCCACAGCAGCCAGAGCGCACCGGCTTCACCCACATCAACGTGGTGAGGTCTGGGAGGCACGTGGGAAGAGGGAGACAGGCACTTGTGTGGCTTGGTGCCTTCGGGCCGCTCACGTTCTACACACACACACACACACACACACACCCATGGGAGGGGAGGGGCTTGATGGCGGCACGCAAAGGGAGCTTCTCTCTGCTGGACTTCCAACTGTGAGTGCGCAGGCCATCTGGGTTCCCCTTCACCCCCAAAATAGTAAGACCCCCCAATAATAAGGCCAAGCCCTTATTTCGGGGTTCAAAAGAAAATAAGACCCTGTCTTATTTTTGGGGAAACACGGTAATAAGCATATGTTCTCTAGATTCAAGGTCTATCTGCTTTTACATACGGAATACATAGAGGTATGAAACCTGTGGATCCAATGGAATTCAATGCAGCAAACTTTGGAATTAATGTTATTCAATAATCAGGCTTCTAGGTTATGAATGCAAACTCTTGGGAACTTCAAAGTAGTTTATGAAGTATCCTGAGAACATGATGTTCATGATGTTCAAAGACAAATTCCAGTTATGTGCCTGGAGGCCCTTGGGCATACCTGAATGAGATTTCCAGATTGTGATCAATATGGTCAACTTTAATCATACATTCCTATTGAAGGCGTTCTCTGTTGGGATAATATTGGACACATTATAAAGTTTTTTGCAGAAAAATCCTACTTATTTGTTGAATTCAAATTTAATATATATAATAATATTTAATCCCTTTTAATATGATCTAATTAATTTTCTGCTCTTGCTCTTCACTGTTGTTTTGAAATTATAAGATGACATTTTATCATCACTATCTGTTTTAAGATTAAAAGATGATATGGTTTTAGAAATCAATATTGCTTTGGGGAGTTTAGATATGCTTTTATAATATCTCACTGCACAGAATATATGAGAATGGCCACAGAAGAACTCTCTTTAATCTTCACACTAGGTTATGTCTTTGATCATCTATTAACTGAGACTATAGTATATTAACTTTCAGCTGAGTCAAGATAAAAGGCTTCTATAAGAGAAAAGTTTTCTTCTTTGCTATTCAGCACTCTTAGATATTAACACGCAATATATAAACTGTATGTACATATAAACAATTTAAGCTCCAGAGAACAAACTTTCAAATATTTTTTTCTCCACAGTTTTATCATGTCTGATATATTACTACAACTTCACGTCATGTGAAGTGTAAACAACAGCAAACAATAAATACTAATGAGTAAATGCAGAAGCCATAGCAGGTAATTTTTTCCCAAAAACACTGGCAGAGGTATGATTTCAGAGTAGGATCAGAGAAGAGTTGAACCCAAGACACTCTTTAGTTTGTTATCTCCAAAGTTTATTGAAGTCAGGGACAGAATAATGTCACTTTTTTGAGATGGTGATGCCAAGCTGCAGTAAAATTAAAGCATGGTATTAGGTATTACTAAGTATGTTGTTTATTGTTGTTGTTCTGTTCAATCATGTCCAATTCTCAAACACTATGTGGACAAGTCCCTGCAAGTCTCTTCCTTTCAGCTGTCTTTGTGTCCAAGGTGGGACTAGAATTCACAATCTCCCAGTGCTTACTTTAACCATTACACTAAATTGGCTCTCTGAGTACATATAATTGTATTTTGTATTTATTAGTTTGTCAAACATGTATAAGATAGCAGGTATAAATATAAACATGGATATGAACGAGAGAAATGAATACAAATAAATGGGGACAAGGGACAGGGATGGTAGGCACACTGGTGTGCTTATGCGTGCCACCTTTACAAATCTCTTAGGAATGGGGTGAGGTCCATGGTAGACAGTTGAAGGTTGAAGCTGTGAGGGTTAGAGGATGTAACAACAGACTCAGATAGAGCATACCAGGCATTGACCACTCTGTTGCTGAAGTCGTATTTTCTGCAACCGAGTTTGGAGTGGTTTACCTTGAGTTTGTACCGATTGTTTGCCTGTGTATTATTGAGGTTGAAGCTGAAGAAGTCGTTGACAGGTAAGACATTGTAGCAGATAATTTTGTGTACTGTGCTTAGATCATAGCACAGACAGCACAGTTCCAGATTGTCCAAGCCCAAAATTTCAAGTCTGGTGGCATAGGGAATTCTATTGTGAGTAGAGGAGTGGAGTACTCTTCTTGTGAAGTACCTCTGGACCCACTCAATCGTATTAATGTCTGATATACAGTGTGGATTCAAGGCAGATGAGCTGTATTCGAGAATTGGTCTGGCAAAGGTTTTGTATGTTCTATTTAGCAATACAATGTTACCAGAGAAGAAGCTTCGCAAAATTATGTTAACAACTCTTAATGCCTTTTTGGCAATGCTGTTACATTGGGCTCTGGGGCTTAGATTATTTGAGATGAGTATTCCTAGGTCCTTGACAGAGTGGGGGTCATCTACAAGGTAGTTTCCGTCCAACTTGTATTTTGTGTTCTGATTTTTATTGCCAATGTTTAGGACAGATCATTTATTAGTCAAGATTTGGAGTTGCCAATTCCGCGACCATTTGGACACATGGTCAAGGTCGCTTTGTAGGGTAGCGATATTGTCAGTGGTGTTGAATAATTTTACATCATCAGCGAAGAGGACGCAGCTGCTTTTAATATGATCACATAGTATAAGTCTTTATACATATAACATATGTGTGTGTGTGTGTGTGTTTATATATATAACACATATATAAGAGTTCATTATTTTATTTCTCAACTTCTTTGATATTTGCTATCACAAATCTGAAAGCACCAAAAAGTAGTGCTAATGTAATGTTAACATAATACTATGTTTCTAACTTTACTGTTAATGAACATATATGGAGCAATACATAATCTCACATTTTCTCCAGGAAATCAAAGCTTTACGTGGCCTTTTTAAAATTTTTATCTGAATTCAATACTAGGCAACAAGTTCAACTAGGAGGGAATGATCTAGTAAACAACCATTGAACTATATGGCTATCTGGAATTTTAAACTTAGGCCATTCCAGTTCAAATTCCTATTACATCATACTGACTCTCACGTTAATGGAAAAGGATAGGGCATATTTATACAGGAATAAGTCTCCTGAATTCTCTCAAGCATACAAATGCAGCCAAAGTTAAAAGTAGTGTCAACATAACTGATTTTACTAGTTACTTATAATACAATTTGAAGTGAGAAAATTAACAGAGATTTTCACATATTTTGACTAATATGACTTTTCTTCAGAAGCAAGTAAATAAACAGTACTTTTCATATAATAACTATGTGAGACATTTTATCAGGGAACATACAAACTGGATTTAGCAGGGTCTTGAAAATATTGATTCAGTTGCTAATATAGAAACAAATGGAGGTGCAAAATGAGCTATGCTCTGTTTTTCATGTACCTATGATGCATCTAATTTGCTTCTACAACTTCTTCAAGATGAAAAATACTTGAATAGAGCTCTACACAATATTACATATATGTAAAACTGGATTTCAGTCTCAATTACTGTACATATATACATAGATTTCCTAAAATATTTAATATGCATCTCATATACTATCTAAAACTATTGTACTTTTATTTAGTATTAGGTAACATTTTTACATCTTTGAATATCTGTAGGGCAAATTGTATACATTTTGGAGACGTGAGAATAGTAGTTTGCTTAATGAATTGTAATCTAAGATAAGATGAAAAAATATATGCAAGAAGAGATGTATTTTGCTTTTACTGTTCACTTCCACCTAAATAGCTGTGATTACTGAAAAGTCAAACCACATTCTGCTCTAATTTGGATTGTTTTACACTTGATGTAGTATACTACCAGAGCTAGAAAGAGAGCTGTACATAATCATTTCAACTTCTTCCCTCAAGACAATGCTACAGGGCATTGCATGCCAAAACAACTAAATACAAGGACAGTTCTTTCTCCCATACCATCACTCTACTAAACAAATTTTTCCCACAATACTGTCTGTGCTCTGGGCTGTCAAACCACTTAGTAGGGCTGTATTACTGTTATCCTTCTCATCTTTCCTAATACCTATTTCCTTAGTTTCTTATGACTGTAACTTTGTAATTTGTATCTTATGAATTATGTTGATTGTTTTTATTTAGTATCCTATTATGATTTATACTGACTGCTTATTTAGTATCCTATGACTCACTGAGTGTTGTATCTTATGATTTATGATGATCGTATTTTATGATTATGATCATGATTTATTACTTGTTGCTTATATGTACACTAGGAACTTATGCACCAAAGACAAATTCCTTCTGTGTCACTCTTGGCCAATAAAGAATTCTGTTCTGTTCTGTTCTGTTCTGTTCTGTTCTAGTCATGTAGTAATTTACTATGACATTAAAAAGAAATCATTGTGTTTATGCAATGAACCATGGAACATTCTTCATTACTTTTTTAAGATTATAGTCAAATATGTTCAGAGTTGGCCTCCCAGACAAAATGTTAAGCATTAGGAATTATTCTCCACTGGAATCAATGTCACATAAGTACTTCCTGCTAACTGTTACTATTTATATTTATTTATTTATTTTTTATATTTTTTTATCAAGCATGTATTAGATAACAGATATAAGTATAAACATAATTATGAATACATGAAATGGATATGAATAAAAGGGAACATTAGGATAGGGACGATAGGCACGGTGGTGTGCTTATGCACATACATGCAATATTAAGTTTATAATGACAGTCAGTACAGTTGGATATGGTAGTTTTAAGTATAAGCATGCCAGTGGAAGTGATATTAAAAAAAATAATTTTAAATTTAAATATAAATAAAATTTAGATTTCAACATATAAAAAAATAAGAAAAAAACAACCTGTACACTAATGAGAGAAGATGGCAAGGACATAATGGGCAGTAGACAGAAAGCAGAACTACTTAATTCATTATTTGCATCTATCTTCATGTAAAAAAATAATGCAGCCCAACTTACCAAAAACATAATCATAAAAGACTAAGAATGCAAATTAAAATAAGAAAGAAAATTATAAGAGAACACCTGTTCACTCTAGATGAGTTCAAATCATTGGTACCTGATAGAATACATCTCAGAGTTCGGAAGTCGCTGGTAGATATGATCTAGGAACCATTGAACCATAACTTTCAAAGATCCTGGAGCATCAGGGAACTACCAGAAAAGGTAGAGCTGATTGGTTCCCATATTCAAAAAATGGTTCCCATCTTCAAAAAACGAAAAACAAAACAAAATCCAGATACAGGAAACTATGGGTCAATCAGCCTAACATCAATACCTGGGAAGATCCTGGAAAAGATAATCAAGCAACAGATCTGCAAACATCTAGAAGCAAGCAAAGTTATAACCAGAAGCCAACACAGGTCTATCAAAAATGGATCATGTCAAACAAATCTTATTTCATTGTTTGATAAAGTGACTAAATACAATATGTGGCCCATGCAGTGGACATAGTGGACATTAAACAACTTATGATTAATGATTAAAACTATGATTTATGATCTTTGACCTATTACTTGCTGTTTATATGTACACTGTGCACTGTACACTGTACACTGTGAGCTTACACCATAGACAAATTCCTTGAGTGTCCAATCACACTTCGCCAATATAGAATTCTATTCTATTCTATTCTATTCTATTCTATTCTATTCTATTCTATTCTATTCTATTCTATTCTATTCTGATTTCAATAAGGCACTTGACAAAATAGACCACAATCTGCTTCTTGGTAAGCTAAAAAAAATAGACAGCATCATCACCAGATGGATTTGTAACTGACTGACAAACCACATGCAATATGTAGTCCTTAATGTAACTACATGGAAGGAAGGAAGCAGTGGGGTATTCCAAGGTTCCATTTTAGGCCCAGAACTCTTCAATATATTTATAAATGATTTAGATGAGGGAATAGAAGGGGAACTCATCAAATTTGCAGATGACACTAAGCTGGCAGTAATAGTCAACCCCCAGAAGATAGGCTCAAAATTCAAAAGGATCTTGACAGACTTGAACACTGGGCCCTAGCTAGATGAAACTTCGCTTAATGGCAGTAACTGTAAAAGAGATGTTGGAATCCTAGTAGACAATCACTTAAATATGAACCAGACATGTATGGCAGCAGCCAAAAAAGCCAATACAACTAGGGGTGGGTTCTAAATTTTTTTACAACCGGTTCTGTGGGCATGGCTTATTTTGTGGGCATGGTTTGATGGCCATGTGACTGGATAGGCGTGGTCAACTCAATGTCATTCACGTCAAGGGGAGTCATAGTTTTTTGACCACATTCCTTGTTCCTTCCTCTCAGGCCCAGTTTTGACTCAGTCAGCCTGAGAGAAACATCTCTAGCAGATCTGGTTTTCAGCCATTGTTTGTTTGATTATCTCAGAGTCACTGTGAGTTTTTTGACAAACAATTCTTTAGGATTTAGCAGAGGTACTGGTCTACCAGGCTTTTAACTGCTTGCAGAGCCATACCAGTCTACCCATTTGTTTTTGGAGCGCACTGGTCTACCACCACACTGCCTTTTACCACTGATCAGCTGTAGGGCGGCCCTTTGAAGCACCGCGACAAGAGTTTAAAACAATTTTTTGCTGCTCTGCCATCACTGAAGGCATCGGAAACCGCTTTCAGGCAGCTTGGCCTCAATTGCCGATCTACCACCATTGAGCGGTTTACAAGGAGCAGATCGGTTCTAGCCAATCAGTTGGGAGGCTTCTTGGCTTCTCAATTTAAAGCTACCATGTCTTGGTTTTTTTCCCTCTTCTTTGTCAAGTGAGCCCTGATTTTTTCCTTCTAGCCGATCAGCTGGGACTCAGGAGGCAGTTAATAGATTGGGGGCAGGCCCAGGCAGAGGTAGTATTTACTGGTTCTCCGAACTACTCAAAATTTCCACTACCAGTTTGTTTTTTGTTTTTTCCATATTTTTTTATTATTAACATATATCGAAAAAAAGAAATTAACATACATAACATACATGAATCATAATATATAATATATAACAATATACAGAATTCAAACAATCAACAAGTGCTCCCCCACCCCTCGGGATCATTCCTGATTCCAGAATCTTAAAGCTTCTTCTGGTGGTGGTATCCCTCTTCCTCCAGAAAACACATATATTAGGAACTGTTTCCAGATTCCATTGAAATCGTTTACCTTCATTATGCCCCTCCTTACTTTAATATTGCAAGTCAATTTATCATTTATGGCAATATCCCATACCTCCTTATACCATTCTTCCAAATTATAAACACCTTGTATCTTCCAGTTCCTAGAAATCATTAGCCTTGCTGCGGTCAACAAATTTATTATCAATTCTTTAGTCTCTTTTTTACATTTTATATCTTCCAATAGTGAGAGTAATGCTACCTTTGGTGCCTCTTCTACCTTTATTCCTACAATTTCTTCTATCTCCTTAAGCACCATCTTCCACAATTTTTGCACAAATTTACAATCCCACCACATATGTAAATATGTTCCTTTTTCCCCACAACCTCTCCAACAGTTATCTGAATAGTGCTGATTCATATTGCTTAGTCTAACCGGAGTTAAGTACCACCTCCATACCATTTTGTGGTAATTCTCTTTTATTCTTACTGACATATTTCTCAACACTCTTTGTTGCCAAATTCTGTCCCAACTCTGTTGCCCTATTTGTATCTTCAAATCAGTTTCCCATACCATCTTTCCTAAATTTCCCCTCTCCTCTTCCTCCAACAATATTTTATAGATTCCGCTCATTAAGTCTTTTATCCCTTTATTTTCTTCCTTTACAGTTTGATTTTTTTTTCAATTAATTCCTCAAACCTTGTTAACTCTCTACACTCTCCATTTTCTCTTATCCAATTTTTAGTCCATTGTTCCACTTGGCTATAATTTAACCAAGACAACCGTCTAAATTCTAGGAGGTTCCTCCTAGAAGCTCTTCCAATTCCACATGTGTCCTCATTCCTCCTAACCATTCTCTTAATTTCATTTTATTTTTCTCTTTTAAAATTTCATTCACTTTATTCTTCAAATTCCCTGGGAACTTTTCCAAAATTACTACTGGTGATAATGGAAAGTTTTTCAGAAGCAACCTCCCTTTATATTTACTCCAAATTTCCCAATGAAACTTCAGAAGAGGATTGCTTATGCTCTCAGCCCATTTCTTTCCACCTTCCATAAAAATATATTTTCCAACTTCCATTCTAATTTGGTTTTAATTTTAGATTTATCTTCCAACCATTCCAATTCCCCTATCCTTAAAATTGCCACTATAACATGTCTAAGCCTGTTAGCGACATAATATAATTTAATATTTGGGAGTCCTAAACCCCTTTTCTTTGGCTTAGATACCACTTATTTTTATTTATCCTCGCTTTCTTATTCCCATTACAATAGTTGTTCAGTATATTCTGCCAACTCTTTAACTCTAATTCTGATATTTTTATTGGTAGCATCCTAAAAGCAAAATTGATCTTTGCTAAAATCTTCATTTTTACTAAGGCAATTCTTCCAAACCATGATAAATTCAACCTTTTATATTTATTCAAACTTTCCAAAATCTCCTTCTTTAAGCTGCCTAGATTTTCCTTTTCTAACTTTTCCAATTTTTTTGTAATTCTAACTCCCAGGTATTTAATATGATATTTAATTCTCATTTCGCTTTGCTTCCCTTCCCAATCCTTGTCTTTCCTATTAGTGTAATTAAACAGCATCAACTCTGATTTTGATCAATTTATTCTTAATCCAGTTATTTCTTCAAATTCTTTTAGATGCCATCCAATTCTTTCCATCTTCTCCACTATATTCTTAACTGTTAACAATGTATCATCAGCAAACATATTTAGTTTTATTTTACCTATCCCTTCTCCAACGCGCAGCTTGGAGAATCCAAAGCTTCGGGTAATTCAATAGTTGAGTAGCCTACACTGAGTGTGTTCCTTTAAATTTTTTCTCTTCAGACACGCCCACTTGCTCAGCAGAGTCCCAGTTTAGTTCACTCAGTTGAGCCTGTGACGCTGTCTGAAATTTTCTCTGGTTATCTACTAAACTACTATTCCTGAAGCTTTGGATTCTTCTAAGTGTTTTTTCTGCATTTTTGGTGGATTTTTCCCTCTTCGTTTGGTTGGCCAGGGGTGAGTTTGCCTGCTGCCTCAGGCAGGCTGTCTGGGACAGTTTACTTCCTACGGGGTGCCTGGCCAATTATCTGAATCCCCATTCCACTTAATAGCTGCTGGCGTGTGGGTAGGTTTCCCGGCCTGCCGGTAATACCACCCCCGCCTTTTTGGACTTTGTTTTTGATCCTAAGCGGCTTGAGATTGTTGCATTGCTCTCAGCGGCACTTTCTCATTAAATTTGAACTGGCCATTGGCGCTTGGATCACTTCTGAGTGATCGTGCGCCTGAGGAGCACAGGGACGGCGCCGCAACCTCCCCTTCCAGATCCTTCGATTGTCAGCCGCAATTTGACACCGCAAGCGGTTTTTCCCTGCTCCGATCATTCCACGCAGTGCTGGAAGTTCTTCTGAGGCTTCGGCTGTGTTCTTCGCGTCGTTGGTTCCTCTCATCGACCTCTCGTTTCTGGGCAGCGGCGCTAGGAGACTTTGACACTTTCGCGCCATTTTCGCCCGCCTCAGCGCTCAGAGCTGCCGTTTGTGACAGCTCGCACCAAATTGCCTGCCCCTCCGGCGAGCCTCATTCAAATCCTCTTCTGAGCCGAACAGTTCGCCTCCACCTGCAGGGAAGACGATAAGGAAGGGAACAACTGGCACGCAAATCAACTATTCTTCTGCAGCCCTCTCCTAGCGCCATTCCCTCCACCCTCGGTGCAAGGAAGTCAACGGCTGCCATTTTCTGCCCAGCAACTGCCTTCGCGCGTGCGCAATTGGCTGCTGGGAGCTGAGAGCTTTCTGCTAGCAATATCTGGCGTCAATGACATTGCCTCCGTGGTGAAACTGTCATAGTTCTGATTTTTTCCCAATTGTTCTCTCTGGACTTACCTACTGTGCTTACCTTAGTTCTTCTGCTGTTGTCTGAGCCTCTTTTCATACCTTTTTTAAAAAAAAAATATTGAAATTAATTAATTAATTAATATTCAGTTATAAAAATTAATTTTAAAAAAAGAAATAATAAAAGAAATCAACCTTGGTCAAGTTATCCCAAACTGTTCTCAATATGGCAGAACGTGAACTCTCTTCTGACCTGGAAGATATTCAGAATTCCCCTGAATGTCACCCAGAGCAGAGCAGGCAGCGTAAGAAGTCTCGCAAACGTTCTTCGCATCCATCATCTGATGCCCCATCTTCTAAGAGGTCCAAATCTACATCCGCTGCAGCTAAGGACGCTTCCAGGAGGCACAAGGCTCTGGAACGACAATTTGAGAAGGCACGCAAACAATCCAATCAGGCTTCGTCCTCACGTTTACCAGTCCCACTATCACCCGTAGCTGAAGCAAGCGATCAGCCCATCCATCAGGCTGATCCACTACCACTACAGCCTTTGTATCGACAACCTGACATGGACTGTTCCTCTGGGGCAATTCCGGCCCATTGCACGGGACCGGTGGACCTCTCGTGCAATACCTCCCATATTCGAAGGGCTCAGCCGGAAGCGACATTTACTCCAATGGCTGCAGGTTTGCATGCCACGGAGCCGGTCCCACCGCCTTGTCCTTATTCATTCAACAGATCATCTCCGAGACTGTATCCCACACTCTGGCAGCAAACTCTCAACATCCAGGGCAATATGCTGCCTGGCCTCATTCACGATATCTTCCTCCGCCGCCTCTGCCTTGGGCCTCCCAGCCGGCCTCTTACCAGTATCCCCCCATGACACATGTGGATGCTTCCCATCCAGACTATGGGCATGGTGGGGAGTCGTCTTCGGAGGAGGACGAGGCCGACCTATTAGATATGGACTTATCCGACAATGCTGATATGCCACCGGAAAAGCCGGCCTTCTCTGGGCTCTTCAGGCCCTCGCTATTTAAATCCCTTCTACACAAAGCCAAATTGACCATGAAAATGGCAGATCCGACCCCGCAGGTTGATCAACCGGGTCCTTCTCAACAACATGAGGCCCTGTTCACAGCGCCCAAGCCTGAAGCAGACTTCATTCCGTGCCCACAGCTCTTCTACGAGGTAGTCCAACGTTCCTGGTCCACACCCTCCTCCTTACCTGCTCCATCGGGTCTGGACAAAAAACTTTACTGTTCAGCATCTAGTCTCCAGGATCTTCTTCAGTTGCTAACTGTAGACGCCCTGTGTCAATCTGACTGCTTCCTTGGTAATCTCCAACGACATCACCGACGGGCTGCGCTCGGAAGATCGGAAAGCTGAGTTTACCTTTCGTCGTACACACAATGCGGCCGCCTGGGCGGTGAGGGCCACCACCTCAGCTTCCTTCTTCAGCCGCGCATCACTGATCTGGATCCGCCAGCTTCAGGAGCGCCTCCCTCCTGACGATTCACGCCTCCGCCAAGATGTCAACAAACTGGTGGCGGCTACCGAATATACGGCAGACGCTTCGCTGAATGCCGCGAAGTTTGCTTCGCACACTCTGGTGTCATCCGTTACATCTCGCCGTTTATTGTGGCTTAAAAATTGGAGGGCTGATGCAAAGTCCAGATGGCGCCTCGCCTCAACTCTGTACAAGGGTTCCCGCCTCTTTGGGGATGCATTGGACCCCATCCGTGTAGAGAAAAAGGATAAGTGAAAGGTCATGCCATCCTCTTATTGAAGAGCAGAACGTAAACCTTCGTCTTACTCCACCAGGCAGCCCTTTCGCAACGACGCCGGACCCTCCGGGTCCTTCTCTTCCAGGTCCTACTCTCAGGGCTTCGATCGATCTTTTGATAGGCCTTCCTTCAGAGACCGAGGACGCAAGGCTCCAGTGCCCAAACGGCCCTTCCGAGGTACGGGCACCCGTGCCTTCAGAAGAGGAAAATGACTACACCCACCTTCCCATCGGCGGCTGTCTGACTCATTTTCTCTCTCAGTGGGAGGTTTCGACAATGGACGCCTGGGTGCTCCAGACAATCCGTCTAGGCCTTACCCTGGAGTTCCGTTCCCGTCCTCCCTCTCACTTCGTCCAATGTCCTCTCTCGTCCAATTTTGCCAAGCGTCAATTGATGGAGGCAGAAATCCATCACCTGCTCCAAATCCAGGCCATAGAACCGGTTCCCCCCCCAACATCGCGGGTCCGGCTTCTACTCCATATTTTTCCTGGTCCCCAAAGCGTCTGAGGGTTACAGGGGCATATTGGACCTCAAAAGGCTGAACGAGTTTATCATCTACCATCAGTTCAAAATGGAGTCTCTCCGCTCAATTCTGGCTTCCATTCGGCCATCAGATTGGATGACTTCTATCGATCTGAAAGAAGCGTACCTCCACGTGCCCATACGACTGTCCCATCGTCGTTTCCTACACTTTGCCTACAACAGCCGGCATTTCCAATACAGGGCAAAGCCCTTCGGCCTCTCTTCCGCCCCCAGAACCTTTACGAAGCTCCTGGCAACAGTGGCAGCCCATCTACGTCAACAGCCGGTTCAGCTCCACTGCTACTTGGACGATATCCTGGTGCTCTCCAACTCTCCAGTCCGGGCCACTCGGGATCTCGGAATAGTGTGTCGCTGCCTTCGTCAACATGGCTTCTCCCTCAACATTCCAAAGAGCCAATTGCAGCCCACCATGCGAATCCTTCACCTAGGGACAGTAATAGATTCGGTGAAGGGCCAGGTGTTCCTGTCAGCAGATCGGTGCTCCAGTCTCCAGACCTTGACATCCCAGGTCCTCTCCTCCCGGAGGGTGGCATTGCTGCTCCTGTCCCGTCTGCTCGGCAAAATGATCTCCTGCCTTTCAGTCGTCCCTTGGGCGAGGTTTCACTCCTGCCGGCTGCAATGGTTCCTCCTTCCCTTTCAGAGAGCCAGACGAAGCAACTCTTCCACCCGAGTATCCCTCCCGCCGGAGGTCTCAAGGTTCCTTCTCTGGTGGTCTTCCCCGAGCCTGCAGCAGGGCTGCTACTTTCAGAATCTGCAGCGCCTGGTAGTGACAATGGACGCCAGCCTGTCGGGATGGGGAGGTCATCTACTCTCTCATGTCGCCCAGGGTATGTGGTCACCAGAGGATCGCCGCCAAGGGATCAACTGGCTGGAGCTCCGCGCGGTACACCTTTCTCTCCGACAGTTCCAGCAGTTCGTGTCGGGGCATCATGTCCTGATACGCACGGACAATGTAACAGCAAAGGCACATGTAAACCACCAAGGGGGGACCCGTTCGGGGCCACTTATGGAAGAAACGACACTGCTTCTGACCTGGGCGGAGGCGCATGTCCTGTCCCTGGCAGCAGAGCACATTGCCGGAACCATGAACATCAGAGCGGACTGGCTCAGCAGGCAACATCTGGACCACGCCGAGTGGCGCCTTCACCCAGACCTGTTCGCCAAAATCGTTCACAGATTCGGCATGCCTCTCGTCGACCTGTTCGCCAGCCGCGACAACACACACCTGCCCAGGTTCTTTGCTCGACACCCGTGTCCTCAGGAGGAAGGAGTTGACGCGCTCTCCTCTCCCTGGCCCAGAGGTCTCCTCTATGCCTTTCCCCCTCTGCCGCTTCTTCCTCGTTTGATTCGCAGGATAATAGCAGACAGGGCCGACGTCATTCTTGTCGCCCCACACTGGCCTCGGAGGTTCTGGTTTGCGGATTTGATGGACCTGTCGGTGGCAAGGCCGTGGCGGATACCAGGGGACAGGATCGTTCTCAGCCAGGGGGTCATGCTGCACCCAGAACCCCAATGGTTGCAGTTGACTGCCTGGCGTTTGAGAGGATCTTTCTAAGGAGAGTCAATGTGCCCAGCAGTGCGATCCCCACTATTCAGGCATCCAGGCGGCCATCTATGTGCCGCATTTACGATGCAACTTGGACTTCCTTCTGCTCCTGGTGTACCAAGTCTCACCTGGACCCAACATCTGCCTCCGTCCCTGAAGCTCTGGGATTCCTCCAGGAGGGCCTTGACAAGCACCTCGCTCCTAACACTCTTCGTCGCCAGGTTGCAGCGTTAAGTACTGTTCTCTCTAATTCCGCAAATCTTCCTCTCTCGCAGGACCCTACGATTCGCGCCTTTTTATGAGGTGCAGCCAACCTGCGCCCACCAGTTATCCATCGCTACCCGTCCTGGGACCTGACCTTGGTCCTTCAGGCCCTCATGCATCCTCCATTCGAGCCTCTCGCTTCCATCAGCCTCCGGTTCCTGACACTCAAGGTGGCATTCCTGGTTGCAGTTACTTCGGCTCGACGAATATCTGAACTTGCGGCCTTGTCAGTGAGAAGCAACCTCTGCGTTTTTCACACGAATCGTGTCGTACTGAGACTAGACCCCTCATTTCTACCTAAAGTAAATTCCTCCTTCCATCGGGCCCAAGAATTGATCCTCCCGGACTTCTGCCCGGAGCCTCGACATCCTCGGGAAGCAAACTGGCACCTCTTAGATGTCCGCCGGGCTCTACGCAGATATATTAAACGAACGGAGCATTTCTGAAAATCCGAATCGCTCTTCATTTCCTTTCTGCCTGCCACCATGGGCCGGAAGGTGTCTTCTACAACAATCGGAAGATGGATCAAGTCTTGCATCTCCCGGTCTTATTCAGCTCGGAACAGACCGCTTCCACAGAGAATCCTTCCTCACTCCACCAGAAGAACCGCCACCACGGCCGCCTGGGCCACCAATGCGTCTATCTCCGACATCTGCAGGGTGGCTACCTGGTCATCCTTAAATCCCTTTATCCGGCACTACAAAGTGGACGCCTTTGCCTCGGCGGAGGCATCTTTTGGTCGCCGTGTGCTCCAAGTTGTATGTAACTCTTCAGACGACGTGCAGCAGCCAGTCTCCCCCCCTGTCTGAACTTGCTTGGGTACATCCCGAAGCTTTGGATTCTCCAAGCTGCGCGTTGGAGAATGGACGTTGCTTACCTGAACGTCCCTTCTTGACGCGCAGCTGGAGAATCCAACCCACCCAGCTTGGCTGCTGAACATTCCTTCCTTACGCTCTACTGCTCCTTACTTTGTGAACAAAACTGGGACTCTGCTGAGCAAGTGGGTGTGTCTGAAGAGAAGAAATTTAAAGGAACACACTCAGTGTAGGCTACTCAACTATTGAATTACCCGAAGCTTTGGATTCTCCAGCTGCGCGTCGAGAAGGGACGTTCAGGTAAGCAACGTCCGTTCTATCTCCCCGTCATCTCTTAATGCATTGGCCAAAAGTTCCATAACCAATACAAATAGGACAGGTGAGAGTGGGCAGCCTTGCCTTGTTCCTCTGGCGAGTTGTATCTTGTCTGTAACTCCATCATTCACTACCACTAAGGCAGAGTTCCGAGAATATAATTGATCTATTACACCTTTAAATTTCTTTCAAACCCAATTCTGTCTATTACCATCTTTAATGCTTGCCAGCTCACACAATTGAAGGCCTTAAAGATATCTAACGCTAATATCCCCGCTTTAAGCTTTAGATTTTTGATCTCGTGAATTACATTTAGCACTCTTCCAACCAAATTATGCATTTGACGGCCCATTACAAATCCACATTGATCTTCCCTTATATAATTACCTATAAAATTATTCATTCTTCTTGCTAAAATAGTTGAAAAAATTTTTGCATCTTGATTTATTAATGTTATTGGTCTGTACGAGTCAGGGAGCGTCGGATCCTTATCTGGTTTAAGTATTAATATTATTAACGACTGCTCCCATGATTCTGTAATCTTTTCCCTCCACTACCAGTTTGCAAGAATCAGGGAGAACCGGTAGCAACCCACCACTGAATACAACCTAGGGTTGCATTAACAGAGAGATAGAATCAAGATCACATGAAGTATTAGTACCAATTTATAAATCCTTAGTAAGACCACACTTAGAATACTTGCATTCAGTTTTAGCTACCATATGATAAAAAGATATTGAGACTATGGAAAAAGTGTAGAAAGTCTAGATGGTTTGAGAGCAGAGATGTTTTAAAGCAATAGTACTAGAATTTTTTAAAAAGGCATAATAACAAATTCTCTTTCTTTAAACTCAGTAGTGGCTATGAATTAAAAAGACAATTAAAAGCCTAGCATGATCATAAAGAGTTTTGTAGAAAAAAAAACAAAATTAACACAGTGCATAAAGTACTTTTTATTACTGCTGTATTATATTCCTTCTGGGAAAGCATGTTAACAGAAGTCTCCTGGATGTATAGTACTTTGAATATATTATTCTTTTCAGTAAGGAACAAAAAAGGGAAAACTATGAGTAGTTATGTGAAAATGGACAGAATCAGGAAGAAAAATAACAAGTATTGCAATAATACCTAATACCTTTCTAGTGCAGTTGCTTTGCAACCCCACTGCAAAAATAGCACAAACTACTAATGTGTATATGCTTACTTCTTAGACAATAATGCTATTTCTATTCTGTATTCATTTATTATTTCATACTAAGGAATTATATACCCTGCCTGGTTACCCTATTACCAGAATAGACCAGCAATCATTTTTGGAGGGCAGGAAGTTTATATTCATCTTTCTCATCGCACATTTGGGTGCATTTTCCTTCTGCAGTTTTAAAGTATTTTCTCCCCTCTCTTATGACACTCCTGTCCATTTTGCTGGTGTGCTTTACTTAACAACAGACTACTCCAGCAGTTTATTCGCTACTTCAAAAAATCATGAATATCACCTTAATTGAATCAGTGCTTACCATGGTCTTCCTGAGCAAGGAACTTACTGATATAATAGTACTATAGTTATAATAATTGGCTTATAAAGATATTATTTAAAAAAAACTTTTTTTTTAATGAGCTCACTACTTTTCCCTGATCTTTTTTCTTTTTTAAGTAATTAGAAATTCAAGTGACTGAAAAAATGATGAAGTAGTAACTGCTGGAATGATGATGATAATGATGAAGATGATTTTTAAAAGTCTGGATAATACTTGATATTTCAAGGATTTATTACTATAATTTATTACTAAAGATAAATAAAAATTCAGTGGAACAGCAACCTTCTATTATTAAATCACTGTAACCTCTATCTTTATCTCTACTTCTAATCTGTCTACATAGTCATTCCTGTTAAGAGACATTAGAAACCAAAAGGGAAATAAAAGAAAAAAATCTAGTAAATTTAAACTTCCAAATATTTCATGAATTATTTTGATATGGTTCCAATGTCAATGTTATTACAGTTTTGTTTATTTATTTGCATCTTTATTATTTTTATAAAAAGGTCAAGGTGGGGAACTTATCGCCCTCCTATTCTCTCCACAACAGTTGCCCTTTGAGGTGGGTTGGGCTGAGATGAGTGACTGGCCCAAAATTACCAGGCTGTTTTCATGATTAAGGTAGGACTTGAAATCACCATTTTTCTAGCCTGGTGCCTTAACCACTAGAACAAAACTGGCTCTCAGTTAATATTTTTCTTCCAAAGTCATTCATCTTTAATTCACTATCCCAATGTTTTGTTATCTTTAAATTTATTTCTCAACACTTAAACGAGCTCATGGAATTGTTACATATTAGAACAACATTTTTTATTTTCAATAATAATAATGTTTTGTTTCAGATAAGTGTATTTAAAATCCTACAATTATTCTGGCTAATCATATTCCATGATCAATTAATTTTCCAATTTTGTCCATTTATTTATTATCTGTGGACAGCAAAATGAAGTTGCAGCTGCCAGGTCTTTAGCTGGTGTTTAGCTGGTGTTTACCTTCATAAAAATTAAGTTCTTTTCAAGAACTAGGCTGTTCTAATGTATTAGCATGGCATGTGCAGATATAAGCAATATGGCCTTTGACAATTGACAGATTGACAGATGGAAATACATAGATTTTCTAAGTGCTGTACAAGATTTTATAGTGTGGCATCCAACATGTCAATAATCTTTTCATGTTGTAGACTCATGTTGTAGACATGTTGTAGACCGGTGTCCAGGTGACTTCAAACTGTATCTCCAAAGCCATAGCACCCAGCTTTGTTCTTGTGGACCCCAGCAAAACTAAATCTTCTATGGATTTTTTGTTTGTTTTTAACCATTAACAATGAATTTGGTTGTGGTGAGATGGTGGCAAATAATTTTAATATATAAATGAATTAAAATAAAATAAAAATAAAATAACTTTTAGCGGTAATTACCCTTCCTGACTGAAGCTTCTGGGAGTGAAGCTACCACTAAGCATAAGCTTTAGCATTACTGTTAACTTCAATAAATTAATAATATGTAAACAATGCACAAAAGTAAATTTACAAATAGAGGCCTTCCCACACACTTTCCAAATTGTACTATTTCACACATTTCACCATTCTCTCACACAGAAGCCTGAAAGAATATATTCACAAATAATAGTGACTACTGATTATAACTAATGAGATGTAAGATAATTTATCCCACAAAATTAATGAAGCCAATTGATATTCCTTCAGTATTACAGAAACAGTTCAAGTAATCTTTCTTGTTCTATCAGAAACAGCAGTTGAAAATAACAACAACAAAAACAGGATTGACATTAATTAAAAAAAAAGACTGGACTGAAATGAGAAATGGAGAGAAATAACTGAAAACAAGGAAGAATAGAAAGAAAAGCCTTTCTTAAGGGTTAGAAGAAAAGGTTACATTCAGTCAGGAAACAGTTTGTCCAAGCAACCTTTGTAGGTTGACCTTCAAAGGTATCCATTTTTCTCATTAAATTAACAGATAAAAGTTTAACACAGTTGGAAGGGATCTTGTAGGGATCATCTAGTCCAACTCCTGGCCCAAGCAGGAGACCCTATCCCATTTCTGACAGATAGCAGTCCAGTCTCTTCTTGAAAGCTTCCAGTGATGCAGTTCCCACAACTCCTGAAGGCAACTTCTGTTCCATTGGTTGATTTCTACTTATTTCCAGGAAGCAGAACACGGCTATCATGTCTCCCCTATTGATTGTATTAATAATGCAATCATTTATATATATTTCCATTCCATCATTTTCAACAGTTCAGTTATCACTAAACACAATGACCTTACCAATTTCATAGGAATTCCACCTGGGGATAATAAGAAATCCTCACAATCTATACTATCTGTAGATAGTAGCTTCTTGATTCAAGCACACTAAAGAATTTTAAGGCGTATTGTCTGGAAAGTTGATGTCCATTACTTGAACAAGGTTTTATATGGCAACAAAGAATATAAGAACAAACTATCTATAATCTAGCAGAGTATTCTTTTCCCTCTATGGGCTCAACATATTTGACAGTTGTTGGAACTGCAAGATCTATAGGATTATTTGCAACAAAGTTTGGAAGGATGAAAAAGCGGGTAAATTTAAACAAAAATGCTGAATGAAAGTATAGTAATTTTTAGAAATCAGGTGAAATTTGTGGAAAATCCTTGTGATTTTTATAGCAGATAAAATATAATTATCATAAAAGTGGGAATGAACTGAATGACTGAATTGCTACTTACAAAATCTGAAAGATGTTTTGAAATGTTTTGTTCAACAAGAACTTTCTTTCTCCTGTAATTTTCAGTGAATGATTTGCACTGTTATAAAATGTGACAGAAATAGGAAATGTTTTTTACCCCATTCCCCAAACAAAGGTTTTGGCTACCAATAAAGAAGCATTTGATCTCCTGGAGGACAATGTGAAAACTGTACAGAAGTAGATAGACAACCAAGCTGCTTCAGTTTCATACTCCTCAGCATATAGACAAAGGCTATAGACTTGGGTATGTCTGTGTGTGTTATCCTTCAGGATGGAAAATTAATAAAATTTTATTTATTTTTGGAACTTTCAACATGGAAAATAGATACTTGTGAGTTGCCCATTTTATGCAATTTTTATAGATGAGGAAGTGATGTATAGAAAAATGATAACCGGGAAGGCTGCTTGGGGAATCCTGGGGAAAGTTGGGTGAGAGGTGAGTGTGTTGGTCTCTCTCTCCTGGGTGAGAGCTGGGAGGGGGGATGAGTGGCTTCCTGATTGGTGGGTGAGAACAACTGGGCAGGGTGCCGTTTGTGCATTGAATATATGTATTATGAGTGTGTTGGGAGATAAGGGGGTGTTGGATGTGACCTCTCTGCAGCAATGAGGAAGGGGTACTGTGAGTTTGAGAGCTCTGAGAGCAAGTGCTATAGTGCCTGTGAGGTTCACCTTGCCCCTGACAGTTTGTCAGTTGGAAGAGGTTTTCCCCTTTTTAAGGAAGAATGTTGGGGATGGTAGATGGAATGGTTCTCAGGGAAGGCAGAGGAGGACAACCTATTTCAGTGGTGTTGGGTAACAGGAGATACTGGAGGCAAGGGGGGGAAGGTACAGGGAATGTGACCCCCCAGTGCTTAGTACCAGTCTCGTGTTCTGCCCCATTGCACTCATCTCATTTACCTGGTCAGCAGTTCTGTGGTGGCTCTGATCTTAGGCTGCTGCTTTAAAATGTCAGATCAGCTATTTTTATTGCCAGTTTGATCCTTGAAGAGAAAGCTGATCTGGCTTGTATACCCAACACCTGGCTGGGCCCAGAGGAAGGTGTTCTCCTCTTAGAAATGTGCTCAGTGGATTATCAAGCATGACACCAGTCTAGACCTCAGGGGCAGGGAGGGTATATGGCTGTTGGTATCAGATAATCTCTAATAGCCTCCAAGGATAAGATAAAGGTAAAAGTTCCCTCACACATATGTACTAGTTGTTCCTGACTCTAGGATGAGTGCTCATCTCCGTTTCAAAGCCGAAGAGCCAGCACTGTCAGAAGACATCTCCGTGATCATGTGGACGGCATGACTAAATGCCAAAGGCACACAGAACGCTGTTACCTTTCCACCAAAGTTGGTCCCTATTTTTCTACTTGCACTTTTGACATGCTTTTGAAGTGCTAGCAGAAGCTGGGATAAGTAATGGGAGCTCACCCCGTTACGCGGCACTAGGGATTTGAACCTCTGAACTGCCGACCTTTTGATTGACAAGCTCAGCATCTTAGTCACTGAGCCACTGTGTCCACAAATGCCCGACTGTGAGATCCTTTTTCTTGGGTTGAGCTCAAGGGATCAGGTGGGATTATTGCTGCTGTACCAACCTCCCTGCTGTGTGGCAGCTTCCCTACCTGTGTTCCTGTACCTCATCATGGGGCTGGCAATGGAATTTCCGAGGCTTATAGTTCTGGAAGATTTCAACCCACCATCCCTGGGGTCAGGCCGGAGGTAGCCCGAGATTTCATGGAAACCATGACTTTCATGGGCCTGTCCCAGGTTATTTCTGACTAGGAATAGTGGTCACAAACCCAATTTGGTGTTCTTGTCGGAGCAGTGCCTATGTGACCTGGAATTGGTGGACCTGTCCTTGGTCACCTTGTCATGGTCGGATCACAGTCTGGTGGCAATGAGTTTCTCAAGAGCTGAATCCCCCTGCAGGGAGGCAGGACCTATTAGATTGCTCCACCCCCATTGACTAATGGACCCAGATGGGTTCAAGAAGGAGCTGGGAGTTATAACTGCAGATCTGCTGCACAGTCCAGCCAAGCTCTTAGTCACTGTTTGGAATAGGAATGATCTCTGGAAGGAGCCGGATGGGGGTAGTGCATCCATCCTTGCTCTACTTGACCTCTTGGTGGCTTTTGACACCATCAATCATGGTATTCTTTTGGTAGGGCTTCAGGGGATGGGAGTGGGAGTCCTTGTGCTATCTTGGTTCACTTCCTTCCTCTGCGGCTGCTCAGTCAGTGTTGATAGAAAGGGAGAAATCCAGCCCTTGCCCACTGCCTTGTGGGGTTCCGCAGGGCTTGGTACTCTCTCCGCTCCTGTTCAATATTTATATGAAGCCGCTGGGTGAGATCATCCATCACCATATACTCTGAGGTATCACCAATATGCTGATGATACTCAGCTGTATGTCTCAGCCCATGGTAAATTAAGCTATGCCGTGTCCTCCCTCTCGCAGTGCCTGGAGGCTGTTAGGGGCTGGATGGGGAGCAACAGGTTGAAACTAAACTCTGGCAAGACTGAGTGGCTCTGGGTTTGGGGTTCATTGGCTCAGGGAGAATTTCCACCTTTGGTCTTGGATAGGGTGGCACTATCCCAAACAGACCATGTGCATAATCTGGGGGTTCTCCTGGACTCACCTTTTCTTCATAATCCAGATAGCAAGTTACTTCCATATAGCAATCCATGCTGTCTAGAAATCTGAAATCATTTAAAGTCAATATGTATAATTATACTTCTGTTTAGCTAAAGCTCAATTTAAAGGTGGAAAACATAGACTCTGTTTAGAGAATGTGGAACCAAAGCTGTGTCTGTATTACCTCTTAACCTATTTCAACCCTTCTATTTAAATATATCATGAAAAGTACTTTTTGTTTTGTTTTTTTGTTTTTTTTAATATTCTTTCCTAAACCTTAGCTCAACCTGAGGTTTAGGTTTCCTGATACCAATTCCATAAATCTGGGCTGTCTACATTTTTTTTCCTCTTTGTGTTGATTTTCATTTTTTCACTTGATATTTCTGATAGCTATATTGCTTTCTTGTGTGTGTCTCCCCTCACCCCCAGGAAGTTTGCACTTCAGCTTTTGGTATTATTATATAAATGTCATGAATTAAATTTTATTACTCAAGTATATTGTAAGTATTAATAATTTCCTATTTATATACTCTGGCCATGGCAGTTTATTTTCATAAGTTTAAATACAAACTTATACAGTATTCATCACATAAATAAATTTTTACAGGAAAGAAAATTAGGATACTAAAAATATAGCATTTATTGAGCAAATACCTTTCCAAGGACCAGCCTTCTCTCCCCTCCTTTGTTTCAAAGTCTCTTCTTATCTTATCAACACATTTTATTTTATACATTAGCTCTTTTCCTTGATTTTTATCTAAACCAGACATTCTGTATTTTAGGGACCTTCCTGATAATTGATTTGTATGAAATTCTTCTCTATTAGGGTATAATCATATGCCTGAGGCATAATGCTAAGGGATTCATTTCTACATTATAATCAATGTTAATAGGAGTCATAATGTTAACCCTGGCTTTGGTAGGTTCTATGCTGCTGCTTCTTAATATTGTTTTGCATAACTATTCTCCTTTTTATAGCTCATTGTTCAGCTAAGAAGTCTCTTTGGGGTAAATGCTATGACCTTATAAATAACTCAGTGCCTGACCTTGTGTTCTCTTAATGACTAACACCTGGAACAGATTTTTTTCTTGGTGTAAATAAATGCAAACTGAAGTATGTTTGTGTACATGGGTAGTTAATTTGATTCATTTATTGGTAACTCATAGACACAAAGTATTTAGTCTACCAAAGTGGCAGAGTGCATCTTGAGACAAAAGAGCAGAATGCTTCAGAATGCATCAGGCTGAAAGTCAAGAGGATGCATAAACTGAGGCTCTAGGGCGAGGTTAATGGGTCCCACAGCCATTATCTCCCTATTGAGTGGCCAGGAGGGAGAGGAAAGCTATTAATGCAGAACTGCTAGAGACACTGCAATTAAACTGGGATGCCAAGGGAGAGAGAGGACAAAGGACAAGTAGAAGCAGTTTGCTGATATAAAGGACACTAATATTATGTAGCTATACAATATTAGGCGGAAGAGCATTGAAGATCCATAACTACGTTGTAATTTGTTCTTTTAGGGTTCTGCTAAAGCCAATGTCCCAATTTCACTTCGATTTTTCACCTCTTTTTTTCCCAGTTTCATTTTTAGGGCTAGGCCTTTTGAAAAAAAAAAAATGAGATGTCCAAGAGTAGATTTTGAGATTCCTTCCTGCAGTTTGCTTCTCATTGAGTCTTAGTAAATGTAATTTCTTTGCTCCCTTTTTTGTAAAAAAAATTGCTAATATGCCTATATAATTTTAATAAAATTTATATTCTTTGTCAGCAAAATTAAAGTGTATTCAATTATATACCGTCAAAGTGAAAGTAAAAATGTTTTCATTTGTAAAATGTGAGATTTTGGCAAATGATCTTTATCGTGTTTCACAATGAATGAAGTTTAGACATATTTCAAATGCAATCTCTGCTGACTTTCCTGGAAGCAATGGCAGGGAGATTTGATGAATAGATCAGCTCCTCTCAGGAGCAAGGAGGAGAACAGGACTGCCCACAAGTATTCTATATTCAGGCTCCCCATGAGAAGACTGAAGAGTGCATTCTCTGGTGGGTGTTAAAGTTATGGGGAAGTAATGTTGCCTAAATTAGAAAACTGAGTTGGATGGCTGTCTTATTTTGGATTTACAAAACAGACTTTTTAAATTAGTGAAGGAGTTACTGAGAGGAGTCAATGATAAGCTATCAAAGTGGGATATTATTTAAAAATTTTAAAGATCCATGTTTTAAAAATTAAATCGGTGAAATATAAAATGGATTATTTGATCAAGGTATCTATCTATCTATCTATCTATCTATCTATCTATCTATCTATCTATCTATCTATCCATCCATCCATCATCTATCCATCTATCATCTATCCACACACACACATATATGCACACATATATGTTTGTGTGTATATATGCACACACACACACACACACACACACACACACACACACACACACACACAGAGTCATACCTTGATCAAATAAATCCTAAAATCTTAATGTTAAAATCATCTCAATCATCTGAATGATTTAGAGAAGCAATTGGAATGGATGTAGAAAAAGAGATTTGGAGGATTTTTAAGGAAGAATATAATTCCTTTCTTAAAACAACCGGAAGGCTTGTATTATTATATTTTTGCTAATAGCAAACTTGGAAGCTATTTATATCAGAATATTACCATAAAAACTATTTCAAATATCTTTAGTTTTTTAAGAGAAAGTATTTGTTTCTAGTTTCATCACTGCCTCCAATGCTGACAAAATGCAGTCATAATAGTATCCTGATGTATATGTGTGCAACTTTTTTTGTCACAGTCACTTTTAGTGTATTGCTATGTATGCAGCTGTAGAGTGATTCAGAAAAATTGAAGAATGGCTTTTAAGCAGAAAAGCTTAAGGTTCTTCAACATGCTGAGTGTATGTACCTGTCCTATATCATTTTTTGCCAGTGGAAAAGGCTTTCTCTACAAATCTTGTTGTTTGTAAATAGACACTGAACAGAAAATATCTATAGCTCCAAGCAATATAAACAACTTTATTACATAAAGGCTTATACTATTTGTTATGTTGGGTGAATGAGGACACAGCAAGCCAGGCAGTGAGTGACAACAGCTCTTTATTGTAGGATGAGAACCCAGCAACTGACCTGCGGAAACAGCTCCCCTTATATACCTTGCAGCTGTAGTGGTCAGCCAATCAGCTGACGGTCAGTTAATTCAAACTGCCTGTCAAAACCTACATACATAACACTATTCATAGTGTTTTGCCCAGCCATATTCAGACAGACTCTTAACACAAGGTTAAACACAATTTGGTTTTTATTCATGATGCCCATGTGAGCTGATTATCATATTTCATGTGTCATCATGCCTGTTTTCTGAAATCATAACATTAAGGTCATACTTCTGAATGATCCTGATCACATACATTTTATCCAATATGGTTGTCAATCAGCACAAAAACAAACTTGCTCCTTGCTTTTCATTGAAAAAAACTGAAAATAATACAAAGCAGATCTATTCAAGGCATCTTTAGAATCACGTTATCGTTAGGAGAAAAATAGTTTGCATTTTTAATCTTCTGAATTAATTTCATCCAAATTTCATTTTCTGTTAGCTAAATTATCACAGTTTGTGAAAAAATATACAAAACAAAGCTTTTTTGTGCTGTTCAAGACTTTAATCTCCCAAAGACACTTTCTCATTATGGAATAAAAAACCTCTTTCTTCAAAATAGTTCATTATAGAAATATGTCTTTACAACATCTTATTTCATATTCTACTCTTAAATCATTCAGCTGTTGTATTTGTATTGTCCTTTGGAAAAATCCTAATATGCAATGCTTACATTATTTTCATGGTCTTTGGGGTTTTTTCCCCACTCCACATTTCTTCCTACTTGAAATGCTGTTTCTAACAAAACCACTTTTTATGATTGTGGATGAATGTATTTACAGACAAAGAACAAAACATTTCTCATGGTATAGAATATAATAATAGTTCCAATAACATGCATTTCCTTTTTATTGATTTATTTATCAGATTTTTATCCTGACTTGAACTCAAGGTGACAAAGATACACAGTACTCTTTCCTTTCTCTATTTTTCCCCACAGCAAAAACCATGTGAGGTTGGTTGGACTGACAAGAGTTGACTTTCATGTTTAAGGCAGGACCAGAATTTATAATTTTCTGGTTTCTAGGCTAGCACCTTAACTACTACAACATATTGCCTTTCTTTTTCTAATGTTCTCATAAATGGTAGAGAATACTAAATAGCACATTGACATTAGATAGACCTTTAATAGACCTAGATTGGACCTGTTATGTATGTTTCTATTTTGTGCGGGAAATTCAAATGCAACAATGCTTGTGATTGGTTAACGGGTGTTTCAGAACTGTATAAAAGGAGGGCTGTTGCCTGTGGTTCTTTGCTGAAGTCTCACCCTGAATTAAAGAGCTGTTGTCACTAGTTGGCTTGTGCCTCTCGCTATTCCTGCGCTACAACATTGGCGACGAAGGTGGGATAGAGGCCACAAGAAGCAAATCAAAAAGAGCTCTGACTTCCAGCCAGGGTGACGAGCGGACTACGGAGACATACTGCGATGTCTGCCTACGTCCCACCAAAACCCTTCGATCTGACCCGAGAGAAGTGGGGGTCGTATCTGACCAGGTTCAAGTGTTCCCTGGAAACAAGTGAGATGCAAGGGCTCTCTGCGAATCGAAAAAGAGCCCTCTTCTTGAGCCATTGCGGGCCAGACATTTTCGAAATGGCCGAGTCCCTCTGCGAGCCAACTCCAGTCCAGATGGTCCCCTGGGACATCCTACAAGCAAACCTGAGAGCCCACTATGCTCCCGTTCCTTCAAAGTTTGTACAACGCTACGAGCTATGGCAACGAGTACAAAGAGAAGGAGAACCGGTCAGCACATATGTGGCTGCCCTTAGAAAAGCCGCAATGCATTGCAACTACCGGGATCTAGATGACACACTCCTTGAACAATTGATTTGTGGCATAAGAGACATTCGATTACAGAGGCACTTACTAGCGAAGCCAGATTTGACATTAGCCGGTGCACTCAATGAAGCCAGAGCACACGAAGCATCCACTAAGGCTTCTGAAGTGCTCCAACGGCCACAGCCGAGCAAAGACAGCCCGAAGTCAGTCCCTGTCCATAGAGAGGAGGCGCGAACCAGTACAGAGGAAGAGTCAGATGAGGACATCTTCCACACGGACAAAAAGAAGAACGAGCAAAGTCACCACTGCAAGAACTGCTCGAGTTGTGGTGGAAATCACAAGAGACAGTCCTGCAAATACCAAGACGCCATTTGCAGGCGCTGTGAAAAGAAGGGCCATTTGGCTAGAGTCTGTAGAGCTCAATTTCCGCGAAATAATAAGTCACGTGACTATCACGACCAACCCGAACCGACACGTTCAAACCAGCCAACCAGAGATGGCAGTGCGAGAAAACGGCATGAGAATCAAAAGCGAGAGACCTACAACACGAGAATCGGCCAAGCCAGCACGTCTGCAGAGGAAAAAATCTACACGAAAGTAGAAATTGAAGGAAGACCATGCGAAATGGAAATCGACACCGGGTCTACCCTGTCAATCATGTCCTGGGCTATGCTCAAATCGCTTCTTCTGAAGTTCCAGAAAAACCAGCTGTCATGGCAATGAGTTCGCCCCCTCGACTATCAAGGAAACCGAGTTCCTGTGGAAGGCGTGGGCACGTTCCGAGTCACCTACGGCGAGTTCCAGAAAGAGCTTTCCCTGACCATCATCAGCAAGCCGCTACCAAGTCTCCTGGGCCTAGCGTGGTTTTGAGCCCTCGGCATGGGTTTCATGGGTGTCCACAGCATCGGTGGACCATCTCTTAAAGAAAGCCTCCTACACGAATTCCGGGATGTTTTTGAAGAGACGCTAGGCAAGTATCTCTTTTAATTTAGACCCTAATGTAGCCCAAATTAGGTTAAAGGCAAGACGAATACCATTTGCCCTCAAACCAAAAATCAACGCAGAGCTTGACAAATTAATTAAACAAGGGGTCCTAGTTCCCGTAGATCACGCTAAGTGGGAGACCCCAATAGTCACGCCAGTAAAGTCAGACGGATTAATCAGAATCTGCACTGACTATAAATGCACGATCAATAAGGTGTTGCAGCAGAGCGCCTATCCAGTTCTGATCGTCCACCATCTACTTCACTCCCTGGGCCCTGGCAAGATATTCGCTAAATTAGACCTTGCGCAGGCGTACCAGCAGCTGCCAGTAGATGAGGCTACGGCAGAATCACAAACTATAGTAACGCACAGAGGTGTGTTCAAATGCACTAGGCTACAGTTTGGGGTTAGCATTGCCACAGGGCTATTCCAGAGCACTATGGAGCGCCTTCTACAAGGACTCCCGGGGGTTGTCCCCTATTTCAACAATGTCCTCATTAGTGGCCAGAATGAGGCACAGCTCGGAGATAGGGTTAGACAAGTACTAACAAGGTTTAGAGAAGTGGGACTTAAACTCAAGAAGTCCAAATGTAAAATTGCGGTACCCTCCGTAGAATTTTTGGCTACCGAATCGACGGCACAGGCATTCACCCCACAGAAAGCAAAGTAAGGGCCATCCAAAATGCACCCACGCCAAAATCAAAGGCTGAACTGCAGGCCTTCCTGGGACTTCTGAACTTTTATACCATGTTCCTCAAAGATAAAGCCACCATTGCGGAACCATTGCATAGACTACTAGGAAAAAATATTCCCTGGGTTTGGGGCAAGACTGAAGTGGCCGCGTTTAAGGCTGTTAAAAAACTTTTGTCTGAGGACAGCTTTCTTATACAGTATAACTCAGAATTACCGCTTGTACTTGTCCACGATGCGTTCCCTTTTGGTGTGGGCGCTGTGTTGAGCCATAGACTACCGAATGGGTTAGAGGTGCCCATTGCCTATTACTCTCGCACTCTGTTTAGTGCAGAATGAAATTACAGCCAGCTGGACAGGGAGGCCTTAGCGGCTGTAGCGGGGGTCAAAAAATTGCACAAATATTTGTTTGGCCAGACTTTTGACCTTATAATGGACCATCAGCCATTGTTGGGACTTTTGGCTGGTGACAAGCCGACCCCGGCCACTCTCTTCCCCTGGATGACCAGATGATCTCTTTTCCTGGCTGCTTATTCGTACAGACTAATCCACCGACTGGGCCAGAGTCTGGGCCATGCTGATGCCCTCAGCCGATGCCCCTTGCCCGATCTGTTGGAAAACCCAACCCTGTAAGCCCCTATTTTATTGATTGATGTTGTGTCCCTGGGGCCCCTCTCGTCTGGTGAGGTGGCAAGGGCATCTGCCAAAGAGTCTATTTTATGTACTGTAATGGGTTGGGTCATGCGGGGTTGGCCAACTAAGGTGGACAGTGGGGAATTTCAATTGTTCTTAAACAAAAAAATGAATTGTCTATGTTGGGGGGCTGTTTACTGTGGGGTGACAGGGTGGTTATTCCCTCTCGTTTAAGGTGTCGGGTGCTAGAGTTGCTACACGAAGGGCACCCTGGTATAGTTAGAATGAAGAGTCTGGCTCGCAGTTATGTGTGGTGGCCACATCTCGACCAAGACGTCACTGAGTGGGTGGGGAAGTGTAGGCCCTGTCAGGAGTCCCGCTCGGATCCCCCTGTAGCTCCCGTTAGAGAGTGGGAAAAGCCTAAGGGACCTTGCGGGAGGATCCATATTGATTTTGCAGGCCCATTCCACAGCCAGAATTTTCTCATAATTGTAGACGCTTTTTCAAAGTGGTTAGAAATAGTTTTGATGCCGTCCACCATTTCTGAGGCCGTAATTAAAGTCCTCAGAAAACTATTCGCAACCCATGGTCTGCCAGACACCCTGGTCTCTGATAATGGGCCCCAATTCACAGCAACTCAATTCGAGAGCTATTTGGCCGAGTTAGGCATTCGACACGCATTATCTGCTCCTTTTCATCCGACTTCGAATGGCCTTGCAGAGAGATTCGTACGAACGACCAAAGAAGCTCTGTCCCGACTCGATGCGGGAGACTGGCAAGTTAGGATTGATCAATTCTTAGCAATACAACATGCAACCCCATGCACTGCCACGGGGCGCAGCCCAGCGGAGCTCTTAATGGGCTGTAAACTCAGGTGCACCCTCGACCGTTTACACCCAAACTACTCCACAGATAATTTTAAGGGGGAAGAGGGAGGATTAAGACAATTTCAAATTGGGGCCCCAGTATTCGCTAGGAATTATGCCAATGGCCCACTATGCTCGAGGGAATTATTGTAGGGATCACTGGTCCGAAATCATACACAGTGGATGTAGGGCTAGGAAAATTTTGGAGAAGGCACATAGATCAATTACGCAAACGTTTGAATTGTGAAGCCTGTGAAAACTCCAATACTGTAAAACCTAACTTCCAAAGTTTCCCCGAAACAGCTATCTCAAGCCTGAGTAAACCGGAATACTTATCGGGTAAGCCTGAGTTCCAGCGCTGCCCCTGCAACTCGACACTCCCAGCCGGGGATGGCCACGCCTCTGGAGAAATCCAGGAGGTTCCATTGGTGGAGCCAGGAGAGACAGGAAGTCCCGCTGACCGGCTCAACGCCTCTCCAGCAACTGAACTGCGCAGGTCAACCAGAGTTAAGTCACGCCCTGGTCACCTGCGTGATTTTGTATGTAAATATGCAAATAGGTAGGATAAGTGCCTTCTGGGAATGGAGGGGTGTTATGTATGTATCTATTTTGTGCGGGAAATTCAAATGCAACAATGCTTGTGATTGGTTAATGGGTGTTTCAGAACTGTATATAAGGAGGGCTGTTGCCTGTGGTTCTTTGCTGAAGTCTCACCCTGAATTAAAGAGCTGTTGTCACTAGCTTGCTTGTGCCTCTCGTTATTCCCGTGCTACAACAGGACCTTTAAATATGCACATTATATGCTGATGTATATATTTCATATTCATTCAGTAATTTCTGAATATATCAAGCAATATTTCTGTCCATATAAGATGAACAGAAAGATTATACTCTTTTTTTTTTCTTGGAATACCATACGATATGTGGTCCTCTATATGACATCAAAGATATACAGTTAGTAAATTCTTTGATCTTATTGAGTAATTTGAATTTATACAGTCTAGATATTAGAGTTATTCTGTTCATTTATTACAAATTAAATTAGTCCTGAACCAGAAACTAGTAACTGACTTTGAGAAGATGAGATTTAGAGAATTCTCTGAATCTATTGAAATTCGCAATGAAAAGAATTTTATAACATATGGGTGCTTTATAATGTAGTCTTCTTGGTGCCTGTCTTTATTGGCTGCTCCACTTGTACGATGTTATGAAAATATGTGGATTATTGTATATTGATTCCAGTTAGCTCCTTCTATGCCTTTCAGGCTCCTATAGTACTCTGGTTCAAACAGCTGAAAGGTGAGTGCTATTATTTTGTGATGTCTATGTAATAAAACTCCATCATAAGTCATAGCAGAAGAAAATTCAAAAGCCTCATTAGTAACTCAACGAAGTAAACAAATAAAAAATAAACAAAGCCTAGGTAATATTGATACTGTTTATTGTTCTAGTTTGTCAATTTTCCTGTTGTTCAATTCAACGTAGTACAAAGCAATGGTTTGTCAATTAGATGCAAAAACGGGATTTTCTAGAAGGGTAGATATTTTGTGGCAAACATAGCTTATGATCTGGGATATTTTAAGTACTGATAGATTTACCGCAAAGGAGTTTCTATAATCTGCATTCAGTTCCAGAGCAGAATTAACAGAACAGAACAGAATAATGGAGTTGGAAGAGACCATGAGGTCTTCTAGTCCAACCCCCACTCAGGCAGGAAACCCTATACCATTTCAGATGAATGATTTTCCAATTTCTTCTTAAAAGCTTCCAATGTTGGAACATTCTCAACTTTTGGAGGCATGTTGTTTCACTGTTAAAGCCCTACATGGCTCAGGGCCAGGCTATCTTCGAGACTGCCTTCTACCGCATAGCTCCCAATGACAGGTAAGATCCCACAGAGTTGGTCTCCTCCAGGTCCCGTCAGCTAAACAATGCTGGCTGACGGGCCCAGGGAAAGGGCCTTCTCTGTGGTTGCTAATCCATTTCAATTCTCTGTTCTTCCAGTTCATGTGAAGCCGCTGGGTGAGATCATCCGTGGTTTTGGGGTGAAGTGCCATCTGTACGCTGATGATTCTCAGCTGTACATCTCCACCCCAGACCACCCCAACGATGCCCTTGATGTGATGTCCCGCTGCCTGGAGGCCGTGCGGGTCTGGATGGGGAGGAACAGGCTCAGACTCAACCCCTCCAAGACCGAGTGGCTGTGGCTTCCGGCGCCCCGATATAGTCAGCAGGTGCCATCGCTGACTATTGGGGGTGAATCTTTGCCCCCCGCGGAGAGGGCTCGCAATCTGGGTGTCCTCCTGGACGCGCGGCTGTCTTTAGAAGAGCATATGACGGCCGTGGCCAGGGGGGCCTTTTATCAGGTTCGCCTGATTCGCCAGTTGCAGCCCTTTCTGGATCGGGACGCCCTGCGCATGGTCACTCATGCCCTTGTTACTTCCCGGTTGGACTATTGTAATGCTCTCTACATGGGGCTCCCCTTGAAGAGCACTCGGAGGCTCCAACTGGTCCAGAATGCGGCTGCGCGGGTGGTTATGGGCGCAACCCGTTATGCCCATGTGACACCCCTCCTGCGCGAGCTGCACTGGCTCCCGGTGGTCTTCCGGGTGCGATTCAAGGTGTTGGTTACCACCTTTAAAGCGCTCCATGGCATAGGACCCGGGTATCTCCGAGACCGTCTTCTGCCACCAATAGCCTCCCACCGACCAGTTCGTTCCCACAGAGAGGGTCTCCTCAGGGTGCCATCAGCCAAGTTATGTCGGCTGGTGATGCCCAGGGGGAGGGCCTTCTCTGTGGGAGCCCCAGCCCTGTGGAATGAACTGCCCCCGGAAATTCGTAAGACCTCCGACCTCCAGGTGTTTCGCTGCGCATTGAAGACCCTGTTGTTCCGCCAGGCCGGACTATCAACACAATAGTTTTAAATTGGGGTATTTAAATTTATTGGGGTTTTAAATTTGAGCCACTTATTTAATTATTTTAAATTTTATATCATTGTTTTGTCTGTGTTTTTAAATAGGCTGTACACCGCCCTGAGTCCTTCGGGAGAAGGGCGGTATAGAAATAAAATTATTATTATTTATTATTATTATTATGTTTCTCATGGCATAGGACCTGGGTACCTTCGAGACCGACTTCTGCCAATTTAAAAACACAAGACACAACAATGATTAAAAATTAAAATAATTAAATAGATTTGGCCGATTTAAAACCCCAAAAATTTAAAATACCCCAATTTAAAATTATTATATTGATAGCCGGGCCTGGCGGAACAACAGGGCTTCAGTGCGCAGCGTTGACCCGGAGGTCGGAGATCTTATGTATTTCCGGGGGCAGTTCATTCCACAGGGCTGGGGCTCCCACAGAGAAGGCCCTCCCCCTGGGTGTCGCCAACCGACATAACCTGGTTGATGGCACCCTGAGGAGACCCTCTCTGTGGGAGCAGACACTACAAAAACCTCTTGAAGCAACTGATGACATCTTGATATTTGATATAGTTTCTTACCATGATGCATTAGTGCTGTCCTTATATCATGTTAATATGCTAGAATAGATAGAATGAGATGGAAGGGACCTTGGAGGTCTTCTGGTACAGGCCCCTGCTCAAGCAGGAGAACCTATGCCATTTCAGATAAGTGACTGTCTAGACTCTTCTTTAAAATATCCAGTGATGGAGCTTGGAAGAGTGATTCCAGGGCTAAGATGCATTTTCTTTACTCACCCAAAGATTAGGGTTAGGGTATGTCATACCTGCCCTCGTGTACTATTGCTTCTAGTTCACCCTGTTTGCTCCCCAAGCTTTGAGCATTTGTTTATAAGCATTTAAAATGTTTATGCCTGTCCATGGGTATATTTCTTGCATCTCTTAGTTGTTGTTTCAGTTCTTCTTTTTTTCTCATCATTCTCTAACTAATTGTTTGATTTGTTTTCTTAGAATTTATTATTGGTTTTGTGTTATAAAGATACTAAAGATCAGTCATCCTCCCCCTTCAATTTTAGTTTAAAGCCCTTCTGATAAGTCTTTTTCAGAGTACATTTTCCCCTGTTTTTGTGAATAGCAGCCCATCCCTTGCAAAGAGTCCTTCATGAAGGTAATGCAATCCATGGTCCAGAAAACCAAAGTGTTCTTGATGACACCAATCCTTTAGCCAGTGGTTTATTTCTAGAATTCTTTTTTCACTCAATGGGTGTTGACCATTCGTTGAGAGTACTGATGAGAACACTATTTGTGCTCCTAGTTCCTTAACTTTGCTGCCTAGTTGCTTATAATCTGTCAATATTGTACTCAGATTGTTTGTTGTGTCATTCATCCCAATGTGAATGAGGAGGAAAGGGTAGTAAATCTGTGGGCCTAATTATTTTGGTTAGGTTCTCATCCACATCTTTGATTTTTGCTCCAGGGAGACAACTTACCCCTCTAGATTGTATGTCTGGTCTGCAGATGGCTGGTTCTGGTCCTTTGAGAACAGACTCTCCTATCACCAAGACTAATCTTCCTTTTTGGGGGGTACAGTCTGGGATCCTTTTCTGTTTATCTCAGGTGTGTTTGTTGATGTGACTTTTTAGGGATATTTGATGCTGTCTCTTTTCTAGGTGTCTGCATGTTTTCTTGGTGGGAGAGAGTATGGGTCTGCATATTTTCATCTGGGGGAGAAATCAATTGTTCAGTTTTAATGGAGCTGCTTCTGTTTGGGTTAGATTGAGCAGTAAAGGGTTTGTTAGATGTTTAAATAGGGCAACCTTTTAACCTTGACTATCACTACGTGTTGTATCTTTTTATTTTTGATGAATGTATTTTATTCTCCTTATGTATACTGAGAGCATATACACCTAAGACAAATTCCTTGTGTCCAATCACACTTAGCCAATAAAGAATTCTATTCTATTCTATTCTATTCTATTCTATTCTATTCTATTCTATTCTATTCTATTCTATTCTATTCTATTCTATTCTATTCTATTCTATTCTTCTAATGGAGTCTTTGGAGGTCTTTGGATATGTGTTTTTATCAGATTATGTCTCAGCAGATCCCCACAGGATACAAGCCTTTAAGGAATGTATGAACCAGCTCCTGGGATTGATAACATTTTGCAGCCAATTCATTCTTCAGCTTGCCATCTCATTCAGCCTGTCAGGTGTGTCATTAAAAAGATGACCTATGGAAGCTGTCCATCAGACTGCTTTAAAAGAACTACAGCACGTTATCACTTCATATATTTAGGACAAAAGGCTGGTGCTGGATGCTAATCTTATAAGATTTGATGCATGCAAATCTTAACACAAAACTAAATCTACATTATTGTGGATTTGATTAATGTGGAACAGAAATGTTCTCAAATGGAAAGAGTTCTGAGCATGTTCCTATTTTCATTTCAACAGATATTTTCAATCTCTTATCTGTGGTGAATGCTAAATTCTCATGTTAGAAGATACAAGTCCTTTATGCTCATATTCATCTGATTATTTCTCAGACATCCACTTAAGTTTTTTTACTGAAGAACATATACATTTTATTTTGTCCTATGATGTTCCCAAAGTGTAATCACTTTCATAAATAGGATTCATGCTTACAATTAACGGTGATCATTCCCACTGATCAACAGAAAATATGTATAAATGGTATTTCCAACATGATTCCTTAAACACCAGCTATTACTCAATTTTTGGTTGACGCTGATAATCACCAAGATCACTAAGCTAAAATTCCTTTTTGTGGCACTCATTTAGTTATTCATTTAGACATTTTTCTAGTGACATGCTGTTAGATGATTCACTAAGGTCAACAAATGGCATGTAAATACTAGAGCACTCTTCTGAGAAAATATTTGGTTTTTAGATATATTTGTTCAATGGATCATCAAGTTTGCTTTTACTTCAAATGGTAGACTCGCACTTCAGTTCAGTGCCACTTCATGGGTTATCCTCCATCATGACCATATCTGTAGTCAGTGTAGATTATTTTGATCTCCTTAATGGCAGCTATTTTTAGTTGTTATTGAAATTACAGTTGCCATTCCATAGTACAATTGCTCACTGCCATATCTATCAAGCCAGTAATTCTAAAGTAGACGTTTTCTCTGTGAATGGCATACTTACTGTTTTCAAAAGTGACAACTGACCACTGTTTCAGAAACAGAATTTGTTCGACTTTCTTGTTAATTTTTCTTTACACTTAGGTATCTCATCTGTCATTGACAGAACCTTGTGAGGAGGTTGAAAGATTTATGCATACACTCTAAAGGGTTCTTCAAATTGTCATAGCAGAAAGTGCCAATTTGCAGCCAAAACTGTTCCAATTTCTTAAAGAGTTTCTTAATAACTATTCTTAAGAACTGTTCAATATTCTTAAGAATTGTTCAGAGTGAGAACTGTTCAAAATAATAATTGTCACTAGAAATGTGTCTTATTCCAAGACATTCCATAATATATGATTATTTCTTTACTGCATAGAGGAGTCTGCCTCAAATGAATCATCTATTAGTATGGATTCATTGGTCTAGAATGTTCCAACACAAAATAATCACAATTACCCACAGAATACTGTTTGGTAATCTCCTGATCACCTGCAGGACTATACTTCTGTAGATAGCTGCTTGGCTTACAGGATTTCTTCAATATGTTATGGTTTCCATCCTGGTATTGGTGGTGTACAATTTTTATTCCTTTTGGCACATTTGGGGAAAGAAAGCTATGATCAGGAGATGGGTAGGAGTGGGACAGCAGGAGGAAGAATGCATGCTTCACAAATACTGGAAGAAACAAATAAATAGCCCTGAGAAATATAACAACTGGATGGAGCATCAGCTTCAAAGGGCAAGGATAGTTCACTGACATCAGGGCCCATTAGTGGACCAACTGAAATCTAGAGGAGAATATTGCAGTGCATCTTCCTAGCCAATATTGGCTGCACAAGGAAGGTGGATGGGACAGGATGTGATAGATACTGTAATCAATTGTACTCCAGGCTGCCACTAGTATGGAACAAAGACTGGAGACTCTTAACTCTTAAGAGTGTTGAAGTAGGAAAACAGCAATTTTGAATCCATTTGTAAAAACACAGAGATAGAGTGCATTTGCAATGGTCATGGAGCAGAAGAAGGATAATGTCATCTGTTCCTGCACTCAGGAAGCAGTGACAACTGCTGGTAATGAACGAAGTAGAAAATGCAGATCTGCCCTTAGTTACTTTCTTTGCTCCTCATTAACATGGAGATGATAGCACTGAACAATCCTTCAGGATTCTGTCACCATCAGGCCAACATTCAACTTACAGTAGAAATAGAACGCTGCAGGAGACCACTATTGTTTTATAAACTTTAACTTCAGTGGAACTGGAATATGAAAAATTTCCAGTATATGAAGGGTACTTTAGTAATTCAGATATAACTTAGAAAGAAAAAGATTCTTTCCTCCTTGTCACTATTTTTGGCACCAGTACCAGTCATTTCTATCTTAAAATCTTGGAATTTTCCATTGAATCCATTTATCCCTAGGCCACATTTAGGAGTAATTTCTCAATGTGAACCAGGAAATGACCTATCCAGAAGAGATGGATCGCTCTTGCCCTTTTAATATTTCTTGTGTCTCTTCCTCAATTTTCTTTTCCTTTTTATTCTCAGTGGGATTTGATAGATTAGATTCTCTTTCATCTAGGGAAGCTCAAAGACTATTATTAGATATCTTTCTGTCCTATGCAGGCTTTATTCTCACAGAAGTAGCAATTGTGGTTAAAAATGGCATCTAATTCTATCAAAGACCAAACCAACATCAAATATTACACTCACATTCTTTTTTTAAAAAAATATTAATGTCTTAAAGAAGTCAAACACAATAACCATACTGCTTTCATTCTCTGAGCAAGGTATAATGTACTTTTAAATTACATTGAATTTAGATGAAAAGTCAAGACATTATTAGCATTTGTTGATTTTCCATGCTCATCAATGGCAGATGTAAAGTCCTGACCTATTAAATCAAATTGAATAATTACGTTCAATTTCAAGTCTAACTAGAGGGCCTCCAATATGAACTGAACTGAGCTATTTCTGAATTGCTGAATCAAATTCCTTGTTTATCTGGTACACACTTAGCATTTACTGAACTGTATTTAATAAAAATTATTTTAAAAAACTGTGAACATTGACTTCTATTGCTATTAATAAGGGTATGTTGCTTTTCTCCAGGACTTCTATGTGGTATATGTAACACTCCAATCTCCATTTTTATCTCCATAACAATCATGTGAGGCAGGGGTGGGTTCTACTTACCTTTGCTACTGGTTTGCAACGAGATCTCTTGCTTTACTCTTGCGCGCGCGCCTTGCTTCTGCACATGCGCAAATTGCCGATGATGACATCCAGGGCAATGGGCGGGGCCTCCCGCTGGTTTTACTACTGTTTCTTGTGAACTAGTCCAAACCGGGGGCAACCCACCACTGCTGTGAGGTATGTCAGACTGAAAGATGATGAAAGTCTCAAAGTGAGCAATGGTCAGGCAAGATTTGAACCCAGATTTCTCCACTTTTAATTCAGCCTTTTAACCACCAAACCATACTGGCTATCAAAAGTTATATTTCTATTATTGTGGGAATTTACTCTTTTGGTCTGTGTCCTGATAATAATATCATGTCATATTTCGGCAGTGTATCCAATGGAAGATAATTCATCCTCTGGTAAAAAAGAAATTCTTATGAAGAATGTTATTCTAAGTTTCAGTTTTATAGAAGCTCAGTTCTGGCCCTACAATTCCGAAGACCTTCTTCTGGGCATGAATGATTGTAAACCAAGTTGAGATGCAATGTGTCTCTAAGTAACAGTTGATCACATTTTGTGCACCCATTACACTATAGATATCTAATCATTGTGGAAAACAGGATGGTAAACTAAGTAAATATCTTGGTTGTTGCTAAAATTTTGAAGAAAACCTCACTCTTCCATCATTTATCATAACATCTGCTATACTTACCAATATAAATTGTATTACAACTTTTAGTTCCTTATCTATTTAGCTATGATTATGAATATACGTAAAAGTGTATATATTAACTGTATTGAGGATGGTATTTTATTTATTTAGTTTGTCAAGCATGTATGAGAAAACAAGTATAAGTATGAACATAACATATAAACATATAAGTATAAACAGGTATAAGTATATACATAATAAATGAGTACAAATAAATCCAGGGATGGTAGGCACGCTGGTGCAGTTATGCATGACCCCTTAGGAATGGATTGAGGTCCACAGTATACTATTATTATTATTTATTATTAATAATAATTAATATATAATAATATTAATTAATATATAATAAATATATTACTCAGTCAACTGAACATTCAAAAATGCATCACAAATACCATTGACTGGTGCTAATGGTTGATACCGGTTACTGCCAGTATCCTAAGTATCAACCAAGTACTTTCTTAAGATGTACAATGTTCCAAGTAGCACAATTTTTTGCAGTTCCGCTGGTGTTATTGCAGGAAGCTGCAATTTGTTGATGCATGTTATAAAATTCTTGGACATGGTACCAAGTGCCCCAATGGGTATCACTGTTACATGTTTCATCCATAGCCATGTAGTTTCGATGGCCAGGTCATGATATTTCATGATTTTTTCCAGTTCTTTTTCTTCAACTCTGGCATCTTCTGGTACCGCGATGTCAATAAATTGTATGCTTTGGTTTTTGACAACTGTGATATCTGGCGTGCTGTGTTCCAAGTGACGATCTGTCTGTATTTGAAAGTTCCACAAGATCTTCACCTTCTCATTTTCTATAACTTTTTCCACTTTATGTTCCCATGACTTTTTGGATACAGGAAAGTTATATTTTTTACATAATGACCAGTGGATTAATTTTGCAACTCAGTCGTGTCCAGCTTTGTAATCAGTTTGTGCAATTTTGCTGCATTCATATATTAAATGTGAAACAGTTTTGACTTTGTTGTTGCAAAGTCGACAGTTTGGATTGTCGGTGGATTTTTATATCTTTGCTTTCATGGCATTAATTTGTAGTGCTTATTCTTGAGTAGCGAGTATTAAATCTTCCGTTTCTTTCTTGATGGTTCCCATCTTAAGCCATGTAAAGTTGTCATCACATTTTCCGTCAATGTTTTTCAAGTGCTGTCCATGCAAAGCTTTGGTTTTCCATTTATTTAATCTGTCATCCAGCTGTTTTTCCTTATATTCTGCCTTTGTTTCTGTTGTTTTTATAATGTTCTCCATTTTCACAGCCTGCAGCAATTTTTCTATACTTTGGTTCACATAACCATTCAAACTTCGTTTTTCTTCTTCTACAGTTTGATGGATTTGCAATAGACCTCTGCCCCCTATTTTCTTGGCAGTACAACTTGTCGATGTCACTTTGTGAATGTAAAGCGTGGTACATATTCAAAAGTTTGTGCGTTTTCCAGTCCAAGTTTTCCAGTTCAGCCAAAGTCCAATTGATGATTGCAGCTGGGTAGTGTATCACTGGAACTGCCCATGTATTAATGGCTTTAATTATGTTTTCAGTATTCAGCTTTGAATGCTGGAAAAATTTTAATATTTTGCGGACCCACCTGATGTATTCCTTTTGTGTTGACTCTGACTTTTCCATTCAAGATGTTATCTGCTTCCAATATGCCTAGGTATTTGTAACCATCATCCTTTGCTAATGCTTTTACTATATTTCCATTTCCCAGTTCTATTCCTTCTATTTTTTCCATTTTTCTTTGCTGCATGGATAATAGCACATTTTTCAAGTCCAAAATTCATTTTGATGTCACTGCTGAACAGTTGAACTGTGTTGTGTATTGATTTAAGTTCAGTGGGGCTTTTTGCATACATTTTTAAGACACCCATGTATAGTAGATAGTTTATATTGCCATGTTGGCCTGAGATTTGGTATCCAGTTTTGTGTTTCGTAGGATTATTGTCAGTGGAATTAATGTGAAGTTGAACAGTAGTGGTGAAAGTGAGTCCCCCTGGAAAATTCCTTGTCTGATGTTGAGTTCACCAATGATCTCCCCATTTTCTGTTAGAACTGTTTTCCATTTTTGCATATTTGCTTTCAAAAATATACAAATATTGTTGCTGATTCCAAAGTTTTCTAGACAGGTGTTAATCCAGCTGTGAGGTAATGAGTCAAACGCCTTTTCGTAATCAATCCATGCCATATTTAAATTCATTTTTCTTCGTTTTGCATTTTTTTAGTACCATTTGTCAATGAGCAGCTGATCTTTTGTTCCTCTTGATTTTTTATAATTTTCCTTTTTGTTCTATTGGATACAAACTGTTTTCCATCAGATGATTGAATACTGAATTTGCCAGTATTCTTGTAAAAAGTTTTAATGTTGTTGGCAGACAAGTAATTGGGCGATAGTTGCTTGGCTCTGTGCCCTTTTCTGGATCTTTCATTATCAAGTATGTTCGACCAGCTGTTAATCATTCTTTGCTTGTTGCATTTTGAAGCATTTGATCAAATTGAGTGGCCATGCGATGATGGAGGCTGGTCAGGTGTTTTAGCCAATATCCATGCAGTTTGTCCAGGCCAGGTGCACTCCAGTTCTTGACCTTCTTTGCTTGTTTTGCAACCATGTCAGTTGTTATTACAATATTTTCCATTTTGTTTCGTGTTGTTTGTTGTTGAATATCTTTGATCCAGGAGGCAGTTTTGGTTTTTTCCACTGGGTTTTCCCATTTTTTTCTTTACATGGGTGAATATTAGTTTGGACTCAATTTTCATCAAGGGACTGGTAGAAGAGGTGTTGGTTTCTTCTGAACTGGACATTTTCATGATATTCTTTAATTTGTCCTTTGAATCTTTCAATTTTCTTTGCTGTTGCTATTACACGTTGTTTTAGTTCTTCCATGATTTCCGTTATTGTTGTTTCCTCCAGGTTGTATTAATTGTGTAAACTATTTTTCAGCTTTTTGTTATTTAGTTTTCCTTCTTTCAAGTACTTCAGATTGCTGACGTCCCCTCATAGTTTTTTTATTTTATTTTCAAGTCGAATTTTCCACTTATGGTGTTCCATTGGGTTTCTTTTTTGGCATTTTATAACCCAGTTCTGCAATATTATTATTATTATTATTATTATTATTATTATTATTATTATTATTATTATTATTATTACTATTATTTTAAAATTTGTTACACAGCAAATGAGATGACCATGCTGGATTTCGTATCCCAACTCACTAGTCGAACACTTCCCAAGCATTTAGGACTGCGTGATATATCAGCAGATTATGCGAACAGATCCCAGTAAGGTGGCCTTCTGCAGCTGACCAATGGTGATCTTGTCAGTGCCAATTGTTTTTAAGTGTTTGCCTAAGTCTTTAGCCACAGCACCCAGTGTGCCGAGTACCACTGGAATCACCTGCACTGGTTTATGCCAGAGTCTCTGCAGTTCGATTCTCAAGTCCTGATATCTGGTGACTTTTTCAAGTTGTTTCTCGTCGATTCTGCTGATCGGTCACCAGGCATGGCAATGTCGACGATCCACACTTTTTTCTTCTCCACAATCATGATATCCGGGGTATTGGATATCCAATACCAATTGGTATTGGATATTCCAAAACTTTATCAGTCTGTATTCAGAAGTCCCACAGTAGTTTTGCATGCTCCTTTTCGACCACTTTTTCAGGCTTATGATCCCACCAATTCTTTGCTACAGGCAGATGGTAGTTGTAACACAAGTTCCAGTGGACCATCTGAGTGACTGTGTTATGATGTTGTTTGTAGTCAGTCTGAGCTATTGTCTTGCAACCGCTCAGTATATGATCAATGGTTTCATCTGCTTCTTTGCAGAGTCTGCATTTGGGGTCATCAGCAGATTTTTCTATTCTGGCTTTGATTACATTCGTTCTGATAACTTGTTCCAGGGCTGCAAGAATCAAGCCTTCTGTCTCTTTCTTCAGTGTTCCGTTGGTCAGCCATAACCAGGTCTTTTCTGTATCTACTTTTCCCTGGATCTTCTCAGGGAACTGTCCATGCAGTGCTTTGTTACACCAGCTGTCAGCCCGAGTTTGCATCAATGTTTTCCTATATTAAGACTTGGTTTGCTGCACTTTGAGCAGCTTCCCTTGTTAACCTCCAGCAGAGCTGGTTCAACACTGTCTTTCACATAATCTGCCAGAGCATGCTTCTCTTTTTCGACTGTTTGCTTCACTTGCAGAAGTCCTCTGCTGCCTCTTTTCTGGGCAAATATAGCCTGTTGACGTCACTACGCAGGTGCAGCGCAAAGTGTATGGTCATCAGTTTTCTTGTTTTCCTATCCAGGATGTCCAGCTCTGCCTGTGTCCAGTTTATGATCCCAGCAGTATATCTGATGATGGGTATGGCCCAGATATTTATAGCCTTGATAGTGTTACCACCATTCAGTTTACTTTTTAGAAGTTTCCTGACCCTTTGCGTGTATTCTTTGCTAACCACATTTTTCACTTGCCCGTGCTTTATATTGTCCAGCTGCAGTATGCCCAGGTATTTGTAGGCTTCAGGTTGGTGGCACTTGATGGTTTGTCCATTGGGCATTTCAATTCCATCACTTTCCACACATCATCATCATCATCATCATCATCATCATCATCATCATCATTATATTTTAGAATCCCCCATATGCCAAACTGCTTGCAAGAAGTATATAAGCAAATAAAAGGTTTATGAATTTCCATTTTCACTTTTTTTGGGTGATTTTGTAAAATTGATGGGGAAACAGAATTTAATAGAACTTATGGCAGAGAAAATGAGAGACTTGGGTAAGAAAAATAGATAGATTTGCTTCCTCATAGTCCGAATGTCAATAATGCCTTGAGTGGCACCCAAGTGCTTGTTTGTTTACACTTCTGCTGAGAAGCAGTGAGCCTATATTGTAAAACTAGAATATGTATGCTGACAAGAATGCTTTCTGAATCCCTTCACTAAAAAGCTGCATCTTCACTCAGTGAAGAGAAATTGTACTTTTATTGAATGCACAATTGTCTATTTAAAACAGCTTTTTTTGTAATTTCTTATTGAAAAGATTTATTATCATTTTAGAACTTTATATATATATATTTTAAAAAACACTAACCTGCAGAAACAAAACTATGGTAACAAGTATAATTTAGTCTTGTAGTTTTCTTCATTAATGTGGCATTTTAGTTTGAAACAAATGGATAAATATACAGCCTAAGAAATGTGTCATCTTGTAGCATAGTAAGTGTGTAAAGTGGTTTTCCTTCAGTGCACTTCTTTTCATTCAGAAACACTTTGAAAAAAACTAAACATAAGGTGATTAAGTTGGCTTTATAGTTGTTTCTGTTGCAAACCAGTCAATGGCTATCATAAGAATCATGTTTTATTCCTGTTTTAAAATATTTTTAATCTTGTGATCATTGCCAATAATAAGGCTGGCATTTTTCAAGTCTATAGAAAAGGCATGGGTTCATTTTATAGAAGCTATGAAATGAATCAGATTCCAAACCAATCAAATACAATGTATCAGTGACAATATGTATGAATAGATGTACCTGAGCAGTTCACAAGGCATATATGATGGAATAGTATCTGTTTGTGTGCCCCAAAAACTGTTATTGTGAGATATATTGTCTTGCATGCATATGAAAATACTATGATTGTTGCTATTTACTTTCCTATCATCCATACATTTGTTAAATCCATGCAATGTAGAATATGAATGAATCCAACAGAAAGCGAAAGGTGAAGTACCTTCATTTCTATTTTTACTAGTGGGAGCAGTCTTATAGAACAATTGTATCACTTGTTTCTAGAGTTTCTAAACCAGAGCTTCCATTAATCCCAGTGCTCTGCCAAGCAAATTCTTGAAAGGTGAAGGTGACGGAAGACAAAATCTTCTTTGCAGGTTATAATGATATTTTAATATTACACATTTATTTAGGCCAGCTCCTGATTTGTGAGCATCGCAGAGAGAGCCAAGATAGCAATAGCACTTAGACTTATATACCAGTGCTTTTGCAGTGTTTTACAGCCCTCTCTAAGCGGTTTACAGAGTCAGTATCCTGTTCCCAACAATCTGGGTCAGATTGATGGGTTAGGCTTCACATTCTCTTTGAGGTTTTGAGAAGAACTAGTTTAGGAGGCAGATAAGACTGGAAGACTGGAATATAAGGTCAGATTTAAATTTATGAGGTCATACATTAATTCCTAATATAAGAAGAAAGAATTGGACATATCCTATATATCTTGGGGTGGCTCTGAAATTTGTTCAGACTATGACTTATTTTAATTCATTTTATCTATTGCATTTTAATATGTAGATCATGTAAAAATATTTAAACAATTAATTCAATGAACTAATTCAATTAAGTAAATAGAGTTTTATTATTATTAATGGTTGATTCGAAACTCAGAAAGGAGTGGTTGATTTTTTTTTCGAAAAAAAAAGACTAGAAGAAAAAATAAAGTGGCTACTATGAGCTAATGCTATACTAAACTTTAAAAAATGAAAAAAGTTCTATATCATTTCACGCTATTTCTCCACTATCTTATTTTTTTTAAAAAAATTGTCTTGCTAACTTTATATTTGATTAATTATATGTGTTCATGTCAAAACTTTTCTCATCATATCAGTACTGAGGTTTCGGAATTTACATTAAAGAGAGTTACATTGCATCATTAATAGGGCTTGAATTGGTGAAAATTATATTTTTTCATAAAGGTTTATTCCAATTTTAAATGTACTAAATACATTACAGCTTTCTATTTCTTATGTAGTTTTGAAATTGTTGCTGATTTGTAGTTTGTGGTTGTCACAAATGTGCACATGAAGGAAAGCTATATATAAAAAGAGAAACAGGCAAAGATGATCCTTCATTGTGTAAAAATTGTCCATGTGTCAGGATGCAAAGTAAAGGTACAAAGAATTCCATATGAATATTTGGTAGGGAAATCTGTTGCATAGTATCCTATTCCTAACCCTAGCCTACATGGCTTCACAACACCTAGATAATGTGTGTCCTCTTTCAGGTGCATATAATATGAATTATTATAACTTTAACAGCTAACATAGCTAAATAAAATTAAAATGAAAGCATCCTCATTTTGATTGAAAGAGGTAAAATTCTAAACACACTCTAAACCATACATTTTAAAATCAGAACCTTCAAAAAAGTCAGACAGATGCTATAAATGTGAAAATTATTATACCTGGGATTATCTGATCCGCCTCAGTGGTTACCTCAAGTGTTAGACAATTTTAGCTGGTCCCAAGACTGTGAAATGCATTCTGGTGTCATTGTCATCTCTTCTTCAGCTCAGAAACCTGGAAATTGACTCCAGAGATTGACCAGATGTTTTAATTAACATTGGCAAAACAGAAGGCAATATATAGGATTTTTTCCCCCTGAAAACAGAAAACAGTGTATATGCAGATTAGAAATTGTTGATTTCTTGTGGATATCAGAAATTAAATAGTGCATCATCTTCATCAAACCCAGATCTAAAAACAACAACAATACATAATAACCTGAATAAAGATTCTAAATTACCCATTTCATGGATTGTATATGCAAAATAAAATACTTAAAGGCCAAAAAAGAAATAAGTTTTTTAAAATACTGATTATACAAATGATATAAATACACTAAGGCAAGTTTTTGTTAGTAGTAAGTATAAAAAAAGAAAATCTATTTAATAGTGAAATGTACATACCACTTTCTCTTCCCTTCATACATATGCATTATAGATACTGTGTACTAGATTTTAATAGCAATAGTAGTCAGGCTTATGTACCACTTCATAGTGCTTTATACCACCCTCTAAGCTGTTTACAGAGTCAGCATATTGCCCCCAACAATCTGGATCCTCATTTTACCAATCTTGGGAAAGATGGAAGACTGAGTCAATCTTGAGCTGCTCAGGATAAAACTCCTGGCTGTAGGCAGAGTTAGCCTGCAAAATTGCATTCTAACCACTGAGCCACCACAGCTCTTAGTTTTAATAATAATTAGATTATATTTTTCTTGAAGATTTCTTGTGGGATGGCAGCAGTGCATCCATCTTTGTTCTTCTGAGCCTGTTGGTTTCAAAAACCATTGACCATAATATCTAGATTGGTTTGGGGTGTGGATGGCATCTTCCTCCTTCTGGAACTAATTCTGATTGGTGCTGATTGGATGAGAGGTTCTGCCCTCGGCTTCTGCTTTTGGGGATTCTCTGTGAGGTTTGCTCTTTTTTTCCATCCTGTTTCAGAAGCTATGGGATGAGCTCATGCTGATAATATCCAACTTTACAACTTCAGCCTTGGAGGTTCAAGTGTTGCTATGGAGCTCTTAGTGTATGTGGGAGTAGGAAATAGCAGGCTTCAGCTTAACAAGACTGAGCGGCTTTGCAGATTAGGGCCTCTTATTCTGGGCATTTTCCATCCCTTATTCTGGATGGGGTTCATTATCCCTAATGGAACTCTAGTACAAAGTGGGAGTCCCAGGATCGCCTAGCAGACTGGCTAAGAAGGCCTTTATGCAACTTTGTGTTGTGGTCTAGTTTTGTCTGGTCCTAGAACAAAAGGCTCTGCTCATAATCACCCACTTCCCTAATGGAGTACTGTGATGTGCTTTATATGGGACTGCTCTTAAGGAGCATCCAGTCACTGCATATGGTGCAGAATATAGTGGAGCAGTCAATGATGTGCACTCCTTGATCAGCATGCATTAGACTACTCCTTTGCAAGGTGCATTTGTAATCAGTAAGCTTCAAGATTCAATTGAAAGTGCTGGTAATGACCTGTAAAGCTCTTCATGGCATGGAACAGTATTATTCGAGGGACTACTTTTTCACAATTATGTTTACCTGTCCCATTTTTTTAAGCGTATGGCACATGTTATCCAGGGATCACTGAGGTGCTGTCTGTCTCTTTACCCGCAGGATGCCTGAATGCCGAGTGGAAGACCACCTTTAACTGTCCCTTGGGTAGTTATCAGTTCAAAGTAATGCCTTTGGGGCTACAAGGGGCTCCCGCCGTGTTCATGAAGCTGATCAAAGAGGTGCTGCATGAACAACTGTATAACAGCATCTTAGTATATCTCAATGACATTTTGATATACACAAAAATGATGCAGGAGCACATAGCATTGGTCCGGCAGGTCCTCAGAAAACTCTTGGAAGCCCAGTTATTCGTAAAACTGTCTAAATGCAAATTTCACAGAAAGCGATTGGACTACCTGGGGTTTTGTATTTTCCACGCAGGGATTGAAATGAATCCCGCCAAAGTTAAGGCGGTACTAGATTGGCAGGCACCCAGAACTAGGAAACAATTGCAGAGCTTTTTAGGGTTCGCCAATTTCTACCGTCAATTTATTCCTGTATTTGCACAGGTGGCCCTACTGCTGACTGATCTTCTCAGAACAAAAGGTATAGCTGGGAAACCTCAACCTGGTAGTTCATTGTGCTGGACTATTCAGTGCCAGCAGGCTTTTGAGCAGTTGAAAGCTCTATTTGCGAGGGAGCTGATGTTGGGTCATCCTGATCCAGCTATCCCTTTTGTAGTCCAGGCCGATGCCAGTGATGTGGCAGTGGCCACAGTCTTCCTTCAAACCAACAAAGAAGAGACCCTCCAACCCTGTGCTTACATATCACAAAAATTAACAGAAACTGAAACAAATTAGCCTATTTGGGAAAAGGAGGCATTTGCCATCTGATGGGCATTAACTACGTGGCAACATCTGTTGGGGGGGCTGCCATTTGCAGTGTGGACAGACCACAAAAACCTGAAGGCCCTGCAAACTCCATGCCGTTTATCACCAAAGCAAGTGTGATGGGCTCTCTACTTCAGAAGGTTTAATTTCACCCTGAAGTATATCCCAGCCGGCAGAAATTTCCTAGCCACCTCGTCCAGAAAGACCCAGTATGAAAGTACTCGAGATGAAATAATACAAGCCATGATCCCTCACCAGTTAACAAATCCACAGGTCCCTCAGGGGGTAGCTCACGTGAAGCCACCTATTTATGTAGCCCAGGTAGTTCAGCTTGCTCTAGTCAAAGATGAGCTCTACCAGAAGAACCATGCTCTGTTCACACATTGAGACAGATTCATTTGGAAGGGTACAAAACTATATGTATCCCAGGCAGTACGATTAGAGGTTTTATGCCGGTGCCCTGATGTCTGTTCAGTGGGCCATTTTGGCTTTGTGAAAATGTTGCACCTAATTAACCGCCAATTTTGGTGACCTTCCATGAAGCAGGATATCAGAATTATATAGGGAGCTGTACTATCTATGCTACCAAGAAAAGGTGACCTGGCAAGCCTGTTGAATTGATACAACTGGTAAGTAACCCTACACAACTGTGGGAACAAGTCGCGATGGATTTCATTGTGGGATTACCGGACAGTTGCGGTCACAATGTAATATGGACTGTCATAGATCTATTTTCAAAGCAGGCTCATTTTGTAGCCTGCTCCAGTCTCCCTTCCTCTAGAAAGTTAGCTAGGTTATTCATAGTCCATATATATCGACTGCATGGTATACTAAAAAGGGTTATATCAGATCGAGGCATTCAATTTACTGCCTGGTTTTGGCGGGATTCTTAACCAGAGTTGGGTCAACGCAAGGGTTGAGTTCAGCTTTCCACCCAACAACCAATGGGGCTGTGGAACAGACAAATGCCATGATTGCAAGATACTTGCACTGTTACGTAAGACATAGACAGGATGATTGGGCTGACCTCCTTCCATATGCTGAGGTTTCCTATAACAATGCCATACATAGTAGTACAGGATTTACTCCCTTCTGGGTGGCTACAGGTAGGGACTTCGTTCTGATACCCAAATGTCTCCGGGTGGATCCTATAGATGTGGGTTCAAATGTGGATGGAGCAAACCCAGAGTGTCTGGCCGATCGTACAGGAAGCACTCCAATGGTTTGCTAGAAAATATACACAAAAAGCGGATAGGAAACAACAACCTCATCCACCCTTCCAAGTTGGTCAGAGGGTCTACCTATCAAACAAATCCTTGAATTTAGGCCTTCCCAGTAAGAAACTGGAACCCAAGAATATAGGCCCAAATTACCATAGAACAGATTATAAATCCAGTAACTGTTAGGCTACGGCTATCCCAATTATTAGGGAAAACCCATCTTGTTTTTCATTATAGCCTGCTGAGACCTATAAAATCAACCCGTGGACGGTGACCTACAATATGAGGTAGAAGAAATATTAGACACCAGATGGCCTAGAGGGGTCCTACAATATCTCATTTTGTGGAAAGAGTATCCCTGGTCCCTTTAATATGGCTTTAATATATGCCTGTACACTATATTATGTCTGAATTGCAACAACACTATATCTGCATCTAGTGTCCAGTTTCGAGGTCATGACTTGCATAAAATAGTGTGAGCATGTTTGGAGTAAATTTAGAGATTGGTTGTACTTGGATTTATTGACCAAATTGTACCAAAATGGGATAGTACTGGCCTTATTGTTATCATGGAATGCTGTATGTGGCACTGATATAATTAGTATCAGAAACTATTTGACAATTTCAACTGTATGTGTTGCCCAGAGCCCCTAGGGAGTTGGGCGGCATAGAAATGCGACTAATAAATAAATAAAAGGAGCTTGTTTCACCTTGCTTGGCCAAAGCCATAATGACTGCTGCAAAGGGACCAATATGTTGATACAACATCTAGTAACTGTTAGTTAATAGAGAAGAAACTAAAGAGATAAAGCTATTGTATTATCAATAGTTTGATAGGACAATATAAAATATGAAATGGAAATTAACAACTACTAATTCTGTGGGTGTATGGATCAGTTGTTTTGTTTATAGAGCCTACATGTTCACAGGCTCTGTCCTTCAGGAGTAGTCTAACAATATGTGTTTTAAGTTGAGTTTGTTCATCTTCTTTGATCCATCCAAATAGGATAATATCCTCTGTTTTTCATTTATATCTTCTGAATATTTAGCTTTTACCTGTCTGTAGCCATTCTTCATTCATCCTCTCTGTTTCTTATCCAAAGTGGCATCTGTCTTTCCCTTCCCACCTGTCCTCTCTTGCCTGCCTACACCTTATCACCCTCATTATCCAGTTGGCTGGACACATACCTTTGGCATAACCTGCAGGCAATTTGTCATCAGAAGCACTCACATCACCCCTTATATCCCTCAGTCCCTCTGCCAACTCAGAAAATGGCAGAAGCTTACAGGAAATAAATCCCTGTTCAACACTTTGGCCTAAGCAATATGAAAAACACCAGGAAGAAAAATCAATCAGCTTAGTTTTAGCTATATAACAGAATTTGAAAAGGTAGCTTTACTTACTCCACCAATTTATCAACATAATGTTTTAGCAGCTGTGGTCAGCCGTTGGATACAGATCGTTGTAAGGAAAATAGAGAAAGAAATACATACATAAAAATAAAGTAAAGTAATCAATGGATGTTGATTCTATGCTGAGATCTTGACCTGTATTTAAAGTGCTAATTATCTGATATACTCAACCCTCATATTTGTTCAGATTATTGCATTGAGAGTAAACTGGAATCAAAGCATCCTGTGAATGGATGCTTCACAGCTTTTGAAAATCATAGTGCTGCAAATTATGAAAGCGAAACTAAATTAAGATAGAAATGCCAGGGTATACTTCTGTTTTTTGAAAATATGTGTAGAAAAAATTGTACACATAAAAAGGGACACATTTTAACAACTAAGTAATTTATTGCATTTTTGCTATAAAGTACACTAAAAATAGTCTAAAGTGGATTTCTGCTGTAATAAAACAGAAATAATTAAATGTTAATGTCAAATTTCCAAATCAACAACCAACATATAAGCATTATATAATAAATAACGATCAGAAAAAATGGTCAAAACTGAATAAACAATATTCTGGTAAACTAGATATATTTAATTATATACTTGTGTCTGTCTACAGGGGATTGAAAAATTCTATTCTATCCATGGATTTCTAGAGTAAGTACTTTTAGGATTTAGTTTCAGTAGAAACCTTAAAGTCTGGGCAGCCATTTTGAGTTCAGTAGTAAAAGAAAAAGATGCATAGTATTAAGTAGGATTTGTTCCAGGCTATAAACTTCATTGACTCGCTTTATGGGGGGAAAAAAGAGCAAAATATGTGAAATTCTATGTTACTTTTTCCTTCCAGGTACTTCAATAAATTCTTAATCGTTCACTGTTCCTGCTGACTGCAGTTATATTAATACTATAATATGTAGCTAAGAGAAACAGATACTAATATTCTGGAAAAGAAATAGGGATGTCTCAGCACTTGAAATGAACAAACACTTAAGTGAAAAATAAGAAATTCTCCTTGACACAATTTCTCACAGATGTACTACATAAATACAAAAATCAAAATAAGAAATAAGAAATTCAAAGATTCAATGGCCTGGGTCACTTTTGTTAATAGTTGTTTAAGCAGGTCTGTGATTTGTATACCTTGGCCTACCTGCATACATTGTAATTCATGGGAATTAGTTCTCTCACAATGTCTATGGAGATTCTCAGTCAGCCAGATCATAATTGTCTCAAAGATGCTTTATTTTCTTTTTCTATTTCAAAAGACAACTGGATTTTTTTTTGAGAAAGAAGATATTTTGCTTCTCATTATGGATGAGGCTTCTTGGATGAGAAGTAAAACATCTTCTTTTTCAAAAAATAATCCAGTTGCCTTTAAAAAAACAAAAAGCACCTTTGAGTTCTTCCAGAGAATTCAGAAAAGAAAACACAACAATGCCTACTGACAATTTTAGTGTCTCTTGTCTGATCAGCATTAAAAACACAGCAAAAGGAAAGATGAAAAATTATTTCACTGAAACATGTATGGGATTTCAATCCCATTGGAATTGGAAGAAAGATGAACTCTAGCATTAAGCTAGCCTTCTTTACTACCAAAAGTCTGACAACCTTCCCCTATCAGCACAGCCAAATTTGCTAAATGCAGTACTTGAATGAAAAAAGGACAACTTGTCTCTAATTGGCCCATTCCTTGACCTTCACAAAGAATTAAAACCCACCTTCACTAAGACAAACCAGTGCTTTGTTAGTAGAATTTTAGCATGGCTGTTTTTTATTCAAGTCACATATCCTAGGGTTTGTTATAATATTCTTAGTTGTGCTTGTAATTTCACATATAGGGATTTGGGTACAAATGTAATATCTCTGGGAAAGTTGTACACAATATTACATGTGTAAGGGGTTTTGTATAAAAATAGTTTATCAATTCAAGATTTTAAAATGATGTATCAATCAGAATAGAGCTGGAAGGGAACTTGGAGGTCATCTAGTCCAGCCCCTTGCTCGGGCAGGAGACCCTATACCATTTCAGACAAGTGACTGTCCAGTCTCTTCTTAAAAACTTCTAGTAATAAACCACCCACAACTTTTGGAGGCAAGCTGTTTCACTGGTTATTTGTCCTCAATGTTGGGAAGTTTCTCCTTAATTCCAGGTTGCTTCTCTCCTTGATTAGCTTCCATCCATTGTGTTAAGGATATTGTTGTGTTAACCAACCAGCAGAGCGTAGAGCACAGGGAAACGGTGCTGAGAGCAATGAATAAAATACATACAAACTGGTTTATCAAAGGTTTTACTTTATAGTGAAAAACAATCTCATAGTCTTTAATCAATCCAAGTCTTTGCCAGTCAAATCAGTCCAGTGATATAAAAGTCTTCTTACCATACAAAAACAGCAGTAGGTAATAATAGCAGCGCATTCACACTGGTAACAGATCACGATGGTAGCATATCCACACACAATGGTAGCATATCATCAATGACTACATTTCAGCTCTCTTCTTAAATACAGTTACAACAGAGCTTATCCAATCAGGATACAATGACTCAGCATTACAATGACTCAGTATTACAATGACTCAGCAGTACCTCTTAAAGTCATAGAATACATATTCATGTTAAAGTCATAGAACACATATATTGTCTATATATTGCCTGGACAACCTGTTAGACTTACACCATATCCTAACACATTGTTTCTTGTCCTGCCCTTTGGTGCTTTGGAAAATAAGTTGATCTCTTATTCTTCATAGTAGCCTCTCAAATACTGGAATACTGCTATTGTGTCCCTCCCTACTCCTTCTTTTCTCTAGATTAGCCAAACCCAAATCCTGCAACTGTTCTTCATATGTTTTAGTCTACAGGCCTTTAATCATCTTAGTTGCTCTTCTTTGCACTTTTTCCAAAGTCCCAACATCTTTTTTGTATGTTGAAAACAAAATTAGATTTTAATGAGTTTTAATTTAATACATAACTATAAGAATTCAGGTGGTATAAATGAATTTGTCATAATAGCATAGAATGGATAAGAGTGATTTACAATATATTTTTGTAATTTTTAAGGTAATATTTAGTTTCATTCATATATACATATATTGTTATGATTTATTATTTGGTTAAACTGTTATTTTCTTCTAGCTGTAGATTGAAATAAATATTAATAAATTATATTATTATAACCCATTGCTTTGGTAAGTTTTTATAAGTAACTTTTCTTAAATTGTCTGATCAACTTTTTCAGATTCTATACTGTTTTCATATTATATTAACTGTGAGTATTAGACGTATAATAATTAGAAACGTCCATGTTCTAAAGATTCTATTATTATGTTGTAAGTATTAAAAACAGTATAAATTAATAAAAATTAATAAAAATAATTTTTTCTACAAAGCATGATGGGTATAATTAGAGAATAATCATACAAATGCATTTTAGAAGAGTAATTTCAATGCATACAAGAATGATCTAAGTGTAATTTCTAGATGTCTTGAATGCTTTGGAATGACTGGATATAGAAATGACTGGGAATGATATAACTGTGAAATTTATTCTAAGTGGTAGCTGAGGCCAAATAAAAAATATATAATAATATTGAAATAATTAGACATAGTAATCTAAGTTCCCAAATTTAAATATAAATGAAAAGTTATAAGTCCAATGTGATCATAAATACTTAGTAAAGATTTTTAAAATAAGGGAGAAGAAAAAGAGAAAACAAAGATGACGACACTTTCCAGAACTTCAGTAATACACCTACTGTGTTTCACTAGGTGTAACACATTCTTTTTCAGCAGTCTTGTCAGTATTGCACAACCACAGTAAATATTGTTCCCTAACCATACTGTAACTATTTATAACACGAGAAGAAGAAAAAGCAGCACCAATTGAAATCTGGTCTCAAAATTAAGGAGATTATAAAACAGAGTTGATGGCTGGGTTCAGGATGCCAGCACCTTATGATCATCCTGAAATGAGATCACTGAAATTCAGAAGTAAAATAGCCTCAGAGGAGATTTCATTTTGACAAAAAATTCAGCTTGCTGTTGTTGCCTTTGGGAACAGTCATTAAAAAACAACAACAACAATCTACCATGATGACAGAAAGTTTTCTCTAACAGCATGTAACTTTCTGAAGAAACCTTGTCTAGATAGTCAAGACTAGCTTGTCTTGTTTGCTTGTACTTATTGTTTGCTTGTACTTATTGTTCTGTCTCTTACATTAACAAATTGTAGAACTCCCAACGGAGTTATCTCAATAATTTTTCTCTGAATTACTTCTTTACATTGGATATAGTGAAAGTATAGAATTTGCTACTTTAATATACAAGAATGGCCATTATGCTGGACTGCTTCCAAATATATTAGAGAAAAGTATGCCACCACTGATGACATCATTCCTTGATTGCCATATATTTGTTCCAAGTGTTGGACACAATATATACCCCTCTGACGAACAGTTGCTAAGCAATATAAAAGAGACATATCTTGCTTATGGGTTTTCATATGCATTGGTTGGCCAGTGGAGAAACAGAATACTAGAGTAAGTGAAGCTTTGGTTTAAATAAGCATGAAAAATCCTACCTGTTGTCAAGTTTTCTCAGCTTCAGTCATTTTTTTCCAGATTCCTATAGAATTCCTATGAAAAAGAAAAAAAAGGGGGCGGGGAAGTTAATTCTTCTTTTTCTTTAAAATAGTAAGTTTCTTTGCTGAGTTTGCCAACAAAAGCGCCATTTGTGAAGATGTTTTCATAGGAGTCTTTTGATAAACTACTGCAGATGAGTTTACACAATGACAAACCGCACCATATGCCTGATGTTGCAGTCCTTCCTACTCACTCGACTTGCTGCTGTCTTTTTTTTTCCCTCTCTGGAATAAAAAATTGCTATAATTCCTGCTGAGTTCTCTGAAAGTGTTTTTCATTCCTGCAAACTGTGGAGATGGGTAAAAGTGGTTCAAGCAGAAAAATGCAAAGCATCAAGCTTCCCTAATGTTTTGCAGTCATGGGTTGTCTTTAATAATTTTGGGAACTTAATAATAAATCTGAAAATATTTATAAAGGTAGAAGCAAGTAAAAAACAATCAAGGCTACATTCCTTGCATATTTTCTTGAAAGCAAGATCTTATTCAAACATAACTAATATATATGGATGTATAACCATATCATAAGTTTGCAATATTTGCTCTGAAATGTTATGCTTGTTGCTTACTTTGAAGTATCTACATTTGCAAAGATATATCTGGAAACCAGTTGTTATTATATATGGTAAGGGGGAAGTTCTCTATTGACTGGATAATTTACGGAAGTCTTCTGTTCATTGGTGCTTTTCCAGTGTACCCAACATTCATTCCAAATATTGTAGTATTTCCAAGATGAATAAAGAAAGCCAATATATCTTTAGAGATGGGCTGAGTCTCCATGGATGTTACAGTATTTTAAATATTTGTCTAAAGTTGACTTTTCAATAGGGCTAATTATCTGATATTACTTTGTATTTCATATTTTCTTTCCCCCTCTCTTTTTCCTTTCCTAAATTGACTATTTTTTTATTTGTATTTTATGCATTGTTAAAAGTGTTCATTAAGCTGTGAAAATGCCACAACTATTTTTTAATAATGTACTTGGAAGATTGATCTTCAAATTAACTTAAGTCTAATTTTTAGGCTCCAAACTTTTTGGGTTTCATTCATTCATTCGTTCATTCATTCATTCATTCATTCATTCATTCATTCATTCATCACCCTCCCACCCACCCATTCACTTACTCATTTACCACATTTTTAAACCACCCATCTCCCTCACACATTGTTTTTCCAGCATCCCAGTTCTGAAATTCCACTGGGGCTTTAGCCTCCAGTGGCTACACTGGATGGATTATCTTGTGTTATTTTTCTGGGAACATTACAGAAGTGCTCTTCCACTAGACACAATGTATCCTTATGAGATACTTCAGTAGAGTCCTAAAAGGTTCTTTATTGTTCTCTCTACACAGAATCACTGAAGAAACTCCATTGCAGATGTCATGACTTCTATTTGAAGCCAGATATGTATGAGGGCTTTATGGAATATTTGAACATGTGCTTTCTTTTTTCTACTAACTGACCTGTCCATTATTTTGCTAAGTTTCTTAGATCTTTAGTCAATCAGCTGAATGATTGAAATGGGTTGTGACCTGAAGGCCTATTTAACTTTTATCCTTTCTCAAGAATATATATATATATATTTGTTAATTTATTTGTTAATTTGTCACACATGGAACAAGATGCTGAGTTTGTGAAATTCTCCATGAACAGTTGCACTGTTTTGATTTCAGATGGCTACTTCATTCATTTCACAAAATTATTTATCCATTTCAATAGGGTCCTAGCTGTGCAGGATTGCAACATGAGTAAACAACTGAAGCTACCTAAATGCTGTAAGTTATTGCAAATGACATAAAAAGTCAATTCAGTATGCAAATGTAATAAATTGGTGTAAATCACATAAATGTGGATTTAGTTCATATTTAATGGACATCTCTTCCAACATATGCTCCATTAAATCAAGGTTTTAACTGTAATTTTGAATGTGGCAATTCTACACAACTGAAAATAATTACATACTTTGCATTTTTCTTTTATATTTTCATATCAGTGAATCTCCTCATCATGCCAAAGAACACAAAGAAAAGTAAAATATAACAGTCTTGTAATGGTATATTACAGTCTCGTAGTGGTGGAAGCCACTTCCGGCATCAACTGGGCTAATCTCCTGTGCAGTGCAAGAACTGCAAAAGCCTTTGGGATTAATGATTTCTACGGACTATTTATTAAAGGGGAATGATTGACTAAATGAAGCAACCATGGATTGAGAGCTCAAGATTTTCCTCCTGATACCTAAACTGTATCTATCTCCCTGTAGTATCAACCCACTGATTCTAGTCCCGCTCTTACAATGAGACAGAAGAAATTTATTTCTTACTATATACAACACCTTGGCATTTTCTCAAGGCTGCCATCATATCTTTAACTTTTCTTCTTGGTTTCTTCATGGTTACTCCTTTATCTTTTAAAAGATTATAATAAAATATCTTGCTTATTTTTTTCTGAGAACATTTGATAAGAAAAATGTATAGAATAAAGTATCTGGATACATGGAGATGAAACTATATAAACACGGAAATAATTCAAAAGTTAGGGCAAGCAAAATATTTTAAGAACTTTATTGTTTCAGTATAATATTTTATTAGTTAACTAGAGTAATAAAAACATGCAGATCTGTAATACAGATTTTTATTGTTTGGGTAATAAAATGAGTAAGCTTTTAGCAAAATTACTTTTTGGATTTCCTGAGCCAAGAGTCATTTTCTTTATAATAATCAAAGAAAGAAACTGTTTATTTACTCAAGAGAATTTCTGATTATCTCTTTTTGTTTTTATCAGGTTGGCTGATAATTTCCAGACATTTTTTAAATAAACCAAAGACCAATTTATTTATCTTTCTACCTTAACTCATCCTGAGTTCTTAGAATATTGACAATGTTTTAAATAATGCTTTTATATACTATATTCACCTGACTGTCTGGACTGAAAGTGGGGAACAATAAGGTAGGCTGTCCTGCTCTCTCCCTCCCACACTGTCATGCCTTTTTATTCCCCAAAAGTGAAAGAATGGGAAATAAAAGATGGGTAATGGAGACAGAAAATTGAGTGCTAGTTTAGTTTAGTTTACCGTATTTTCTGGCGTATAAGACGACTGGGCGTATAAGACGACCCCCAACTTTTCCTGTTAAAATATAGGGTTTGGGCTATACTCGCCATATAAGACTGCCCCTCTTCCAATGCACACCAAATAAAAATTAAAAAACATCAACTGGCTCACCTACAATGTAAAAGCAGCTGTGCTAGATCCAAAATGGCCCCTGTAACAAGCAGGAACCTCACACAGCCACAAAAAGCCCCCCCAAAAAACTTTCACACTCTAAACACACACAACACAACACAACTGGCTCACCCACAATGTAAAAGCAGCTGTGCTAGACCCAAAATGGCCCCTGCAACAAGCAGGAACCTCACACAGCCACAAAAAGCCCCCCCAAAAAACTTTCACACTCTAAACACACACAACACAACACAACTGGCTCACCCACAATGTAAAAGCAGCTGTGCTAGACCCAAAATGGCCCCTGCAACAAGCAGGAACCTCACACAGCCACAAAAAGCCCCCCCAAAAAACTTTCACACTTTACACACACACAACACAACACAACTGGCTCACCCACAATGTAAAAGCAGCTGTGCTAAACCCAAAATGGCCCCTGCAACAAGCAGGAACCTCACACAGCCACAAAAAGTCCAAAAAACCAACTTTCACACTTTACACACACAAAATTCCACATACAGCTTTGTGAGATTTTGTGTATTTGTGTAGTTGGAGTGAAACACTACAGAAACACACTAAATCTCAGAAAGCTGCACAAATATTGTTTTATTTTATTTTATTTTAATTTTTATATGAAAGCTAAATTTAAAACTTCCTAAACTTTAAATGGCTAGGTCTAAAAAAGAACAACTAAAAAAACCCCAATTGACTATTTTTTTTAAAGCTCCCAAAGGGGAAAAAAACTTACCCAATAGAACAGGGGTCTCCAACCCTGGCAACTTTAAGACTTGTAGACTTCAACTCCCAGAATTCCTCAGCCAGCTTTGGTTTGCTGGCTGAGGAATTCTGGGAGTTGAAGTCCACAACTAACTCCTTGCTTGATTGCAGGCAGGGAGTTGCTTGCTTGCCTGAATAGATTCAGGCAAGCAAAGCAAGGCAAGCGTTGCGACTAGCAGCTGAGGTAAGCAAGCTGGAGGGGAAAAACTTTTTCCCTTTTACATGGCTCTGGCCATCCCAGCTGAGTTGCAGGGAACTCAGCTGGGATCGTCAGAGCTGGGATCCTCAGAGTAAAAGGGAAAAAACTTTTTTCCTTTTACGTGGTTTCTGGCGATCCCAGCTGAGTTGCTGGGATCGCCAGAGCTGGGATCGCCAGAGCCATTTAAGGCTCGTCAGAGCCTTTCGGGCTGGTCTGCCTGGTTACAGGAGAACGACACCCGGCATATAAAACGACCCCCGACTTTTGAGAAGATTTTCATATGTTTAAAAGTCGTCTTATACACTGGAAAATATGGTAGTTTAGTTTAGTTTAGTTTAGTTTAGTTTAGTTTAGTTTAGTTTAGTTTAGTTTAGTTTAGTTTAGTTTAGTTTAGTTTAGTTTAATATTAATTTAATATATAACTTCACATTTTAAAAAGTCTGCACTTTTTAAGGAAAGTTTCTTAGAAGCGTAGTAAAGAAAACTTTTCCCGAAATATAGTTATTATACAGTTCATTTAAGATTCAGTAAAAGCACTAAACTCTCTTGAATAATAAAACAGACAAGTAAGACAATAAACCCTGCAGCTCAATAATTAAAGTTTGGCCAAACAGTAAAATGAATAAATTACAGAACTATGAACACAGCCAGAGGTGGGTTTCAGCAGGTTTTGACCAGTTCTGGAGAACCGATAGTGGAAATTTTGAGTAGTTCGGAGAACCGGTAGTAAAAATTCTGACTGGCCCCACACCCATCTATTCTCTGCCTCTTGAGACCCAGCTGATCGGGAGGAAATGGGGATTTTGCAATAATCTTCCCCTGGAGTGGGGTGGGAATGGAGATTTTATAGTATCCTTCTTCTGCCATGCCCACCAAGCCACGCCCACTAAGCCACACCCACACAACCAGTATTAAAACATTTTGAAACCCACTACTGAACACAGCATATGTTTAAAAGTCAGTGATGAACATAGCAGGACATAATTTGCATAGCATAATCTTTTAACCATAACAAATTTAAAATGATATGTGATCTTCTCATCGTTCCTATCACCCATCTCCTTCCACTAATGACTGTATGACTGTAACTTTGTTACTTGTATCCTTACGATTTATATTGATTGTTTCCTAGTATGATTTGATTGCTTATTTGTACCCTATGACTATCATTAAGTGTTGTACCTTATGATTCTTGACAAATGTATCTTTTCTTTTATGTACACTGAGAGCATATGCACCAAGACAAGTTCCTTGTGTGTCCAATCACACTTTGCCAATAAAAATAAGAGCCTTGGTAGCACAGCAGACTAAAGCACTGTTATTAACATTAGCTGCCTGCAATTACTGCAAGTTCAAATCTCACCAGGCTCAAGGTTGACTCAGCCTTCCATCCTTTCTAAGGTAGGTAAAATGAGGACCCAGATTGTGGTGGCAATAAACTGACTTTGTATAAAATATACAAAAGTATGAAGGCTATTGCTTAACGCATTGTAAGCCGCCCTGAGTCTCCGTAGAAGGGCAGCATATAAATCAAATAAAAAAAATTCTATTCTATTCTATTCTATTCTATTCTATTCTATTCTATTCTATTCTATTCTATTCTATTCTATTCTATTCTATTATCATGGCATCACTACCATCTCTTTCTCAACTCACAGAGAATGCAGCAGATATGTACTGTTCCAGTTTTAAAGGAATGTTCTTTATCTTTTTGCCATCCGTGGACATAATCTTTGCTAGTGTTATGATTGATGACATGATCAGGGACTAAGATCTATCCTAGTACTATTGACCACTTTAGTCTACTATAGTCCATTACTATTCTTCATGGTTGTTCTGCCTTGGACTGCTGGAGAGATCAGACTCCCACAGAAGTCCGTGTAATATAGGAATAGAAATACAGAGACATAGCTTTGTTCCATACGAGCTTTGCCAATGCAATATATATTTTCATTTTGTCAAAGGTAGCCTTGTTTGATATTCATACTCTTTGCCTGAATCTGTAATTACACTACTGTCAATAAGCGGCATTTTGATAACGACAACTTGTATAAAGTGACAGAAGCCACTAAACAATCATTTGTGTTGCCTTAAAACTCTGTGTGTCATAATGAAAGTTAAAAAAAAAAAAACTTCGTATCTGGTGCTCTACTCTATGCTAAAATGCTGTTATATTTTCAGTAAAAAAAAGAAATCTAGTCACATTCTTTTCTGTAAGAAGAAAATGATGTCTCAGGTTAGTCATTTAACAGCTGGCTCAGTGAGATATAACAATCCTAAATTCCACTGACTGTCATTGATCACATGTGCTGACTCTGAAATTTTAGCTATCTTCTTCGTTACTCTGGGCAGATTTTTCTATAATGAACTTTCTGATCAGAATACATTCATGTAAAATATAGGGATTAAAGAAAATGTTTTTCTTCTCTATAGATTTCTTCTCACTGTTGTGAAGTTATATTTTTATGATATTCCTATTATTGTAGTATCTAACCCATAGACATTATTGTAGTGAAAAGACAGATTGTTCCCATTTTCAATAAACTGCCTCCTCTTGTAGTGAAGTTTGTAAAGGAGCGATAAGGCCAAGAGTCTATTAATAAGACTTCTTAGAATTCATTTTGCTTTTGCAAATTGAGTTGCACTGAAAATGGTAGTGTTGTGTTTCTCAAATAATATATTTGTTTAAATTATCTTTACCTATTCTTCTAGTTTTTAGACATATACAAGAGTTACCTAAACTACTGAGGTAGAGAAATGTCAGCTTGGTTCAGAACCTACACAACAAATCATGCTTATATGATTATGATATGTACTTTAAGCAAATATTCCAGCAGATAAACAGATGTAAAACTAAAAACAAAAAAGAAAAAGAAAGCTTATTTTCTTTATACATATAGAAAACCTATAAGTATTTTAGGTTTTAATCTGGAAGGGCATATTTTCTCTAGCAGGTGGATCAGCTGTTGGAATCTCTACTGATCTGTGCCATTATTTTCTCTTTTAGATGATAAAAACATTTTGCATGTTTTTAAAAAAAAAACAAAATAGGATTCCCACTAGCTGACTAACAAGCAAGAGTCTACAAAATGCTTTTAGCAAGGCCAGGCCTCCCATTAGGCAATGTTGGATAGTTATTCAGGTGACAAATGTCAAGGAATGTATAATGAATAATAAGATGAGAAGGAAGATTCTGAGAAGCCAAAAACCTGCGTGCAAAAATGATGAGCTGGTTTAGAAATCAGAAAGAAATAGCTGCAGTTAGAATTTCAATTGGAAAAACTAGATAGATAGATAGATAGATAGATAGATAGATAGATAGATAGATAGATAGATAGATAGATAGATGATAGATAGATAGATAGATAGATAGATAGATAGATAGATAGATAGATAGGCAGGCAGGCAAGCAGGCAGGCAGGCAGGCAGGCAGGACAGTTAGATAGAGGGGGGGGGGTTATATTTATTTAGAAATAACCTGTTGTGAATTTAACAGGATTGATCCTTACCTAATTCGCACAGATTACTTGCTTACCTAAGAATTGCTGTCTTAGACTGCAGGTCTGTACATAGTCAACTGTCAATCAGTAATATGACCTAATTTGCTGTAAAATGAATGTGATTATTTAAACTGATTCTGAGTTAGATGATGTTTACCTTTTTATTTTTCCTGTCATTCATATACATTTAAAGTATTTTTCAGACATATCAATATATATATATATATATATATATATATATATATATATATATATATATATATATATATATGTCTTTGGTTATTCGGGTCTTCTCCCACGTAAAATTGGAAGTGTCTTGGCGACGTTTCGACGAAGTCTCATTCGTCATCTTCAGGCTGGTGTTCTCGGCTTCGAAACGTCGCCAAGACACTTCCAATTTTACGTGGGAGAAGACCCGAATAACCAAAGACCTACATACAAACACCCGCGAAAACCTGAGAAAACATATATATATATATATATATATATATATATATATATATATATATATATATATATATAATTTTAATTATTCACTTTTCAAAAATTATGTTATTTCAAAATTGTTACTACATATGTTTGTTGCAAATAAAATGTTTGGGTAACTTATCTAGAATGTAAAGTATACAATTAGTAGACTATGTAGACTAGAGTATGACAATTAGTAGATTAGTACACCATCACTTTAATAGTTGTACAAAGATTTCTTCACTTTATGCAAAGCAACAACAAATAACTGGTGTTACATGAATTAGAAAAACATCATATTTCTACCTCCTTGCATTATCTTTCTCATGGAAATACCTGTAGCAGATATACATGCATACTTTAAGCATAAAAATACACTAAGGATGAAGCTTGTCCAGCCCAAGGATAAAACACCCAGACACAAACTGAACAATGTGGTATAAAAATGAAACAAACAAAATGTTAAAAAGTTATAATATTTATGTAGTTACTTACCAAGCACCAAAATATCGTTACAATTTCCAAGGTATGTCACAACATTTATGTTTGGAAATTGAAAGTTGAAAAATTTGACACTCCCTAAAATGCAGAACAATGCAGTGAGACATGTGCAGATCTGTACATTGGCAATACAAAACAACAACTTTATAAACACATAGCACAACATAGGAGAACAAACCTATCAGGACAAGATTCAGCAGTCCATCTGCATTTAAAAGACTTTTTTGAAGACAGAAAAGTCCACATTTTGGACACAGAGGACCACTGGTTTGAAAAAAGGGTCAAAGAGGCCAAAGATGTCAAAATTGAACAGCCTTCTCTCGACAGAGGGGGTGGGATATGACATCATATATTTCCATAGTACAACACAGTCCTTTCAGCAGTTCCAAGAAGGCTCTGCACCCATTTGCACTACTCAGGTGACCCTGAGATCACAGATAAACCTCCAAGTGGCCTCAACAACTCAACAACTCTCTAAAAATGCAAATGCTACAAGAAATATAAACCCTTCCATTCCCCACCACCCAGTCAGAGCTGGTACCCCATAATGACAAAATGAAAACAGAATTTTAGAAATGACATTATGTGGTACTGAGTGTAGATTAATGTAAACAAATGAAATTAAACAACTGTAAAATCAGGCTGCAGCATAACAAAATTGACAAAAGTAAAGGGGGTCTGAATATTTTCTCAATGCACTGTAGATGGTAATCTGCAATTATTCCAAAAAGTAGTCCATTGTGTGTTCAGATATTTTCTTAAATCTGATTCTCAAGCTTCTTTGAGAGATGTTGATCGCATTTCAACAGTTTCTGTTATGTATTGATACATTTCAGCGGGAGTTTCAAACCTGCCTTAGTTGCTGATTGGCAGACAGCCTCTCCAGGATTGTATATAAGGAGGGCTGCAGCCTCAGAGTTTTTGCTGAAGTCTCACTGTATATTAAAGAGCTGTTGTCACTTGCTTGCTTGTGCCTCTCGTTATTCTCCGAACCACTTCATTGGCGACGAAGGTGGGATAGAGGCCACAAGAAGCGAACCAGTGAGACCACGAGCTTCAGCTAGGCGACAAGGCGAACTACAGGAGGCATACCGAACATGTCTGACTACGTTCCGCCCAAGCCTTTTGATCCGGCCCGCGAAAAATGGGTCTCGTACCTAACGAGGTTTGAGTGCTTGCTTGAAGCCAGCGAAATGCAAGGGCTCTCCGCTAATCGGAAGAGAGCCCTCTTTCTAAGCCACTGCAGACCGGATGTGTTCGAGATGGTGGAGTCACTTTGTAAGCCAACGCCGGTTCAGACCGTTTCCTGGGACACCCTGATGGCAACTCTTTGGGCTCACTACGCTCCCGTACCCTCCAAGTTCGTGCAACGATACCAGCTCAGACAACGCGTGCAACGAGAGGGAGAACCGGTCAGCGCTTACATGGCGAGCCTGCGTAAAGCCGCAACACATTGCGACTATAGGGACTTGGACGATGCGTTGCTTGAACAACTAATCTGTGGCGTTCGAGACATAAGGCTACAAAGGCGACTACTCGCCAAGCCTGATCTAACGCTTGCTGGAGCCCTAGATGAGGCCAGGGCTCATGAAGCTTCCACAAAAGCCGCAGAAATGCTGTAGCATCCGCTGGCCAGCAAGGACAGTCCCAAGTCTACACCAGTGCACAGGGAAGATGCCGGATCCAGCTCGGAGTCCGAGTCTGATGAGGACGTCTTCCGCACAGAGCACCAAAGAAAAGACGCAGGCAGCCCCCGGCGTAACTGCCCCAGCTGTGGTGGGCATCATGATAGACTGTCCTGCAAATACAGAGAGGCTATTTGCAGGCGTTGCGAGAAAAAAGGGCACTTGGCGCGAGTCTATAGAGCCATTCTGCCCAGAAAACACCAACCACGTGAGTGCCGCAGCCAACCAGAATCAATGTGCCACAAGCATCCAATGAGAGAAGGTGGTGCTAAAAAACGGTGCGAATTTGAACCACGAGATGGCCGCAGCATACACATCGACCAGGCCAGCACGGCAATCGAAGACAAGGTCAGCACGGTGGTCGAAATCAACGGCAAGCCATGCTCGATGGAGATCGACACCGGATCAGCTCTCTCCATAATGTCATGGGCGACCCTGAAGACCATCCTGCCGTCATTCCGGAAGGACCAGCTATCCAAACAGAGACTGCACATCCTAGACTACCAGGGGAACCGAGTCCCCCTTGAAGGAGTAGGCATGTTCCGAATCACCTACGGAGACTTCAAAAAAGACCTGCCGCTAACAATCGTCACAAAGCAGCTGCCCAGCCTTCTGGGCATGGGATGGTTCCGAGCCCTTGGCATGGGTTTCACCGGTGTCCACCAAATGTCCGAGCCGTCACTGAAGGACAGCCTCCTGACCGAGTTCCAAGACGTCTTCGGGGACACGTTGGGCAAGTATGTGGGGACCCCTATCTCCCTAAACTTAGACCCCAACGTAGCCCAAATAAGACTTAAAGCCAGACGGGTGCCTTTCGCATTGAAACCAAAGATCAATGCAGAACTGGACAAGTTAATTAAACAAGGGGTGTTGATCCCCGTTGACCATGCGAAATGGGAGACCCCCATAGTGACCCCAGTTAAATCTGACGGCTCAATCAGAATTTGTGCCGACTACAAGTGCACGATCAACAAGGCTTTGCAGCCGAGAGCCTATCGGGTGCCGATCGTGCATCATCTACTACACTCCCTGGGGCCAGGAAAATTTTTTGCCAAATTAGACCTAGCACAGGCCTATCAACAATTACCCGTTGACAACACCACGGCAGAGGCGCAAACAATTGTGACTCACAGGGGTGCATTCAAATGCACCAGGCTCCAGTTTGGGGTGAGCGTCGCACCTGGCCTATTTCAAAGCACCATGGAGCGCCTTTTGCAAGGACTCCCGGGGGTGGTGCCCTATTTTGACGATGTTTTAATCAGCGCCCAGGATGAACGTCAACTAGGGGACAGAGTGAGGAACGTCCTAACCATATTTAGGGAAGCGGGACTTAAACTTAAAAAGAACAAGTGCATGATCGCTGTCCCCTCTGTCGATTTTTTGGGGTACAGGGTGGATGGCACAGGCATCCACCCCACCGAAAGCAAGGTTAGAGCTATCAAGAGCGCACCTGCCCCCAAATCCAAATCGGAGCTCCAAGCCTTCCTTGGACTGCTCAACTTTTACTCAATATTCCTAAAAAACAAGGCCACCGTCGCAGATCCCCTGCACAAACTGTTAGGGAAGAATGTTCCGTGGGTTTGGGCCAAAGCAGAGGCAGCCGCATTTGAGGCTGTAAAGAAACTTTTATCTGAGGACAGTTTCCTCATTCAATACAACTCAGCGCTACCGCTTGTATTGGTTTGTGACGCCTCCCCCTTTGGAGTTGGTGCCGTCCTAGGCCATAGACTGCCAAACGGCCTAGAGGCGCCTATTGCGTTTTACTCTCGCACTCTGTCCAGCGCAGAGCGCAACTATAGTCAATTGGACAGAGAGGCTCTGGTTGCAATTGCGGGGGTTAAAAAATTCCATGAATATCTCTATGGCCATCAATTCGAACTTGTGACAGACCACCGGCCCTTGCTGGGACTTTTGGCCAGTGACAAGCCCACCCCCGCTGCCCTGTCCCCACGTTTGACCAGGTGGGCCATCTTCCTGTCGGCCTATTCGTACCAGCTTGTCCATCGACCCGGACGGACTTTGGGCCACGCGGATGCCCTCAGCCGCTGCCCCCTCCCCGAACTGCTTGTCAACCCCACGCTGGAAACCCCCGTCCTGTTGATCGACGCTATGACTTTGGGACCTATCTCCTCTTGCGAGGTGGCTAAAGCCTCTGCTAGGGACCCTGTAATTCGCACCGTGATGGGGTGGGTCCTTAAGGGGTGGCCTGTCAAGGTGGACAGTGGGGAATACTAGGGTTATGTTAACAAACGTAACAAATTGTTTATGCAAGGGGGTTGCTTGTTGTGAGGTGATAGGTTGGTGATACCAACAAAACTACGAACAAGGGTTTTGGAGTTACTGCACGAAGGGCACCCAGGAATAGTCCGAATGAAAAGCTTAGCCCGCAGTGACGTTTGGTGGCCCAACATGGACCAAGTCATCTCCGAGTGGGTGGGGAAGTGCAGTCCCTGCCAGGAATCTCGCCCCGATCCCCCGATCACGCCCATCTGAGAGTGGGAGAAACCAAAGGGGCCATGGGGGAGGATCCACATTGATTTTGCCGGGCCCTTCCACGGGCAAACATTTTTAATCGTAGTCGATGCCTTTTCAAAATGGCTCGAAATCATTCTCATGTCTTCAACCACAGCCGAAGCAGTCATTAAGACTCTTCGGAAACTATTCGCCACCCACGGCCTACCTGATACCCTTGTATCTGATAACGGGCCTCAATTTACAGCGACTCTGTTTGAGAGCTACCTGGCCGGACTGGGCATTCACCATGCCCTGTCGGCCCCGTTCCATCCAGCTTCTAATGGCCTTGCTGAACGTTTCGTAAGAACGGCCAAAGAAGCATTGTCCAGGTTAGACGACGGGGACTGGCAGGCCAGGATTGACCAATTTTTAGCAGTCCAGCATGCCACACCATGCACGGCCACAGGGAGAAGCCCAGCCGAACTCCTCATGGGCAGGAAGCTTCGGTGCGTGTTAGACAGGCTTCACCCTAACTATTCACATGAGAATTTTAAGGGGGAGACCACCGGACTAAGGCAGTTCCAGGTTGGGTCCCCAGTGTTCGCTTGCAATTATGCTAGCAGACCTCTATGGGTTGCAGGAACCATAGTGGGCATAACGGGCCCAAAATCTTACACGGTAGACGTAGGGGTAGACAGAATCTGGAAACGCCACATAGACCAACTAAGGAAGAGAATAGTCAGCGAGGCAAACATCAACTTAGAAATCTCCGAACCTAACTACAACAACTTTCCCAAAACAGCTAACTCAAGCCCGGGTTCGAGGGAATACTTAGCTGACATGCCCTGGTTCCAGCGCTGCCCCAGCGAGTTGCCACTCCCAGCTGGGGATAACCACGCCCCGGATAAAATCCAGGAGGTTCCATTGGCGAAGCCGGGAGAGACAGAGAGTCCCTCCGACCAGCTCGACGCCCACCAAACACTGAACTGTGCAGGTCAACCAGAACGAGAACTCGCCCAGGTCACCTGCGAGATTTTGTGTGTACTTATGTAAATTTTTGAATGTTAGTGCTTTCTGGGAAGGGAGGGGTGTTATGTATTGATACATTTCAGCAGGAGTTTCAAACCTGCCTTAGTTGCTGATTGGCTGACAGCCTCTCCAGGATTGTATATAAGGAGGGCTGCAGCCTCAGAGTTTTTGCTGAAGTCTCACTGTATACTAAAGAGCTGTTGTCACTTGCTTGCTTGTGTCTCTCGTTATTCTCCGAACCACTTCAGTTTCTGAGGGGATTTTATATATTTTTGGATATTTGGTCAGTCAATCAGAATAGAGATGGAAGGGACATTGGAGGTCTTCTAGTCCAACCTCCTTCTCAAGTAGGAGACCATATACCATTTCAGATACATGGCTATCAGTCTTTTCTTAAAACCCTCCAGTGATGAATTATTCCACTGGATAATTGTGCTTACTATTAGGAAGTTTCTCCTTAATTTCAGGTTGCTTCTCTGTTTGATTAGTTTACATCCATTCTTTCTTGTCTTGCCCTCTGGTGCTTTGGAAAATAAGTTGACTCCCTCTTCTTTGTGGCAGCCTCTCAAATACTGGAATACTGCTACCATGTCACTCCTAGTCCTTCTTTTCTCTAGACTGACCATACCCAATTCCTGCAACCATTCATCTTATGTTTTTGTTTCCAGGCCTTTAATCACCCTAGTTGCTCTTCTTTGTACTTTTTCCAAAGTCTAAACATCAGTTATGTAATGTGGTGACCAAAACTGGATGCAGTATTCCAGGTGTGGTCTTACTAAGGATTTATAAAGCAGTATTAATACTTCATGTGATTTTGATTCTATGCCTCTATTTATACAACAAGGATTATATTAGCATTTTTGGCTGCCACCGCACACTGCTGGCTCATGTTTAAGTGATAGTCCACTAGGACTTCCTCTCACAGTTACTGTTTTTGAGCCATGTTTAGCCTAATCTGTACTTGTACTTTGGTTTGCCTAGATGTAAAACCTTGCTGTTCTCCACATTAAATTTCATGTTGTTGGATAGGGCCAATTGTCAAGTCTGTCAAGATCTTTTTGGATCCTGAGCTTGTCTTCTAGGCTATTTCTGCAGCTTATTGTCATCTGCAAATGTAATGAATTCCCCTTCTATTCCCTCATATAAATCATTTATGAAGATATTGAACAGTACTGGGCCTAAGACGAAACCTTGTGGTACCCATTGTTTCCTTCCTTCCATGTAGATGTAGTACCATTAAGGACTACTCATTGAGTATGGTTTGTTAGTCAGTTACACATCTATCTGTTGATGATGCTGTCTGTCTCACATTTTTCTAGTTTACCAAGAAATAGGTTGTTGTCTACTTTTTGAATGCCTTGCTGAAGTCTAAGTATGCTATTTTCACAGCATTTTGCTGGTGTACTAAGTTAGTCACTCTGTCAAATAATGAAATAAGATTGGTTTGGCATGATCTGTTTTTAACAAATCTGTGCTGACTAAACTAGTTATAATTTTATTTTGTTTCTAGATGTTCACAGATCTGTTTTTTTTAATTATTATTTTTTCCAGAAACTTCCCAGATATTGATGTTAGGCTGATCGATCTGTAGTTTCCTAGTCTGTTTTTTCTCCCCTTTGTTGAAGATGGAAACTACATCAGCTCTTTTCCAATCCTCTTGTAGTTTCCTGGTGCTTCAGGATTTTTTAAATACATGCTACAAAGGTTCTGAGATAACATCTGCCAACTCCTTCAGAACTCTAGTATATAATCCATCAGGTTCCAGTGATTTATATTCATCAAGGTCAGACAGGTGTTCACTTACTATAGTTTCTTTTTGCATGAAAACGGATGCAAAGAATGAGTTAAACAGCTCTGCTTTCACTCTATTGCCTGTTATTTCCTATAAAATGACTTTAGAGACTGAAAAATCTAGCATCAGATTTATAAAAATGATTGATAGTTGTGATGCTATCTTCTTTCATTCATTAGTATCCAATACAGGTTCATACAAGCCATTTTTCTTTAATTAACATTTAGATTTACCTGATTATTTGTAAAATAATATTTACCCTAGCAGCTTTTGCTGAATTCAGACAAAAAAAATCAAGCAGTATACTACAATCTAATCAACTATCAAAGAGAAAATGGACGTTGTCCTACCTGAACATCCTTTTATGCTCGCTGCAACAACAATCCTACATATGGGTTGTTGAAGTGTGATTGGATATACTGAGTGCTCATCATTTTTTCCTCTGCAGTCCTTGTCCCGCCCACTGCTTGTTCCTGTCAGTCTTTTTCACGAAGCCTGTGGTAATTGAAGCAGACTGGAACGGGCCCACATCACGTAAGGCGACCTCCTGCAGAGGAATGAAAGAGAAGAAAAAAACCCCTATGGCAGGGGATGGCTAGCGAATGGGCGGGCCGGATTGTCGTCGCAGCAAGCATAAAAGGGACGTTCAGGTAGGACAACATCCATTTTCCTGACTCGCTGCTCCCACAATCCTACATATGGGACATGCCCAAGCTACAAATTCTGGGAGGGAGCCGCAGCCATCCCCTGAACCTGAGGGAAAATTATTGATTGTAATACACGTCTGCCGAAAGAGGCTTCAGCAGAAGCAAATGAATCTAAGCGATAATGACGAACAAAGGAGGAGAGGGATGACCAAGTGGCCTCCCAGCAAATTTCATCTATCGAAGCATGGATAGCCCATGCCGCTGAAGTAGCAGCGCTCCTAGTCGAGTGAGGTAAAATGCCCCCGGGAATAGAGGTCCCTTGTAATTCATAAGCTTTGGATATACAGGCCTTGAGCCATCTACCCACAGTGGCAGAAGAAATCTTCTGTCCTATCGATGAAGGTAAAAATGACACCAAGAGGGCTTCAGTTTTTCTAAATGATGACATACGTCGGATGTAGCGTCGCAGAGCCCTGTGAACGTCTAAAGTATGCCATGTCTTTTCAAGTGGGTGGTGCGGATCCGGACAAAAATTTGGCAGGACAATCTCTTGAGACCAATGAAATGTAGAATTGGTTTTAGGGATAAAGGCAGGGCCCAGTCTAAGAACCACATGGTCAGGAAAGAAGACACAAAGATCTGGGCGAATGGAGAGGGCAGCTATTTCGGATACTCTATGAGCCAAAGTCACTGCCAATAGAAAGGCCACGACAGGTAACATAAGGAAGTAGAACCAAGAGGCTCAAACGGTGCCAATGTGAGAGCTTGTAATACCAGGTGGAGATCCCAGGTAGGATAGCGGTGTATTACAGCTGGTTGTAGATTCGCCGCTCCTTGAAGATAGGATCGAATTCTCCGATCGTGAGACAACAGCTGGTGACCATCCCCCGGCAAGACTGTGGCTAAGGCTGCTACCTGTCGGCGTAGAGTAGACAGGGCCAATCCTTTATCAAAACCCGACTGTAGAAATCAGGGAACGTCTGAGACGGAAGCTGAAGTAGGGTCCACAAGGTTGGAAGCAGACCACTGCACAAATATCTTCCAGGACGCGTTGTAAATGCGCACGGTGGATGCCCGCCTGGCAGCTTGAATGGTAGCGATGACCTCAGAAGGGATGTTATCCTTACTTAGCATTATCCTTTCAAGCGCGAGACGGTCAACTGGAGCAAACCTGGATCTGGATGCTAGACGGCGGCCTGGCTCAGAGACAATCGGTTGAGAGGAATGCGCTATGGCGTCTCTACAGAAAGATCCCACAGATCGGCAAACCACGCTCTCCAAGGCCAATGGGGCGCCACCAGGAGAAGGTCCGCGTGTTCCAAAAGCAGCTTCCGGATCACCCCGGGAATGACTGGAATCGGGCAAAATGCATATAGCAGACATACCGGCCACTCGGATCTGAGGGTGTTGTGAGCTTCTGCGCCTGGCAACGGAAAGCTGGTGAAATACCGAGGAAGATGAGCGTTTTGAGACGTTGCAAATAGGTCGACTGTTGGTGTGCCAAACCTGGCTGCAATCTCTTGGAACAATTGGGGACTTAGGCTCCACTCTGATGGATGCAGGCGACCCCTGCTTAGATAGTCTGCCTGGAGGTTGGACTTGCCGGAAATGTGCTCCGCTTTCAGTGAAAGTAGATGTTGTTCTGCCCACAACATCAACGTCTCCATCTCCGCCATCAGGTCCTTGGACCTCGTGCCCCCCTGGAGATTGAGATGGGCCTTCGTAGTCACATTGTTTGTTAATATGAGTACATGTTTGTTCCTTATCTGAGACAAAAACTGGATCAACACTAAGCGCACTGCCCAGAGCTCTAACCAGTTGATACTGTGTTGTCGTTCCAGAGGGGACCAAGTCCCCTGAGCAAGAGTTGAGTCCAGGTGTGCACCCCAGCCATAGAGGCTGGCGTCCGTGGTGATCCTAACCCGCTGAGGTTTGAAAAACAGAGTCCCAGATAGAAGAGCCGGAGAAACCCACCAGCGAAGAGACTCCTGCACCTGACGGGGAACACGAACCTTGGTTGACAACTCTGACTGATCTGTCCATTGAAAGGGAAGGAAAACCACTGTAGTTGACGGGAGTGGCGGCGTGCCCACGGTACGATGTGAATACAAGAGATTAACTTCCCCAACAGTTGGGACAACAGTAGGAGTGGCACAGAGGTCAGTGATAGCACCTGATGCACAATGTCCCTGATACTTGACTGACGGTCCGGGGAGAGAAATACACAGCCTTGCAATGAATCTATTATCGCTCCCAGATGCAGGATGGATGTTGTTGGAGAAAGATGACTCTTGTCCAGATTGAGGACAAACCCGTGACTTTGTAGAACATGAATAACTGTCATTCTGTCCCGATGAGCCTGGGATAGAGAAGTTGATAGAAGCAGAATGTTGTCCAGGTAACAAATGATGCAAATGGAGTGCTCCCTCAATGAAGCCGCCAAGGCGGCCAGAATCTTTGTAAAGGTTCTCGGCGCCGACAACAGTCCAAACTGCATGGCCTTGTATTGAAAATGCCGCTTGTCGTAAGCGAATCGGAGGAAGCATCTGTGTCTTGGGTGTATTGGCACGTGGAGATAGGCCTCCTTGATGTTGATGGATTGCATGAGTCCCCTCGCCAGATGCATCCGAGAATGGACCGGAGCGAATGCATCTTGAAGCGTCGATACAACACGAACAGGTTGAGCTGTTTGAGATTGAGAATTCCGCTCCACCCCCCTGAGCTCTTTGGAACCAGGAACAATATTGAATAAAATCTGGTCCATACCTGATCCTCCGGAACTGGCTCGATGGCCTCTATATCCAACAGATGTTGGATCTCTAGAGCCATGAGATGCTTCATCTGAGGAGAGGCCGACAGAGGGCACTGAAGAAAACGGTTCAGGGGAGTGGAGGTGAATTCTAGAGTAAGGCCCATCGTGATGGTGCGAAGAAGCCAGGCGTCCGTAGAAGCAGTGTCCCATTGATGGTAAAACGATTGAAGACGGCCGCCTATGGGGAGAGAGGCCGGTGAGTCACTTGCCGCACCTAAAAGATCGAAATCCGGAACCCCGGAAAGGTCGCTTGAAGGCTGGCTGGCATCTGCCCCTGTCCCAAAAGGAAGATCGGTCAGATGTGGGGTACTGCCCTTGTGTGGAAGGTCTTTGAAAAAGGTACCTACTGGGTCCTGGTTCTGCACGAAAGGGCGGCCTCGTATAAGGAGTAAAGCGACGGTCCGGATGCCTGTATGAAGTAGAAAGAACTTTTCTTTTATCACGCCCCTCAACCAAAACTGGCTCCAAAGCCTGACCAAAGAGAGCAGATCCTTTATAAGGAGCAGTGGTAAGCCTCCATTTCGACTTTAAGTTGGCCCTCCAATGACGAAGCCATAAAAGGCGGTGGGAAACCACTGTGGAGGCCAGGGCCCTGGATGCAAACTTAGCTGCGTCCAAGGAAGCATCAGCAGAATACTCAGCTGCAGGAATTAACTTAGTCACATCCTGGTGAATACGGACCTCCTCTGGAGGCAACCTGTCTCGAAGCCAAATAAGCGACGCCCTATTAAAAAATGAGGCAGATGTAGCAGCTCGGATGGCCCAAGCGGCTACCTGGTGCATCTTCGTAAATGACAGCTGTGTTCTTTTATCCTCCATCTTAAGACCATCCCCTACATCCCCTGCCAAAACAGAGGGAGAGATAAGACTGGCAACAGGCTCATCAACTGCAGGTAAGTTCAATAAAGCATCGAGCTCTGGGGCAGCGCAATACATCTTTTTGTCATGACCGGATGGTCCAGAAAGAGAGCCCGGGGGTTCCCATGGCTGCTGAATTACTTGAGAAAACAAATCAGGGCATGGTACAAAGTCAATGTCAGTGTGAGGTAATTTAAATAAGGAGTCATTAGGATTCTCCTGATCCTGGGAGGAAGAGGCAGAGTCAAGAACTTTGCCCATCTTGGTTGCCACCTTTGCCTTATGCAAGAGTGATTTAAAGAGAGCGGGCCTGAATAGATCCAGGATTGAAGACTTATCCTGAAACTCCTCATCAACCTCTGACAGTTCAAAGTCCTCGAGGTAATCATCATCCTGAGTAGAAAACTCAGATTGGTTATAAGAATAGCTGGTGAAAGGTTGAACCTTGGGTGCAGCTGGAACAGATCCAGACGTGCTTGGAATGGTGCCCAGGAGGGCCTGTTGGTGCAACCCAGCTTGAAAAATACTGGCAAATGCCTGGGACAAAATAGATTGGAGATCTATTGTAGGGGCAGGATTAGAGACTCCCACATTATTCAAGCAGCCCACCGTTGAAGGCTGTACAGTCTGAGGTACCGGAGCAGTGATAGTGGAGAGCATTGACAGAGAACCTTGCATCACATTTTCATTCTGACTGGAACCTAGATCCTGCCCTTTAGGAACAAAAATAATATCACCCTGTGACCAAGTTACCACATTAGGGTCCTGAGGGTGAGAAACGAGAGGAACAGTTGGTATAACCACATTGTCCTCAACAGGTATTGCAGAAAGGCCCTCTGGTTGAATAGCGGCCTTTGACTTATTGAATTGCCTTTCCAAGGCATTATGGCACCTCATGACATCTTTATCTATTGATCCAACTTGCTGGATGGTGGATTTGGGGCCTGACTTGGACCCCCCTTTGGATTTGGCTTTCCTTTTCCCCGCAGGTTTGGGTGAAGGGGCTCTGACTGGGGAAGCCTCCAGCTCAATATCGGAGGACAGAGGAGAGTCTGCCATAACAAAAGGTAAGTAAATCTTAATGCCAATTAAATCAATTAATTAATTATTATAATTTAATTTATATATATACATATATATATATGAAAATAGATATAGGCCAAGAAAAAACAATAGAACAGCACACTTCCCTTGAGAAGAGCAAGCTCTGCCCGCTGGAGAAATCAGGGAAGCAGAAGACTGCAGGAATCCAGGCAGCAAGGCACACTTCACTTCCCTGTCAATCTGTGGAAAAAAAGGATCCATGTTAAATGGCCACAATAACAAAGGCAATCAATTTGTCAGCGTAACAAATAACCGCTGCAGCAGAATCGAACGCTCCAATAAACAGGCCGGCAAAGCAAAGGCAGCAAACAGCCATTCTGATCTCAATTCAAACTTGCTGCCTCAGCCATTTAAAATGGCGGGCGAAGCAAAATGGCGGGAACTTTAACCGCCGCGAATCTATTCCACACATCAGAGTGTGCCGCTGGTGGGCAGGGACCCTGGGGCCGTGAAATGACCATGGAGAAGCTGCGAGGGTGGGGGCGGTTATTCCGGCTAACCAGGGAACCAGCTCCACCACCCACGGCACAACAAAGCAACAACGAACGTGCCTCTCAGCTGGGCAAAATTGAAGAAGCATCCCTCAGCTGTCAACGGAGCGATTGGGCGGTTTGGCAGCTCACAGCCAAATCCCGAAGCCGCAGCTCATCAAATAAACAGTCCCTCGAAGCGCAGCTCTCCACAATGTTAAGAATAAAAATTGCTTTAAAAAAAGGCAAAACGCGCTCCTCAGCTGTTAGACGGAGCGAAAAATGGCAGCTCGGAGGCTGAAGCTGAACCGAAAACCGCAGCTCCCAATTTAAAGCCAAACAAGCTAAATTTAAAAAGGAAAGACTAAATAACTAGAAAAAACAGTAAATACATTGAACTAAGCTAAATTAGCAAGAGAAAAAGCACTCAGGTCTGGTCCAATCCACTGAGTGAAAAAGACTGACAGGAACAAACAGTGGGCGGGACAAGGACTCCAGAGGAAAAAATGATGAGCACTCAGTATATCCAATCACACTTCAACAACCCATATGTAGGATTGTCGGAGCAGCGAGTCAGGAAAACAAGCCCATGAACACTGATTGAACAAGCTACTGTATATAAACATAGACAAAACCCCATTGATGTTTCCTAGTCAGATAACAAAACACCTGCCAAGTTCAGAGACTACCGATGACCCCAAAATATAGATGCCTTATATGGTAGTTAAGTTGTAGCAAAGAATTCTAAAGCCTTGTCCTAAATGTTTTACCCTAACTTTATTATATATTAAAGTTTGAACAGATTTGCAGAATGAATTCATTAGCCATTGACAAGTCTGGTTGACAATTATGAGTGGGAATTCAGGCTATAACTATGAACTATAGGATTGAGTGAAAATACTAAAAAAAAAAGTACTAAAAACCCTTTTATTCTGCATTTCTGTTCTAACTAAGGGCCTTTGTAATCTCAGTGAGTAAAAAAAATGTAAAGAAGCTTCATGGAATTAACAGAATAACAGAACTGAAAGGGGCTTTATAGACTAAATGTTCCAACCTCATTGAAAGACATTCAGAACTAAACCATTTTCAACAGAAAGATTTCTGGCTTTTGAAAAATCCTAGTTAGTGAAAATCTACTGTCATCTATAAAATTAGTTCCATTATCCATTTATTGTTAATGGTGTGCTTACTTGACCCTTTGTAATGTTTCTAGTCTGGACTGGCCATTCTTTGTATGCAGTTTGTCTCTAGACAGAACAGTGTTTTGTATTGACATCAAAAGTGTCATGGTAGGTGACTGAACAGCAATCATCTATCAGGTTCAATGCTGTTAAGGAATCCATGAATACTCAAATAAAAGTTGAATATTTCATCTTTACTATTTTTTTCACCATACACTATTGCATTATTTTCTGTAAAGTGCTTGGAAAAGCAATTTTGTTCTCACACTTCTATTATGCAGTGCTCTTAAAACAAAATATAATCATAAAAAAGTGCTTCCTTCAGAATGGTCTGAAGCTGATTTTCTTTATAAAAAAACAATTACCACATCATCTTTGAAGTAAAAAACATCTTCAGCCTATTAGTCATTTTCAGACCAGCCTTATAGCTGATGGAACCTTTAAGTAGCTTGACAATATTTTTTTTATGACAGTAGCTCTTGCCCTTTTATTTTAGTATCTTTTCCTAGCATTCAAACAATTATTTGAAAATAGATATTATGGGAATAAAAAAGTTAAATTCTTAAATGATAAATGTGATGAACTAGAGAGTAAAATGTCTAAACAGGTTGGTCTATATTTTGACTGAGATTTGCATTTCAAAATTTTATAAAACTTTTTTTGAATTCTTCTATTTATTTATTTATTTATTTATTATTCGACTTTCTATACCGCCCTTCTCCTTTCGGACTCAGGGCGGTGAACAGCCAAAATAAAAACATTTATACATAAATACGATTAAAAATAGATTTAAAATAATTAAATTTGGCCCATAGTTTAAAATTTATCAATTTAAAATCATATCAAAATTTAAAACCAACCATAAAATCATAAAATCAAGAGAGACCGGCTAACTGAAAGAGATGAGTTTTTAGGGCCCGACGAAAGGTCCGGAGGTCGGAGATCACTCGTATCTCTGGGGTAGATTGTTCCAAAGGGTAGGTGCCACCACAGAGAAGGCTCTCCTCCTGGGGGTCGCCAGCCGGCATTGTCTAGCCGACGGCACCCTGAGGAGGCCCTCTCTGTGGGAGCGAACTGGCCGGTGGGAGGCAATTGGTGGCAGAAGGCGGTCCCGTAAGTACCCCGGCCCTAAGCCATGGAGCGCTTTAAAGGTGGTCACCAACACCTTGAAGCGCACCCGAAAGTCCACCGGAAGCCAATGCAGCTCGCGCAGGAGAGGAGTCACATGGGAGTGCCCAGTCGCTCCCATAATCCCCCGCGCGGCCGCATTCTGCACCAGTTGGAGCCTCCGGGTGTACCCCAAGGGGAGCCCCATGTAGAGAGCGTTACAATGGGTCAGATAGAACAATATTTGTAAAAGTGACAGTGGTGCTTTGTTTTCATATCTTTGATTGGATATGCTATAACAAATGACTCAAAACATTGATTGAGAATATAAAGGAATGGCAGATGTTTTCTTTTTCTTACATATAAGAATGTAGAAGAAACTTTCCTAGATTACACTAGAAATATATCATATCCAGCAATATCAAAGTGGCCAAACAGATGCTTACATGGAACTTACTTATAAAGTGCCTGCAAAATATTTCTGAACCAAAGTTGGAATGGTAACTTCAAGCAAAAATTGGATTTTAAAAGAAATGACTATTTTTCTTTTTTTAAAAAAACAAGTTTTATTGGTTTTTTTCTCCTCTCCCACATTCACCCACATCTTTTTTTTTTTTAAATGTTGGCCGTTTCTTATCTTATACAATTAATCAAATTCAAATACATTTTACTTAATTACAATTCTTGCCAAAATCGTCTTCCCCTTTTTCTTTTCTTTTTTTTAAAAAACATATCTCAATATTCTATACTTGTATACATAAACACCATCTTCATTTGTCCCTAAATTCTAACTTTACTTCGTATTTATTCTCTTTTATTCTTAAACAGTTCATTCTTTATTTTAATATATTTATATTTGTTTGTTCAGCGTTGCCTTTCTTCCACTTCATCTTAGGGTAGGTTTGAGGAGAAAGATTGCTGTACAATAAAAAAAAAGACTATTTTTCTACTTGACTGTAACTAGAAGGGGTTTTTTTGTATGTTTATGATTCACGTCTTCATTCAGAATAGTTGATTTATCAATAATTTATCTTTTAGAATTCATGTATGATTTGCAATTAATTCTGATAATGAATGAATTTTCATTTCAGAAGCTGCTGTAGCTAATGTAGGTCTAAACTCTGTTCATTCCAGTATTTTGCTAAGGTCACAGGAGGCAGGAATTTTTTTTTTATTTAGATGATTGCTAAACAAGTAGCTTACCCATTCTAGAAATATAATTTACAGTAAAAACCAACAGATAAAATATATATGAGAAGTACCATTAGCCAACTGGAACTTTAAAAACACATTTGACTTCCTCCCAAAAGCATTCCCATTTATATTGAAAATTGTCATTGATGGGATTTCATGCATCTTAAAGTGAGACTTTAAAGTTATGACTCATGCCATAATGAATTCTGAAAGGTTTTCTCAAAACATTCTGTTAGAGAGACTTGATGATGGTTAGCACCCCAAACAAATGGAATCAGAAATCCATTAGAAAGTTGATTGTCATTAATCCGGTAAACATCATCACTTGAAATTTATTAAAGATGCTTTAAGATTCCACTACATGAAGCAGATAACAAATACTCTGCTACTAATGAATATGGTATTGCTAATTTTATTAAAACATTTATAATTTGAATTATTTTATGCTTAATTTCTGGGTCAAGTTTTCAATCAGTTTTATATGAAGCTTATAACTTAATGAATATTAACTGCATGATTGAAAAATTGGTCAACTCTGTTTCCTTTAATGATTTGTCTATACTGAAGTCAAAATGGCTATTAAATTTTCCTCTCCATAAAAGATAATTAAATAGAGTAGTTATATATTCATAGTTTTTAGATTTTGATGTGGCATCAGGTGTAAAAAGGGTTGACAGTCAGGGTGGAAAAAAAACAATTACAATATTAGTGATACATTATATGAACATAATTCTCTACCGTTTAGGATTAACAGTTTTAAATAACTAAAACTATAGGATGGTTTCTGTATTAACTTATTATTTACCACACAAAAAATCTTTATCACATTTTTATTATTCATAAATTACATTAATTCCTTATGTAAAATAATGTAGAGCTCTGCACAATTTTTTTTTTTTAAATACAGGGTGCAGTTATATTTAGCAGAGAGTTTTGGAATAAAGTGGCATGCAAATAATCTGTGGTCCTTCTAATCTTGAACTGCAATTCCTAATATTTTTTACTATTGTCCATATGGACTAAAGTTGATGCAAATTGAATTCTAATATTCAGAAAGACCATCTTCATATGTGTATGATGTGGAAAAATTCATTATACTTCATTCAATGTAATTTGTGTGCTTTTAAATCAAATAAATATAATTTGTGTGCATCTAAGATTTGGATGATGGCATGTGTAGGAAGTGAGTATGTGTGTTTGTGTATATGTGTGTATATGGTGTGGGTATATTGTGTGGGTAATACACACACTCCTGAGGATATGTCCCATTAAAGCAAAATGTATTGCAGATAAGAATTTTGGACAAATTATTATGTTTCAACATAGTTCTCAACTCAATCCATAACACTGGAATTTAGCTACTTAACTGTATTTTTTTAAAAATGATAAATTTACTTTTTACTATATGTGATACAATTGTTTAAACTAATTATTTTTTATAAGAATTTATGAGAACAAGTGAATTGTATAGTCTATATTTTTCTAGATATACCAGTGATGAAACTACTACACCCCACAGACATTAACTGACATTTTGATTGAGCTTTTCCTTCCATGGAATTATGAATTATTTTTATGTAGATATCTCAAGATAAATCATTAGATAGTTCAGTAGATAGGTGTCAAAGCTCATAGAACATTACCTGTAACTGGTTATTTTATTAAAATACCATTATATGTTATTGAATGATTTTTGTTTTACTTGCTTGCATACATTTTGATAGGAGTATGCTAATACGTTAGAATTACATTACTTGAATTATACTATTTCTTACAATTTTCATAATTTCACCTTTCAGTAATGTTCGAAGCCTCATTGAGATATGAGAATAATAAAATGAATAAATTATTAGTGAGCGTAGGGCTGGAATGATCCTCTGATTAATCCTTGTTTTGGATTGTTTTTTAGAATGTCTTCCTTTGTGGTTCAGTTTAATTTCTGGGAGAATAAATTAATATGTTGAAGCAAGTGACAAACTTTTTCTAAATGCATTTTTAAAAATAAATTTTAAACAAACATATGCAAAAAACTGATTTCATTGAACAGTTGTCTGTAATTCAGCGTATTTCTTACTTCATTTAGAATCTTTCCAGTATGATATGTGGGTATTTGTGAATTTAATTTATTTATTAAAAAATACAGACCTGTCTCCTACTGCTTAAACAAGTAACAATAAATTCAGAGCTTGCTGCAACTTATCTAGTTAATTATAGAGATGAGAAGAAGGATTATATCAAGAAATACTGCCTCTGGGACATGGGGATAATTCTCCAGCACAGTTGAAAATCCAGATACCCTACTCTTTTAGAAAGCTTAATGTTCCCATTAATGCTATTTTTTTCCTTTTATGTTCAAATTGCATATAAGATAGAAACAGTGGCATTTTTAGACAAACTGTGACCCATAAAACTTTCTATGTAGTTCCTAGTGCCCCCTCAAAGTTACTGCCAATTGGTAATTCTTATATGACTGAGCAGAAACTCTAAATATAGGAGCTTAGTCACATAATTGTATTTAATTAATTAACATTAAAATTAAAAAAAATCTAGTTTTGTCCAGATCCAATCCTGCAGCAATCCAGATTTACATATACAAATTATGAACCCCTGATTTCAGCAAGCTAAATGCAAGACGCACATTTCTGTTGGGAATTTTACAAAGATACCTTTTGAGAGTTGCAGTGAAAATGATTCAAGGTACCATTATGGATTTGGAAGTGCACGTCTAGGATTCCAAAATGAAAAATCACAGAATTATAGATAGCAGTAGCAACAAATAAGTTGGGTCACTAGATTACAGGCTTTAAAATTTCCCAAACAATATAAGAAAAGTGTAATAAAGAAGAAAGCAGACTCCTGGGTGCCTTTACTTGAAGAAAATGGAGAGACTGAACTTGCATGGGTATACTTTAAGAAAATAGCAAGTGATTAAAACTATGCTTTTCCTGACTACTTACTGCTATACCTCATTTATTGAAATCAGTTGCCGCTCATTTCTGTGAAGAAAGAATCATGTGGTCCTAATTTTGCTTCTTTCATGAAATTCCCTTGGCTTTGCTTTTTCTGCTCAAATTTGTTTGTAAGCTTTAATGAGCAGTTATTGCTGCTCACAGAATTATCTCAATCAGAATCCATGCTTAGTAAGAAACTAAAATTTCATATCAGTGGATTGTAGGTTCTTTATTCAGGCAAGAGAGAAAGAACTTCCCAACTTTCTTACATTTACTACTATCAGCAATGAAGTAAATATGTCCATGTTTTCTTTGATAACATTAGTATTTATAAATATAGTTTTCTATATTTCCAGTCAGTTTTAAAATGATAGTCTGAATTTTGTAGCAACCATGTATGAGATCCATTCATAACTACTACTCATTCATGACAGTTATAAATTCAAACAGTGAATGAGTAGTTGTTAAACAAGGAGCATCTGTTCAGTTCTGTTGTAGTATTTATTCTTTTCTGCATTTAAACTCCATTGCTAGTTTATGTAAACTTATGACACCCAAATTCTTTTAACCCAGAATGGTCTCTTCATCCTATACTCTCATGTCCTTGATTTTTCCTATCCAAATGTAGGATTTTGAATATAGTTCCATTTAAAGACAAGACAGAAGCCACCTAAAAATTTAGGAACTCTATAGAATTGTCAGTTCTTACTATTTTATCTATTACCTGTAGGTTCAACCTTTTTTCCTAATGATATAAACATTAAATTAAAATAAACATGAATGACATGTTTTTTATTAATAAAGATTTTTAAAAAAATATACAACAGATATCTCAATAAATAACAATTTATTGTCATTTCATCATTAATATATTTTAGATTCTTTAAAGCAGATTAAACTGCTTCCTTTGAAAATGAATGCAGTACATTTTGTTTTGAAAACCAAGAAGTTCTATTAGTTAATCATATGTTTTCAAGTTTTAATCTTAAAAAATGCCGATATTTAGAAAGCTGCAAGAAAATTATCCTTGAGTCCCACTATTTTTATTTGCCTCTCTTTTGTGTGCCAATGCAGATGAAAATTGCCATTTAGAAAACATGGACAAAATAATGCTATTTCCTTTGTTTGGATAACATCCAAACATTGTTTGGATAACATCCAAATAATGATATCCTTTGTTCTTGTCTAATTGTGATATTATTTCAAATATTTCTAATAAACTGAACAATTTATATTAGCTACTGGGAAAAGTGCCAGGATTGTAGAAAAGGTGGGAAAAAGGAGCTCATGGGAGAGGGAAGGGAGAGGGCAGGGATGATGGGAGTAGGGGGAAGAAAGGGCCCTCCCAATGGCTCCCTGTCAGACAAACGCTTCGACGTCTATAAATACCTGGGGAATGCTGGGTTATAGGCTAGTAGAATATAAAAAGTACTTCATTTATCTAAAATAAATCCTAGTCCTTTGATCTAGCTATCGATTAAAATATAAAATGAAAGGAAGCAACTATCTCTTCCATCAAAAAGATGAAGGCAGAACCACAATTTTGTATTTCATTTTGGCAAACTCATTACTAGAATATTGACAAAATGCAGAGAAATAGAGTGCTACTGTAATCTGAAAATTCCAAATTGTTGACTGAACTAAATCAGTCTAACTATTGCAGAAATCATTCATTCACGTAAAACTAGCAATGTTTTAAGCTAACATTTAGAACAAATGAAAATCTGAAAATGCTAGTTTCAATTTTCTCTTTGAGCATCAAAAAGTTGTCCTATTTTTCTTCTTGTTTGATGCTTTGAGAAAAAAATTGACATATATTAAAATTCAATATGAAAAGAAAGACTTCATTTGGTCAGTTTCAAGATTCTGTACATAAGTAAACAAACTGTTTCTTCCTATCAGTCAAATTCAGGGGCTGAGTCGAGGTGGAACAGGCATTGATTGGAGCATGTGACCGACTGGGGACAAATGGGATGGTTTTGGGAGCTTTGATTTACTGAACGAAAGCCCGGGATTTTCAGATTGGGGATTTCCCAGATGTGCCAGTTTGCCTATTCTAGTCAAGAGAACTCTGGAAAATGCTTGCTTTCATGTCTTTACTTGGAGAAGGGTTTTTTTCTGGAATGCTGACAATTATGCAAATTAGCAAATGAATCTACAATCATAAAACAAATTTATTCTCACATACACAAAAATAACTAAGTTATCTTTCTTTTGCTCAATAATGAACTGAAATATATTTTTATTTCCTAATATACCAATCCAAAATTTGGTGTTCCCTATGTACTTCTGTGCATCTCAACTGGTAAGCGAAAAACTAGATTATGACACAGGACAGTAACATTTGTGGAATCATATACTTGCTCTGTTCTGCTATCTTTACAGAATGCAGAGTTTGATGAACCATATTCTTTAATCTTTTCTTCATATTGGATCCAGCATGCTTAATACTAGTGCCAAGAGTGCCTTTAGAAAAAAGTATATGTTTGGAGTTTAGTCTCCAAAAGATGACTCCGAAAATTGACATGAGTTTATCAAAATAAGGAGATCCAACTCCAAAAGGTTAAATTTAATACCAGTCGATACTGAAAGATAGCAATCCATATCCCTTGCCTCTATCTTCAAATATCCAGCCTTGAGTCACAGATTGACACTGGGCATCCAGTTTTGAACTTGAATGATTGCCTAAGAATTTGATTGGATTCATTCCAAACTAGGGTAAATTGGAGCATGACCCAAGTTCAACTTCATCTAAGATTTCTGCAAGGTTCTTTAAGGTTTAAGCTTTAAACGTAAAGGCTGCCTGAATAAAATGGGCCTATCTGGAAAAAAAGTGGCCAGAATAGTAGTAGCATTGGTTGTTTTAGAAGGAAAATACAAGAAAATGCCATATGTCCTTTGACTATGTCCATAGATTCAAGTGCATAGTATAATCTATTGTCCGTGTATTATTTTATTGCTAGTTTTAGAGAGACATTATCATATATTTTATTATATATATCATAGCATATTTTATTTTATTATACTATATTTATATTTTATTTCTCCTCCTTTGCTAAATTGTTCTATTTATTGGCAATTCCTCTTATCTGACCAGGAGGAATCTATCTCATGGGATACTGTTGATATTCTTTATTCTGTTAGTGAAATCAGATGAAATAACTGCTCCTACAGCTTATATAATTATATAATTTATTTATTTGGCCAAATTATACACAGAACGAATTTGTATTTGGTACAAAAGCATTCGGTGTACTTGCAAAACAACAGAATATCATATAGTATAATAACACTAAAGTATAGAGCCAATAAAAGGGAGAAGTAAAAATAATAAAATGGATAAATAATACTGCAGTCACACCCTGTGATTTAATATACATACATATTAGGCAAAAAAAAAAAAACCCCTCACCTTTAATAGTCATTTTCAATAGTATTTTGTCAACTGGAAGTATTAAGTTTTCTGCTTCATCAAAATGAAAATTTTAGGTTTAGGTCTTTCTTTGCAGCTTACGTGTCTTAGGTCTACCCTAAGACACCAGAATCAGACTACTGTGCTCCCTTATGAAGCAGTTGGTAGAAAATAAATAATAAGCATTAATAATATAGAATGATATGAAAATTAAGATTCCCAAAATATCAAAATTGTCTGAAATAGTCCACTGAGATTATTAAGATTTCAGTTGCTTATGGAATTATCCAGCCGATAAGTGGAAGTATTTTAGATATAAATATGGGTTTTTATAATCTATCATAAAATTTCTATTTATTTATCTAGAACCAGAGATGGTAGTCAACATAAAGCACTTAGTATATTTGCTGATTCTAATATAATCAATAATTGCTTACAGAATGAAAAATATATCGGCTTTAATGGAATTTTGCTCCTATCCCGCCACTCTTTTAATTGCCTAAGAGTATTTCTTTCTCGGTTTTGCTTCTTAAATCTTTTCTATGATAATCACCTTTCACTTTTTGACATATATTTCTTCTGTGCATCTCTAGAGCTATTTCTGATAGAGCTGTTTAGTCTAATACATATGATCTTAAATTTTCTCCAAGTCAATAAACAATAAAATTAAATCAATAAAAAGAAAAACAAATCTTCAAATTCCTTTACTTATAATTACAGATTTTAAAGTTTAAAGTATGGTTTAGTATTACATAGAATACTAATGCAAAGATTATAGATATAATTTTTATTTTTATTTTTTCTTGGATTTGATTTATATGCCGCCCTTCTCCGGAGACTCAGGGCGGCTTACAATGCGTTAAGCAATAGCCTTCATACTTTTGTATATTTATACAAAGTCATCTTATTGCCCCCACAATCTGGGTCCTTTATGATATTTTATGATCAAAGATCAGCTCTCTTGTGTATTACATCTGGTAAAACATAGAAAGGGAAAAAGACGAAAAATTTATCTATTTATATAGATAATATCTATTATTTATCACCTATATTTTGTTTTTCACTTATAATGTAACAAGCTGTGTTTTTTTAAAAAAATATATGATCTATCAGTTAATATATTTATGGTTCTATAATGGCCTATCTTGCTATTTACGCCAAAGCTGATGCAAAACAAAACAAAACAAAATCTTATTTACTGAATACTTCATGGATCAGCTTTCCAAATTTAAACAATCTCTAGAAAAAATGACTACCTAGGTATTTGTTTTACACTGTATGCAGTCCTTTATAATTCACTTCAGGAAGATACCTTCATTTCTGAAACTAACCTAAATTTTAGTGGAACAATATATAGACTGTGTTAAGGTAAATTTAGTAACATCCATTTTTTTCTACCTACAGTATCTCTTCTTTCAAAGCTCAAATAAAGAATTGTTACTAGTACATTCACTATATATCTTCTGATATATAATTCAGTCTTTTCAAATGCAAAGAAAAAAAATCTTATGTTGTGATGCATTGCTTGTTAAGCCAGGATGCTATTGAAATCACTGAAAGAAATGTTTTTTTTCCCCCAATTGCAGTGCTTAAATATGGAATAATGCTGAATGAAAACTTTAATTCTTAAAACAAGAAAAAGTAATCTCTTTATATCAAACAATTTAAAAATGTTACATTAATTGACTCCCCACACTTGGTCAAAATGTGCATAGAAAGATATTCTTTTAGATAGCAAGATAGTCTCAATCTGTTTAGGATTTTAAAATTTAAAGGGCAAAACCAAGTAAATGTTGCTGCAGTTGCTGAAACTCTTTTAAGTATATATTTGCCACAGGTTGTTTTGGTTTAATCTCTGCACTAAGTTTTGAACAATATAACAATGTAATGTAATTAATATTGCTCTTGCCAGCTTTGAAGATGCCAGCCACTATAGCTGGCAAAACATCAGGGGACCAAATAATTAGAATGTGGCCTATTACTCAAAAAGCTGGATTGATGCTGGCTGTGGCTTTATGGATATAATATTCCAAATGATTCCTCATAAAAACTCTCTATCTTGTTATCTTTCCATTTAGAAAAGTGGTTTCTGAGACAAAAGTTTAAAGCTAGGAGAAAAATACTAATCTGCATAGAAGACATGTGACTAATGTAATTACAGGTAGAATAAGTATAGTAGTAGTTTAGTGGAGATTGAGAAGATGAAAATACAAAATATCATAAAAATTATTCAAATATCAAAAACAACAGAGGATCCCACAAAAGATTGTAACTTTTAACTGAAGCAATCATACACTGATGTGCATATACAAGGCCAAGAATAGATGCAAATAAACATCTTACCAAACAAAAACAATTAAAAGAATTCCAAATGAAAATATCATGAAGCAGCTACATTGATAATGGTATTTTTAAAAAGAAATTATTAATTTGAAGAATGGTTTGTTAAATTTAGAGCTTTAAATAGTCATCTTTTGATTTTGGAACATAATTATTATTGACATTAGTGGAAATTATATGATAACTGTTATGTGTTTTCCTTTCTATTTTGGTTTTTATCTTCCTATCAGTAATGCTAATTCACCAATAGCAATCCCTTAGAATGTTGTATATTCTTCCTGCAATTTTGATGGGGTTCTGTGCTGTTCAAAATAATAGCAATTTTCTATGATTTTATAAATCCATTTCATTTGCCCAAATTCCATTTTGAGTTATTTGCAAAGTGCTTGGTAAACAATTGCAAACAGGCATGACAATGACATAATAGAGCCCATTGTATCAATTCCTGAAATGTCTTTACTGGCTTCATTTGTAAATTTTGTCATTCATAATCATGCAGCTGCAAGCATATAAAAAGTTTGGATAAATGACCAAGAAAAAAGACTCCCTTAATTTGAACTGGTTCTTGCTGAATACATAGTTATGACCTTGTAGGTTTCTTGGCAATGTGGTAGAGGTTTTCCATTGCTTTTTTGTTTGTTTGTTTATTTTCCAGACTAGCCTATTGCCCAGTGAAATTTAGGGGTTGCTTATCCAAAATTTAACAAGATGTCCTGGAGGTTCTACTCTCTTGTACATAAATCATGAGAAAGGTTGGTTTGTATCATATTTTTTTGCTGTTTTTATCCTTTTCATGCAAAATTCTGGATCCTGCAAGCACCTCTGCCCCTCCCCACAATTATTGCAATCATGTAGTCTGAGCTAATATAATCTTCTTATAAATGAATGCATTGAATGTCCATGAGTTAAAGCTTTTTTTCTTTTTCTTTTTTTTATGGAGTTCAGCAGTGGAATTCAAACTGAAAACTAAGAGCCACATATAGTAACACATAATTTACATATGTTTCTAATTTCTCTCATTTTATTTCTCATTTCAGTAAAAAAAGCCTCCAGAACTTTAACTGAGCATTGAAATGTGAAGTAAGACTGGAAGAAGAGTTTTACTGATAGTTACTAACTGATAAGGACATTTGTTTAACTAGTAGCTTCAATTTTTCCCCCACATTTCTATAAGAATATAAATCAAATATTTATGTTAACTTAATAGTAAACTCAATTTATGCCCCTTTGTTTGTCATGGCTGTGAGGCCCAGGAAGGCAGTATAGCTGCATCTGATCGCTGTCACCCATTTAGCATCACCCAAGGAGCACGTACAACTTAAGGGATGCTATGGATGCAGGTGACAAGGGTGTGGAGCAAAAACACTTTCTCTATTCATCAGAATAATGCACAGTCTATAATCCCACAGGCCAGCATGTTATTCACTTAACATCTACCCAGTTTAACCTTGGGAATGCCTGGAGAGAAGAGTGGTCCAAGTTACCTTCTTGCAGCCTGGCCATTAGTGATCCCTCTTGCCAAACCACCTAGTTTTAATCTTCCTCGCTTTGTCTGGATGCGAGTGAACAGAATTAGATGTGACACTGCAAGGAGTGCCTCTGCTTTGTATTAATGGGGCTGGAAAGATTCCCCTTGTTGCTACTATAATATGATATGCAAATTATTAAATATATTGTGTAACACTACCCATGATGTGCATTCTATGATTTCTCAGAAGATCTGCATGAATCAATGCCAGAGGGAATCACCTGGATAACTACTTTGGACATCCAGTTATGAGATCACTGCAGCACCCTTAAAAGTTTTGTACTGTATATAATTATGTGTAAATGTTTACTTCTCTTTGTCATGTTTTCATCATATGCTAAATAAATAAGTAAATTCCATTCCAGCTCAAGAGTGGACTAATTCAAGAAGTTAAAGAAGTGACTAATATAATACATTTATATTAGCCTAACAGTTTATTTATACTGCAATTTTTTTAAAAAAACAATGTTTACATTAATTGCTTTTATTTTTCCAAAGGAAAGCAAATGCCTTTAACTTATTTAAATAAATAAATAAATAAATTCATTTTCATGTGATGTAGTAAACTGGAAAAAAAAATCCAGGCAAGTTTTCTTCTCCTCCATAAATTCCTATAGGATTTTTTTTTTTTTTTCTGATAGGAAATCTGAGGGACCCAATTTTGTGTCATGCTTAAGGCCTGATCAGGCTAGAAATTGGGAGACTTTGAGTTGTAGTCCTGCCTTGGACTGGAGATGAAGCCAATTGTGGGATCTTGGTATCAGTCATGTTCTCAGGCCTAGTAAGGAACCAGTGGCAAACCATTTCTGAAAAACCTTGCCAAGAAAACTTGTTAAAGCAGTCTTTGAGAGCAAGAATGAAATAAGAAAGCCTTATTTCCAAATTGTCCTCCATTGAAGTCAAATTAATGCAAAGATAGAGTTTTGTTATTTTCTGAATAGAAAGATCAAATAGAAGATTTTTTAAAATAAATTTAGATATAATCAAGAAAGAAAATACAATAGTTTTGTCAGATCATTTGCAAACCGATAAGAAACTGTGTCAGAGTTCACCTTTATTCTAAATTAATTTGTTTTTTTATTGTTGCTTTTCATGTATGTATGCAGTATACATCAAAAATGTGCATCTCTTTATATAAGAAAATTGGTGGGTTTCTTTGCAAGAAGGTTTAATGTTTGGGGCAAGGTGAAATGACAGCCAGAAACAAGATTGCATATAGGACTAGAATAAATTTCCAAATTTAATCTTGTGTATGTCTACTTAGAAACAAATGCAATTGATTTGACTGGGATAAGTACTTTAATGCAAAGAAGGACAAGACTGCAGTTCAATGGTCATTTCATATATGACAATATCTATCTATCTATCTATCCAACCATCCATGCATCCATGCATCCATGCATCCATCCATCCATCCATCCATCCATCCAGCCAGCCAGCCAGCCAGCCAGCCAGCCAGCCAGCCAGCCATCCATCCATCCATCCATCCATCCATCCATCCAGCCAGCCAGCCAGCCAGCCAGCCAGCCAGCCAGCCAGCCAGCTAGCTAGCTAGCATTTATCTTTTTGTCCTCATTACCTTTCTGAGATATAGTGTTAAACTCCACTGACAAAATCAAAGGATAATATTTTATTTTATATATACCAGTGATGGTGAACCTATGACACACATGCCAGAGGTGGCACACAGAGCCCTCTCTGTGGGCACACGTGCCATCGCCAGCTGCTCTTCTGGTTTCCAGCCACCTGGTCTTTGTGGGCACTGGAGCACTGGAAAATGGCCTGAAAATGGCCAAAAAACCGGCTGTTTTTAAGGCCATTTTCAGGGCCATTTTCAGGCTGATTTCAGACTGTTTTTCAGGCCATTTTCAGGGCCACTCTCAGGCCCTTTTCGGGTCATTTTTTGGGCCAAAAACGGTCCTAAAATGGCCTGAAAATGCCTCAAAAACAGCCTGAAAACAGCCCAAAAAATGGACAAAAACCAGGCATGCACACACCGGCCAGCTGGTCTTCAGGTTTCCGGTTCTCCAGTGCATGCGAAAACCAGCTGGTCGGTTCACATGCGCATGCCGTAAACCTGAAGATCAGCTGCCACGTGCACATGTACATGCACGTGCATGCACGCACGTTCCAGTTTGGGCACTCAGTGCCAAAAAGGTTCTCCATCACTGATCTATACTAATGTTGTCTTATTTCATCAGTTGTAGTTAGTATGTCTAAAATTGTAGAAAGTATGCTACTATGAAAGCTCTCAATGTCAGGTAAAAACTAGCTAACTTTGAGCCAGCCTAAACGTATTGCTAAAAAAAAAAATCTACCATCATAATTTCCATTATTTTCAAAGAGAAATATGTTTATCATAACATATTATTATTTTAGGTATACAGTATAATTTAAATATTACAATTCAACTATTGTATTTATTAGCATATATTCAAAAAACTATAATGAATATAAATTCAAAAGTCAATAAATTCTCTTGTCATAAAAACTAAATGTACAGAAGTTGTCATGGCAACCTAAGTCTGGAGAGGATGATGAGACAGAGCTAGGGTCAATGGAGGAATGACCTGAGGAGTAGGATGAGGCAGTCCTGGGTCCCTTGGGCCCAGGAAAGTTCACCAGTGAGGGAGAGGGAGCGCAGGAGGACCAGGCAAGTGGGAGGACAGGGCAGTCAGTGGAGCAGAGGAGCTATGGAGCTCTGTCAATGAGCAATTACTTCCTCCCTGATCCTGGAGCATGAAGAAAGGGGAGGAGGTGGGATCAGTTCAGAGCAACCCATCGGGAGAATGGCACCGTTCCCCTCTTCATAAGACTCACTTGGGGAATGAGATTTAAAGAGACACTGTTGGGAGGGGCATTTGTCAGGAACAAGAGTTAATTCTGTGGAGTCTCAGTTGCAGTTGCCGACATCTGGATTTTGCTGTACTTTGTCTTCTGTACCTTGCCCAGTTTGCCTGCCTCGCTGGACTTCTTGCTTTGGTTGCTGCCTTGTTAACTTTGCTTGCTGGACTTCTTGCCTGGTTGCTAACTTTGCTAACTTTGGCTTGCTGAAGTACTCGCAGCCAGACGCTGTCAGAAGTGCGTGTGAGAGCTTTGCTCCAAGACTTGCAGTAAACGTGGGGACATTTTGGGGAAAATTGGAGCAATAAAAGGGGAGTTAGAACTGTTATCTGGCTGTGTTGCTTCTGTGCCTAGCCCCTGGTCAATCCAGAAGTTAAAAGTACCGTGTTTCCCTGAAAATAAGACAAGGTCTTATTTTCTTTTAAACCCCGAAATAAGGGCTTGACCTTATTATGAAGGGGGTCTTATTATTTCGGGGGTGAAGAAGGCCCAGGCAGCCTGCACACTCACAGCCAGGAGTCCGGCAGAGAGAGGCTTCCTTTGTCATCAACCTCCTCCCCTCCCACAGGGTGTGCATGTAGAACACGAACGGCCCAAAAGTGCCAAGCCCCATCCCCTGCTCGTGCACCTCTCAGACCTCACCATGTCAATGTGGGCAAAGCTGATGAGCACCAGGTCCTTGAGCTCATAGCCAATGCCACCGGCACTCACCACCAGCACACGCGCAGAAGCCACAGACTGGGCCAGCTCTCCCTGCAGGCTCCAGCTCCAGCCGTCACCATAGAGTGGGAAGCACACTCCCAGAGCAGCCACTGCTCTGGCTCGGGTTTGGAAGCTGCAGAGGCAGAGTTTGGGGGAGAGAAAGAAAGATTTCTGCTGTTTCTGCTGCTTTCCTTGCATGCAGCCAAAAGCAGAAGCAGCAGTCATATATAAAGTCAATATATTACCCATCTACTACTAGCTGGAATACTTTACGTATTCAAATTAGTTCAGTCAATGAATTTAAACAATTTAACATGATGTAAATATATAATAAATATTGCACGAAAACGTATGAAAATTATTATTATAGTAGGTAATGTTTCAATTTCTGATCATAAATTTGACAGAATGCCCTTATTTCCAAATTTTCAAATACAGTTGGAAAATATACTCTGAGCTGAATATTAGGAAAAGAATAATAACAATAAAAGAAGCTACCATGGCGTGTCCATAAAGTTTTATTTAGGGAACAAATGTTTGTGCTGATACCAACAGTTTTATTCAGCAATATATAACTCTGTCTCACTTGCTTTCATTATATCACTGACTAAAAATGAGAGATGAACTACATTTTTTTTATTAAAAATCAGCATAAAGTTATGACAGTGATATGTAGCATACCTGCTGCAGTAATGTGGAACCTCCATTAGTCAAGTGTTTTGTTATGATCGGAAAAGATTTAGAAAGTTTCCTTAGTCAGAAATAACTTGAATTGCATTCAGTGCTATGCTATGCGAGTGGATTTTGTTAACCAAGTTTAGGTTCTGAAAGAAAGAACACTCAACAAATGGGAATCAAGTGAAACAAAGTGTTCGGTAGGGACTGAATACAAGGAAATGAACCTATAAGTTCCTACTTAGAAGAACTTCTAAAAAATTAAAGATCTATCATTTGTGGACAGACTATTTCCAATAGAACTGACCTTTCAGTAATAGAAAGAAACTAATAAAATATTCCAAATATTATATGCTATGTAAAAAGCTAACAAAATCTAATATGCTTTTGAAATCTTGTGTTCATAGTTGCACCATATAGTTGCAACTGTTCTCTCTTTCTGACATTCCTTCCTTTCAGATTAGTAACACATAAATACAAAATTTAGGGGGGGAAACCTCAAATCTCAAATAATAATCAGAAGCGATCATTATCATCCAGGTTCTGCAAACCACAAATATTCAAATATTAGAATCTTAACAGCATTTACTTCAGTTATTTACTTGCAGAAAGAAGCATAATAAGTGTAATAATGAATGGATTACTAGCTCAACCTCTATTTCTGACCAAAAACAGATTTGAAGTTGTATAGGAAATAATGTCTTCTAGATATGTGAAGGGTTCACATCACATGCAAAGGGTTTTATTTTCAGTTTTTCCGTCACTTATATATTTATATTAATGAATATAAAATATTCATTAATATTTTATAACTTTGAAAAAGGACTTATGAGTATGAGATGTCATCAATTATTCTCACATTTGCAGAACTGAGTGAAATAAATAGTCATGTTAAATCTTATTTTGAGAAATGTAAAGGACTAAGGGTGGATTTCTTTGCAAATGAGGCACCTAAAGATTCTGAAATTCAGATGCAAAAGTGTATATTGAAAAACTATATTTAAAATCTGGATAAGAAAGTGTAAATAATAAGAATTGCATCAATGAAATCTACATTGTTAGAAAGTTTTCCACTAGGAACCTTGACGTTAGCTCTGATATCTCTGATATAATTTGCTCTAATTGAAATCTGTCCAGCTGATGGTTTGTCAGAGAAGGTTTGTTAAGATTGGCTTGTCCTTTTCCAGGGCCTCCTATGTTGAACTTTCTTTGTAATGGACCCTTTTCTGGAACAACTCATATACACAAAGTGTTCCCTCTTATTAAATTTATGGAAATCAATAGTGTTCAACCTTGGCAACTTTAAAACTTGTGAATTTCAACTCCCAGAATCCTCCAGCAAGCATGGATCTTAAAGTTGTGAAAGTTAGACAACCCTAATGTAGAGATTTGAAAAACCAACTAGGCCTTGAAGTGGTGGGATTCAGCCAGTTTGGACCAGTTTGGATGAACCGGTTGTTAAAATTCTGCCCAGCTCGGTGAACCGACTAATCCTACCACTGGCTGGCTTGCCACTGACCGTTTTAAGGCCATTCTCAGCTGTTTTTTGGATCATTTTTTGGCCGTTTTTGGTCTGTTTTCTGGGCTGTTTTGGGCCAATTTTTTGGGTGAAAAACGGCCCAAAAACAGCACCAAAATGGCAAAAATGGCCTGAAAAATGGCCAAAACCAGTCTGGAAAACAGTCCAAAAATGGCCAAAAAACAGGCTGAAAAACGAAGGAAGGAAAGAAAGAGATGGGAATGAGGAGAAGGAAGGAGAGAAGGAAGGAAGGAAGGAAGGAAGGAAGGAAGGAAGGAAGGAAGGAAGGAAGGAAGGAAGGAAGGAGATGGGAATGTGGAGAAGGAAGGAAGGAAGGAAGGAGATGGGAATGTGGAGAAGGAAGGAAGGAAGGAGATGGGAATATGGAGAAAGAAGGAAGGAAAGAAGAAAGGAGATAGGAATGTGGAGAAGGAAGGAAGGAAGGAAGGAGAGAAGGAAGGAAGGAAGGAGATGGGAATGTGGTGAAGGAAGGAAGGAAGGAGATGGGAATGTGGAGAAGGAAGGAAGGAAGGAGATAGGAATGTGGAGAAGGAAGAAAGGAAGGAGGGAAGGAAGGAAGGAAGGAGATAGGAATGTAGAGAAGGAAGAAAGGAAGGAGGGAAGGAAGGAAGGAAGGAAGGAGATGGGAATGTGGAGAAGGAAGGAAGGAAGGAGATGGGAATATGGAGAAAGAAGGAAGGAAAGAAGGAAGGAGATAGGAATGTGGAGAAGGAAGGAAGGAAGGAAGGAGAGAAGGAAGGAAGGAAGGAAGGAGATGGGAATGTGGTGAAGGAAGGAAGGAAGGAGATGGGAATGTGGAGAAGGAAGGAAGGAAGGAGATAGGAATGTGGAGAAGGAAGAAAGGAAGGAGGGAAGGAAGGAAGGAAGGAGATAGGAATGTAGAGAAGGAAGAAAGGAAGGAGGGAAGGAAGGAAGGAAGGAAGGAGATGGGAATGTGGAGAAGGAGGGAAGGAAGGAAGGAAGGAGATGGGAATGTGGAGAAGGAGGGAAGGAAGGAAAGAAGGAAGGAGATAGGAATGTGGAGAAGGAAGGAGAGAAGGAAGGAAGGAAAGAGATGGGAATGTGGAGAAGGAAGGAAGGAAGGAGGGACGGAAGGAAGAAATTGGGAAATTATATTTTTCATTAGCACAGCAAAAGAAAAGGGGGGTGGCTCTATACATTAAAGAAATAATAAAGGCTAGACAAATCTTTGCAGATGAAGAGAGGCAAATACTGATGGTGGAGGTAACAATAAACAAAAAACAAATACTGTTGATTGGGATATATGCACCTAATAATAAGAAAGATGAGTTTTATGGAAAACTGCACAAGAAAATTATAGAATTGGAATATGAAAATATCTGTGTGGTAGGAGATTTTAATCAATCGTAGATGCAGAAGTTGACTACATGGGCAGTAAAATAGACCCAAAAAAAAAAACACTCCTAAAAACCTTCTTTAAAATGATGGAAGAAATAGGAATGCAAGATATATGGAGAGAGACTCATCCTAAGAAAAATCAACACTGAAACTCAGCTAAAATAAAAAACCGAAAACATCATGTAGTCTTAGCACTTCTCAAATGATGCTGTAATAATTGTTTTGCTTTCTGTTAAAATATTTAATTTCACCAATCCCCATGTAACAAAATACCCAAATGCAATATGGCATAAAGGTAACAAATGAGTCTGCAGAATTTTCCAATGAAGTATCAAATGGTAACTGATCCATGCTAGAACTACGTTGTCATTATTGACAAACCACCCTTAGAATTTCACTGACTCCTATAAAAGCATTAATGGAAGAGAAAATGCAAAAAGGTGTTTTTATCTTACTAAAAAGCAGAACAGCAGTGGAATCTTGCACATACAATGTAGACCTAAAGAATACATTAAAACATTGTCTTGGAAAGGAAAAAAAACAGCAAGAAACAAGAACAGTATTCCTCGATTTACAGTCACAATTGGGACCATAATTTCACTCAATGTTCAATGTGGTTTTTAAGTGAATTATCATATGATGAGACTAGATTTTATTATCACTTTTACCACAATGAGCCACCATAGTTGTTAAGCAAATCATACAGTGGTTAAGTGAAAACAACATTCTTAAATGAATCTGGCTTTCCTAATTGATTTTACTTGTCAGACATTGGCTGGGAAAATCACAAACCATGATCATGTGATTGCAAGACACAGCCAATATAAATGCAAGTCAGTTGCCAAGTGCTCAAATTGCAATCACACGACTGTGGGTTGGTATAACACAGCGGTAAAATCCACTTACCTTTGCTACCAGTTCTGGAATGGGGGTGCATGTGTCTCTTCTGCGCATGTGCAGAACCTTCTGCGTATGCGCATATGGTAAAAAAACAGGACGTAATGGCATCCGGGTGGGTGGACGGAGCCTCCCGCCACCGGTGCTAATGGTTCGGCGAACCGGATATAACCGGGGGTATTTCACCACTGATATAACGGTTGTAACTTCAAGGACAAATCATAATTCACTTTTTCCAAGACCAGCATAACTTCAGACCATTGTTAAATGAACAATGTTTATCTGTATTACTGTCTTGATAACAAAACAAAAAAAATACTTTTCGGAAATGAGAAGTATTTACTAAACTTCATAGAAGGGACTTTAATATTGCATCTCATTCAATTCTGACAGATATAAATCAGTCCCTGGATGGCTGTGAAATACTAAATATTTTATTGTTTGAGTGAACAGATACTTCATATTCATCTCTAGAAAATAATTATACTATTCATTCCATACTGTAGATGGGATGGGCCCAATAAAATACCAATTATCCACTGAATTTTTACATGATTTGAAAACATTGTTCTAAAACATTCACACCACCTTCTTTTAAAATGTTTCCTGGATACTTGTTTTATTTAAATCAAAAATCAAAATAAAACTTCTGGCATTGTGTGTATAGGAGAAAACATTATAGGAGAGAGGATTTTAACTCCAATACTACAAATAATACTTATTTAAAAATTATTTTTGATTATTCCAAGGTGGAAAACTTCATGAGAGATCTTGATTCCAAAATCTTTGTCTGAGCCTCATTATTTAAACAAAAACTGCATTGATAAGAGAATATAACTAGAACTGCTTTAAGAGTTAAACATTTACCAATAGCATATTGGTGTTGGGAAAGAAGCAGTTCCAAGATTTAAAGAGTTTTGAAATAACTAATTAATTCATAGCTGAAAGGACACTTTTCATTAAGCCCAAATAGGCTATTTAAATATGTATAAAGAGAAATGCATATGCTCACTCCACCAGTTTAATTCCAAATCTTGCTGTGTTCAGCAGCAATTTCTGAAGAGGTAGACTACTTACTTTTACATTAATACTGGTAAACTCTGCAGAAATTGTTTTACCATATTTCCAATCATGTATCCCAGGTCCTCATGCCCTCTCTGATTGTTTATATCAATAGGGGGCAATTGGTTTTTAACCATTTGGGGCATGTAGTAGTTCTGAAATATATTCAATGTAGATAAGAAGCAAAGCAGAACCAGTCTCCCCAGTAATATTGTCTGTAGGTTATGGACTTTGGTTGCAGCTGAAACATAACTGTTCAAAGGATGAATCAACAAAAATGATTCCAATCCACAAGTTTACAAGCAAGAAAAACGATGTGGTAGATTGTCATACATATTTGATTGCATGTCTGAGAATAAGCACGTAAGTCTTCTGCCACCCTAACAACAGATTTTGCTAAATAAATAGTTTCCAAATTGTGCTGCATCAAGACAATACTGCCTATACATGTTACTGAATTTGTGTTTATACTCCATGTTTGCCTAGGCACACAGATATTGCAAGGCAACCTTTGAAGATACTTAAAGGAAAAATAAAATATAACAAACCCCACCTGTTGTTTCTGGTTAGTTAATTGAACCATAATTGCTGTTGAACATGTGGGCTGTTTATTTCCTGTTAGAAATAATTATACAATGAAATCTACTAAAGTGCTATCAGCAGGAAGCTAACAATTGTATATTGATAAGAAGAGTTTGTAAAGCATTATATTTTTTGCCAGACGGCGTAACAGATGGGTTTATAACGTATACAAAAACTATCTGCATGGTTTCTCTTCTTCACTGGCAACCACAGATGAAAAATATGTAAGACTCTATGGCAATTGCGTTATTGCTTTCTGATTACTAAACATTTGTCTTGATGATCTACACTTTAAATTCCTTAGCCAAAAATTTTGCATCAAATTATCTTCTCCAAAATCTTAGTCTTTAGAAACTATACTCTGCAGGAAAACTACTTCGAGTACCAGCTGGTCTTTTAATAGCAATTAGATAGTCCTTTAGATGTTAGAATTATATTGTAGGAAGTTAGCACCCACCCCTTTCCTAGAAGAATGAAATATTTTAGGAAATATTAAAAAGAAAGAACATATTTCCCTGGATGAGAAATGGAGAACATGTTTTAAAGACAAAGCAGCTCCCACCTTCCTGCCTCCCCCCACCCCTTTGTCAATGGGCCAGAGGTAGAAACCCAATCCTACCGCCCACCTTTGTCAATGGACCATCATCTGCAACACAATATGACCCATCTAGCAACAGAAACTCACCACTATCTGGAATGAGCTCCCCCCGGAGATACGGAGGATCCCGGATCTGCGCAGTTTCCGCCGCGCTCTTAAGACCTTCCTATTCCAGCAAGCTGGCCTGGCCTAACCTTTTTCCCCTTTCTTTTAAATTGAAAATTTTAAATCTGTTTTTAAATTATTGGGATGTTTTAAATTTGTCTCGGGCTAAATTGTTTAATCTGGTTTTATTTCTGCTTTTAAATTTTGTATTTATGTATTTTATTTTGTGCCTATTCACCGCCCTGAGTCCTTCGGGAGTCGGGCAGTATATAAATCTAATAAAGCAAACAAAACAAACAAACAAACAAACATGGCACCTGGGAAGATTACATCAGCCAGCAAGGCTAGCTAAAATCCCCACACCCTGGGAGTCTGACAACCAATCAAAATAGTCTTTCTGTGCCCCAGAGAGTTCAAAGCTCAGAGAGGGCATAAAACCCAGGGACTCGCAGCATCTCTGCCCTTTTCTATTCAGGAACTCAAACCATGTGATCCTGTCTACCATTAAACCATCTTTCCAAGCAGTCTCCATGTTTCCAGCTTTTTCCCCATTTGGAGCTGAACCCAGATGGATATTTCTTCCAACAATTACTTTGATGTTTAATTTTAAACTAGATCTGCAAAACAAAAAGAGCCTTTTGAGATAATTGTTGCAATAGGATGTTGTTTTAGCTAACATTAGTTTACATCAGTGGTGAAATCTAAAATTTGTTACTACCGGTTCTGTGGGCGTGGCTTGGTGGGGGTGTTAATGTGACTGGGTGGGTGTGGCCAACTTTTTTTTTTTTTTTACTTTTAAAACCATTTTTCTACAACCTCTTCAGTAGAAAAAATGCTTTTAAAAGCCTTTTACAACCTCTGCCGAAGAGGTTGTAGAAAAAATGCTTTAAAAAAAAAAGCCTCTGATGATTGCGTGGCTCAGCTGGGTATGGGGGGGAGGGTGGCAGGGATTTTTGCTACCGGTTCTCTGAACCACCCGCCGCCATTACTACCGGATCAGGCGATCCGAACCAGGAGCATTTCACCCCTGGTTTACATTAATACAAATATTATTTTTGTGCATAACAGAGCATATTCTGGGCAGAACACACTGGGATATGTAAACATCTATGAACTGTATTTCAAAATAATAATAGATTGTATGCCATATAATTTCAAATAAATGTAAATTAGATCATATTTAACTTTTGTTCTGATATTTCCATTATTTAGTCCTGTTCTCACTTAATTCATAGACTAAAATTCTCAGCATACCAAAGGCTAAAAAAGTTTCCAGCCAGAAACATTTTATACCTCGCTGGTGTACAGACTGTCAGGAAATACTGGTAGAAAGTTCCCCAAGTTTCACATTTCTCAGTTTTCTTAGAAAAAATATTTAAAAATAGTGTAAAGCACATCAACATTTAATCATCTATAAGTGGAAAATATGAAATCAAACCAAATCTCAAATCAAAGTGTATCAAGAAATAACACTATTTAAAATTACAAATTCATATTACTAGGTTGTACGGAACAGTAAAAATCTGGTCTGTCATAGTATCTTTGTAGTGTAATAATATTCTTTTCAATTAGGCATTTCTTTTTACCACAGTTTGCTTTTAAACATCTGGAAAAACTTCCCTTGTTTTATTTCTCTTTATTTAGAATATTTTATTTTGTTTTTGCTATTTTTTAAAATGCAAAATGTTGTCTAAATACACTAAAATGCAAAGAAATGAAAAAAATCCTTAAATGTATAATAGAAACAATAAAAATAAAAGAAACCAAACACACTAAAACTAAGAAAAGAGAAAATCTATTTATTTCTTATGTTCTTGAGAAATTCTTATATGGCTGATATAAAACCACAACTGTGCCACTCACAATAGTTACTTAAAACCAAATACATGTAAAAATAAAAAATAAATAAATAAATAAATAAATAAATAAGCAGAAACAAAGAAAGTTAGAGCCACAATTATCTACCTTGAGGCTGCCATTAAACCAATAACTGGTTTAAAGTCCTAATTCTGGCTTTCCAACAGTACATTTTACCATCTATTTTTAGTGTAAAATTTTACTGAGTTAAATATTTCTGTTATCTCATTATTAAAGCCAAATTTACATTCTCACACTTTATAATTTTTTTCTCACTATGTTAAGCAAAATTCTTATTGGATATCTAATGAAAATGTAACTTATGTAAATCAATTATTATTATCTTCCTGATGTAAGCTTCTTGGTGTAATTTTGTTTGATTTTTTCCACCCCATTTTTTCCCCTGTTTTTATTAAACAAATTGAAAACTTTTTCAGACACAACTCTTAATGTTTTAGACATATTGTCCATAAAGAAATTATCCACCTTCATTTAAAAACATGTGAAAATATTTAATTTAAATGTGCAGAAAATCATTATCTGTAGTATAGATGATTTCTTCAAAGCAAGCTGAGTGTGGTTAATATTGTTCATAAAATACATTCATTCTCTGAGTGAATTACTTTTTTTGTGTGTGTGTTTTTTTTTTATTGAAAAAGTTTTCAAATACAAATTTCCCCCCCTTTTTTTCCCCCCCTCTCCCTCCCCCTCCCTAACCCCTCCTCCCCACCCATCCCCCCTGTGACTTCTTCATAACAAAAAAAAAAACCTAATTCATAACAGATTACTTACTCCCTCCTCTAGATATTGACCCTTACTTACTAAAAATATTATTAATATTATAACATCCCCCTTTATCCATACATTTCAGAAAAGAGAAAGGAAAGGAAAAAAAAAAGACATTATACTATAACATTATAGAATAACTTCTCCACTTTAAAACTATACGATAAGTCCTACTTTAACATTTAATCTTCTATATATATTACTATAACATTTCAAAGCGGCCTTCCCCATAAAATCTAGTTTAACATTTATTCCACTCTATCCATTTCCTCCACTCCCCTAAATATATCACTTAAAAATCCCTTTTCTTAGACTAATCAATCTACTAACTAGCTTATTCACCCACTATCATGCAAAATTACCATACACAACATTTCTTAATATCTTTGATTCACTGCCCACACTACTTAAAAATATATGTCTATATTTTCCATTATATCTAAATAAAAAAAAAGAAAAGACAATGACTTTAAATTTATAATCCATATAGTATCTTCTTTGAGGTCTTTCCACTGGATTGGTAAAACCAACATCCATAATCGGGTAACATAGCTTGCTGGTGCAACAGTTTATTCAGGATCTTCAATCATATCTGCCCCCATCGGTAGTAAATATCTTCTTATATGTATAAAAGTAAAAACAACCACCCGAGTGACATTATAATTATATTCCATATAGTAATAATTGTGGGTTTCATCAGGATTATTAATTCCCATCATCATAGTGGGTAACAACCCGATCTTCTGCATGCCCCAGCATAATTCTCTTGCCTTGTGATTCAAGATAATATAATATGTTTATCAACACAAAAAGAAATTCCAAAATGGATAATTCAAATCCATCAGTTTAAGGCTCGTTTCACGTCCCCAGATTACAGCCATGCAGAGATCTGCCACAATCCTCAGGATGATATTAACCAATACGTCGCCTCTTCTGTGTTTACACATAATCATTCATATTTTAAAGTCACTGGCTTCACTGTTGCCTGATTTAGAAATTTCTATTTTTATGCCACCTATTTCTTTTTTTCTTTTCTTTTTGTGGGTTTGGTTTCCATCCTGGTTTCCTTTCTACAAATTGTGTATCATCTGGTCGGTTTTTATTCTGCTTTGTAGATTGGTCTTGTTGGTTTTGTTTTTGTATCTCATGTTTCTTTTTTATCCCTTGTATATCCCCTAATTGGTTTCCATGCTTATCCTTGCCTTGATAAGTCATCACATTAAGATTAGATGCCACTTCTCTCAAATTTGTAGATAGTCCAGCTGGGGTATCCAATAAATCCAAAGGCAATTCATCTGGTACAGTCTCTGTAATTCGATATTTTACCTTTATTTCCGGCTCCTTCTGCTTATCCTGTATTATACCTGAAGATGTTAAGTTCATTTTCAACCTATTTTGATAAAATTCTTCCGCTCTTTCAACAGTATTTAGCTGATATCTTTCTCCTTGGTATCTAAATATAATACCAACTGGGGCGTCCCACCTGAATGGGATATTTCTCTTTTTTAACTCATTCACCAGAAAACCAAATTTCTTCCTTTCCATCAATATCTTAGGTGGGAGTTCCTTGTAAATCCAAATCTTTCTTCCATACAATTGCAAATTAGAATTAAAGGAATTTTGCACGATATTATTCCTAATTTCTTTATCTGTAAAATAAATCACCACATCTCTAGGCAATTGCCTTTGCTTGGCAATCCAGGAGTTGATTCGATAAACTCTGTCAATCCTACAAAACACTTCGTCAGGTTGAACCTTTAGAATCCCAGCTAAAAATTCAGAAGATATTTTCCTTAAATCATCTCTATTATTTTCCTGCAAACCTCTTAATCTTATCGCATATTCTGTGAAATTATATTGTACCATTAAAATCTCTTTTTCAATCTTCTGTTGCAGATTTTCTGCATTACCATACTTTTGATCAGCATCCATTTTAGGTTTTTCTTCTAAGCTATTATCCTGAGTGTTTGTCAAATCATTTTCAATTTTTTGAATTCTATTGTCCAATTTATCTTGAATTTCTTCCATTTTAGACTCTAGTACATTAGTGTTTGTGTCCAACTGTATCATAAATTCTGTAAAACCATTAGCCACTTTTGAGAATTTTTTCTCCAAAAAATCAAACTTAGATTTCACCAATTCTTTAATTTCCTGCTTAAATTTTTCAAGTTGCTGATTCACAATCTCCTCCCTTCTTTCAATCTCCTCTATAAAAAATTCTATTATATTAAAATCAGGTTTCTGAGACTGAAGAGTTAAGACTTGTTCCTTTAAGTTGTTGCTGGGGGAATCCCCCCCCCTTCTTGTTTATCTGACTTTATGAGTCTCAGTGCCATGTTTCCGCCCAGGCAGGCTTTGTTACTTTTTAAATTACTTTTAATTCATCACTAATCATGCTCCCTTACATCTTTTTACAGGGAAATCAGAAACCTTTCCTTAGATAGGTTTATATGGCATACTTGGGAGCGCAAGTGTTTCATTGACATATATCCTGTTAAATAAAAATGGGTAGTTCTAGCTGAACAGAATCCCTGGAATTATTTATGTATTAAATATTCAAAATATAAAAATTATTTTAGTTATTTAAGAGAAACTTCTTTTTAATATTTTGAAAAATGAAATATATGTTTAGCTGACTAGTCAAATATTATGATTTTTAGAAGCATTTCTTTCTTTCCTTCCTTCCTTCCTTCCTTCCTTCCTTCCTTCCTTCCTTCCTTCCTTCCTTCCTTCCTTCCTTTCCTTTCCTTTCTCAAAAGAGAATATAACATAAGCTTTATAGAATATCTTTTAGGCAATCTTCTATGTATAGTGGATTGAATTCTCCTTGATGGGATTCAAGATGAATGCAATATCCCTAAAGGAATAACTAAAAATTGTGAATTATCCAGTCAGCCATAAAAGAATGAAGAAATTGTCACTTTGGAGACTGAACTGTGCAGTTTTTGACCTTGAACACAAAAAAGAACAGAATTCTCTGTAAGTAAAAAGAAGAATATCAGAACTTTGCAGTAACATTTATTTAGAACAGCTGAAAAATTAGTTAACATCAAACTAGAATTGAAAAATACTTTCTGGCACCTAATACAATCTCCTTCTCTAAACAGGCATTAATTACCTTGCAGATACAGCCAATATGTTGGTGAATTTGAAGAACTTTATCGGTAAAAGCAATACCTGCATTAATACCCACTCACCTACACACACACTTAGGATTTTTTAGAAAAGGAGATGACTACCTGAAGCCAGTGGTGGGATTCAAATAATTTAACAACCTGTTCTCTGTCCTAATGGGTGGATGTGGTCATGGTAGGTGTGGCCAGGGGGTGTGACAGGCAGCATTCAGCTTCCTGCACCCCCCTGGGAGCAAAAATGGGCCATGGAGGAATGCTCCACCCCTCCCACAGCCTGTTTTGGGCCTAGTAGGCCTCCCTGTAGCCTCCTGGGAGCACAAACGAGCTGCGGGGAGCCAAGATGGGATACATGGGGACTCCTGGAAGACGTAGGGTGGGTTTTCCACAAGAAATATCAGTTTTTGCTGATAAAAATAAGGTCCCCAAAAAGGCTTCTTATAGTGGAATCACCTATTATCATTATCACAAGGGGAGAACTGTCAACCTCTATCCCTAACTGTTCCCTGCCACTTGTCTCTATCACATGCCATTAGATCTTATTGCAAATAACACAGTCCACTTGGTTGGATGCAGTCCTTACTCAATATTCTATTCATTTTTCATTCTATCATATTTCTTACTTAGTTCTGCAAATTGCCATTTTGTTTGCTTCTTTCACTACTAGTGCTATATTTTCTAAGCGAGTGGGCTGCGGAATGACTGAGGAGGCACTCAGCAACAGGTAACCTTTTATTATCTCAACAGTAATTACTAACAGCAACAACCACAAGAACTAGAAGCCGCGCTAATTGACAATTCCTTTTTTTCCTGGCTGTCAATGGCTCGGCCAATCAGAAAACTGCTTGATTTTCTACGCCTCCCACTAGGGGGATGGCTCCTGAAAGGACTTAGAACACTACACTCCTTCCCACCACATTCATGCATGCGTAGTCCCGGAAATGCGCTGGCCACCGCTGGATCCGACCTAATTGTCGGGGGCCTGGAGTCTGCAGCCGTTCCTCCAGAGTTGACTTTTCAGCGGACGTTGGATCTTCACTGCTCCCAGCTTCGTATGCTCCATCAGATCCACCCGGGTTCCCTTCGCCTCCTGCAGGTAAGTGCTGAGTTTCTCCGTCCACCATACCACGGAGCTTGGTTGGTGTTGGTGTGCTCGCTATCTCGGTATTCAGCTCTCTATGTCGTTGCTGTTGTCGTTGTTGTTGGCTCTCTCTCTCAATGTCTTCCCCTTGTTGTTGGCTTGAGTCAGGTCACCTAACTCTCAACTGATCTTTATGTTGTCTCCACACCCGGCCCTGACCCATATCCACCCTGTACGAACAGGGCCTGGTGACACTCACAATCGTCCCTGGTAGCTATAGGGGGTACCCGCCATAATTCTGGGCATAAACTATGTCTTTTACATGGAATGACCTGTGTGTGCTGCCTGAGTCTAACTGCTTCCTAGGGGCATATTATGGGTGCAAAAGGTCTAGCATGGTCCTCAACTTACGGCCCATCAGAACCTCGGCCGGGCTCTTATTAGTGCTCTGACTAGGGGTGGTGTGCTGCACCAATAAGTACCCATCTACCCTCTCCTGCCAGCTGCCTGGTCCCATGTTCTTCAGTGCCTCTTTAGCAGATCTCACAGCCCTTTCCACACATCCATTACTGGCTGGGTGGAATGGGGATATCAGGCAATGCCTGATTCCCAGGCGGGCTAAGAAGGACTTAGCCTTCTTAGCCAAACACCATAGACGTTAACTGCGGCCCGTTGTCTGACACAAGCATGTTGGGCAACCCATGCATGGCAAATATTCTTTTGAGGGCCCTGAGTCTCCAAAGTGGCAGTGTGCATTAGGACTACTTCCATCCATTTAGGGTAAGCATCAGCCACCACTAGGAATAGTTGTCCTTCCAGGGGCCCCGCGAAGTCAATATGTATTCGGGACCAGGAGGCTCTGGATTTGTCCCATTCCCTAGGTGATCCCTTGGTGGCAACGGCCTACTCCCTTGGCATTTCAGACAGGTGGAAACCCACTCTGTGATATCCTTGTCAAGATTCGGCCACCACATATAGCACCGCCCCAGGGCCTTCATTCTAACTATCCCTGGGTGACCCCTATGTAAGGTAGCCAGTAAGGAGCACTGCAAGGACGGTGGCACTATCACTCGATGTCCCCATAGTAAACACACGTTCTGAACCAACAGTTAGAGCTGACTCACTGCGTAAGGCTGAAGCTCCTGTTCAAAAGGACCCTATGGCCACCCCCTAATCACCCAGTCTATGACTCGGGTAAGCACTTGATCTCGAGCCGACGCTCGAGCAATGTCAGCGGCAGTCACTGGGAATGGTGAGTCATCAATCAGCAATACGGTAGATGCCGGGGCTGGATCCGACAGCAAGGCAGGTAGGGGACACCGGCTTAGAGCATTGGCGTGGGCGATATGCTTTCCCGGCCGATGTAGTAGCATGTACAAATACGCTGCTAGGAAAATGGACAAACGGGTCATCCGCGGTGATAGGATTTGCGGGGTTTGGTGGTCACCAGCCAGGATTCCTAAAAGGGGCTTGTGGTCGGTAATCAAGTCAAAGGACCGCCCGTATAGATAGTCATGGAACCTTTTAACTCCATCCACTAGAGCCAAGGCCTGCTTATCCAGCTGCAAGTAGTTTCTTTCCGCCAGGGCCAGCGTCCTGGAAAAATATGCCACTGGATGTTCAAGTCCATTGTTAAGACAGCGCTGACCCCATACGGGGAGGCGTCACACACCAGCAAAAGAGACAGGTGGTCTCAATACTGAGTCAGAACAGAATTAGAGACAAGGAGGTGCTTGACGGCTTCAAAAGCTGCCGCCTCCCTTACTCTCCATGCCCACGGTGCTCCGCGGTCCAGGAGGCGATGTAATGGCTCAGCCACAGATGTCTTGTGTGGAAAGAAAACTGTAGAAATTTAAAAGTCCAAGGAAATCTTGGAGTTCAGGTTTATTTCGAGGGGGAGGGGCATTCACAATAGCTGCTAACTTTGCCGCCATGGGGTGAATCCCATCTTCGTCGCGAGTGCTATATTTTCTAAGCGAGTGGACTGCAGAATGACTGAGGAGGCACTCGGCAACAGGTAACCTTTTATTATCTCAAAAGTAATTACTAACAGCAACAACAACAAGAACTAGAAGCTGCGGCAATTGACAGCTCCTTTTTTTCCTGGCTGTCAACGGCTCAGCCAATCAGAAAACTTAGTAAAGTTAGCAGCTATTGTGAATGCCCCTCCCCCTCGAAATAAACCTGAACTCCAAGATTTCCTTGACTTTCTATGCATCCCACTAGAGGGACGGCTCCTGAAAGGACTTAGAACACTACAACTATCATTTAATTCTCTTCTCCTGAGTTAACCCCACCACACAAACCTTTTGTTTAGGGATAATCTCATTGACTCATTTACCTCTGCTATGACTTTACAGCTTGTCATTTCTTTCCAGTGATAAAAATTGAGCCATCTTCAAGGAACCCAACTGAAATTATATCACAATTGTATCCCAATTCAAAAGAAATGGCCAAGAAAATGTACCAATAAACTAACCTAACACAATAAAATAATGTAAGTTTCACAAAAAGCAAAATAACTCCCTAACAATCTCTAAGTCTAGAAAAGCATGTTGTTCAGGCACCATCTTGGGGTTTGGGGTTTGTTGGCTCAGGGAGAATTGCCACCTTTGGTCTTGGATGAGGTGGCACTACCCCAAACAGACCCTGTGAGTAATCTGGACGTATGACTCAAAGAACAGGTAGCAGTCATGGCCAGGAAGGCCTTTGCGCAACTGCAGATTGTGCCCTAGTTATGCCCTTTCCTGGACCAACAATCCCTACTCACAATCCTCATGCCCTAGTCACTTCCATCTTAACTATTGCAACACACTCTACATGGGGCTGCCCTTGAAGAGCATCCAGAAGCTCCAGTTGGTGCAAAATGTAGTGGCCCATATGGTTTTGTGCAGACCCCGGTGTGCACATGTATCACTTCTCCTGTGGGAGCAGCATTGGCTGCCGATTTGCTTCTGGGTACAATTCAAGGTGCTGGTTGTCACCTTTACAGCTCTTTGTGGCTTGGGACCATGTTATCTGAGGGACCATCTCTTGTCAGTTACATCTATCCAACCCATCAGAGCAGGGAGGCAAGGAATGCTGTGGGTCCCATCCCCTAGGGAGATATATCTGGTGGGACCCAGAAGAAGGGCCTTCTCCATGGTGGCTCCCTGTCTCTGGAACATCATTCCCCCAGAGATTAGAATGGCCCCCACTCTAATACTCTTCTGGAAAGTTCTGAAGACCTGGTTCTGCCAGTGGGCCTGGGGATTTAATGGAGCCTATTAAATTGCTTGTATGACCTGCTGTCGCTGGGGCAGGTGGTGGGGGTGGGGCATGATTTTATTACATTATATTAATTTATTTGATTCTTTTTTATTAGTTTTATTGTTTTAAATGAGGTTTTATACTCTGTAAGCTGCCTTAAGTTGCCATGTGCAAATAGGCGGCAATATAAATTCAATAAATAAATAAATAAATAAATTTTAAAGCCTTATTTTAGTGTAGTTTGTTTTCATAATGTTTATTAATTTTCCATCACATCAGAATATAGAAATAGGTTTTTAAAACTGCCTATACTACACAAACATTGCTTTGTTTGATTATTTATGTAGAGTTAGAGTCCAATGGATTTCAAACAACTTCAAAAGTCTTTTTTATGTCCAGCTACCTGCAATGGCAACAAACATTTTAAAAATAATTATTCTATAATATAATGAAGGGTTGTATTTGCTAATTTATTCTTATATCTGCAATATGATTTCTACCTGGCTTTGGACTTCTCAGACATCTCCAAGTTTGGAATGCTCCAAAAAGTATTTTGTAGTGTTCTGTCTATAATTGTTCTGAGCTGATTTTAACATTTTTACATGATCTTAAATATTTTACATTCAATATAAAGGCCAGCAAATATACAAAATTTTGATGACAATAAAACAATATTGTAAGATAAGAATAAGTCTTCTTTCTTTCTTTCTTTCTTTTTTTAAATTTGTATACCGCCCTTCTCCTGAAGGACTCAGGGCGGTGAACAGCCAAAAGTCTGAGAAATAAATTAATTTTTCTTCAGAAATTGCTCTTTCCATGTGTCATGCAAAGTTATTAATTGCTGAAATCAACTAAAGATGCAATATTATCCTTTGGATGGGAATAGTGCAGAAAATATGACATTAAATAATGTAACAGTGATTTGTCTCCTCATCCCCCTCTGGTTATTATCAGCCCAAACATTCATCATTATAAATCGGTTCATTTTTATTTTATTATATTGATTCCCTGTACCACCCAAGATAGTTTGTACACCTTCAGAATTCAGGAAACATTGATCTCTCTAAATTATTCAATACTATAGTGTATGGCCATTATGTCATTTAACACTTTAGACAAATCAATACAACTTTGAAAAGTCTTCTTATTTGGAAGGTATTACAAATGTGTTTTGCTTGAATCATTTGTTTTCTCCAACTTAATGATGCTGCATAAATTGACTATTTCAATATATGCCCATATATGTGTAAATTTATATGAATACTGCCACAAATAATGTTTATAGACTGATTATTTAATGTACTTGAAAGCACCTACAGAATATAGGTGTTCCATTGATTTTGTTCTTAGCATACCACTTTTTCTTCAGTTTTATCCTGCATTCTGGGTGGGAGGAGACTACCTTCATCACTGGGCTACCACCCCACTCACCTCTACACAAAGCAGGCGATGTAAAAAGCTCACTCAAGATCATATGTTAGGCAGGTCAACAGCATAGAAGTGGCAGGTGAAAACAGGATGATCAAAGTCCTGTTCCTGTTAATATGTGTGTAATTTACATTAAAATGGAGTAGCCCTTTGATTTCCTGATCATTCCAGTTATTTTTGTGCTGTTAAATTCCTCTTCTTCCATTTCTTGGGTAATCCCCTGAGCTGAATTCGGCATCTGAAAGCGAAATTAGAAGATGCTGCCAACTTAAACTTTCTAAGACTGAACTGTAGCACTAGGTATATGATTAATGGCTTATACAAATCTTTCTAATGCTTCTACAAATACATTGCTGCCATATTAAATTTTCACGTTTTATACTTGACCTCGCTCTTTATATTTAATAGTTGTTAACTTGGCAGTCAATGAAGAAACCATGTTATTTTAAAATGTATAGGTTATTATTTTACAAATAAACTAGCTCTTGTTGAAGTATGAGAAACCCATCATTAACTAATGTTTAAGTATACTTAACATGAAATATGCTGGTATCCTGGTTTTGAGAGGAAACATTTTTAGTTTAGTGTATTATATTTGGTAAAAGAGATTTTGAAAGAAAATATAGTGTTTCCTTTCAGATTATTATTTTTTTCTTAGCTTCAGTTGTCATTTCCCTATAATCTCTGCTATTCTTAACTCTTGACCAAAATATTTTTTTTAAAAAAAGGGTGGTGGTGGGGGAAGTTTTTTGTGGGAAAGATATAACATTTGTGAGCATCTTCTACAAACTCCTCTGAAATAGCTTGCAGCTAATATTGTTTCAATACTATCAAGTCCTTTTCCTTCTTTTTTCACTAATGCAGTCTGTCCCATTACTTATCTGCAACACCAAATTGACTATGAAGGATTCTTGATAGTGATATAAATGTTTGTTATTAATTAACCATTCATAATACTATCTTAAAGAACTCTCTTATAATACTGCCAGATAGCCTTATATCAAATGATCTCATTAACTGTACTACAAGTTATACCTTTATATTAATTTTGCAAAAGAAAGCTGGCTCTGTTTTGTTATGTTTTTTTTTAATTTGTTTATTTTAAATATTTTACTCTTCTGCTAAGTTGTATTTTTTGTATTCTTTTCTCTCTCTAATAAAATATTTTCAATCTTTTTTTCAATGTGTCTGTATCTGTATGTAGAACATCTTTTTCTGGGATCTTCCGAAAGCAATTTATTCAGTCTGAACTGCACAATATCTTTTACTTTGCTAATAGTGTCTTGAATATTTTGGATCATATTTTTGTTCTTTTTAATCAAATTGCCATGTAATATAGTTTACTTTGACAGGAGCCTATCAATACAGTAATTTATTTGTCCAATTCATATCATCACCCATCACAATGAGTACTCTGGACTGCAATCAGAATTAAAATAGAATAAAAACAAAAACATTATTAAAATTTAAAATACAGGACCTGAGAACCAATAACTCATATCACTAATAAATCAAGAAGGATCCTAGGTCCATGCACAGAAGCAGATTGTTTTGAAAGGCCATCATGGTCTCCAGAGGAAGTATGAGCCGTAAGGTATCATAAGATACAGCAGAAAAAGCACATCTTCTAGTCCTGCCAATTAGCATTCTTTCGCTGATAGGAACTAAAAGCAGGCCCATTCTGCATGACTATATCATGTGGCTAGAAAGAACTGAGGAGAGAGACAAAGCTATACAGAAAGAACAAAGGTTATTGAGAGCAGCATAAATCACAGGGAAAGAAAGAGAATTGGTGGGGGGAGTTAGAATCCAGCAAGGGGTTGAAATAAATCACCATTCAACTGCTGATAGAATTCTTTATTGGCCTAGTGAGATTAGACACACAAGGAATTTGTCTCTGGTGCATAAGCTCTCAGTGTACATACAACAATAGTTATAGATCATTATCATAGTCATTGTAAAAATACATTCATTGTAAAAACAAAATATTTTTTTACAATGGCCGACTCTTAAGAACAAAAAACAAAGTAAAACGATAAATTCAAAAAGTGAAAGTAAAAAGCCCAGGCATTCTTAAGAAAATGACACTGCTGACAGGAAGGTAAATATGCCCAGTGATATTCTGACTGCATCGAGAGGGAACTGGAATCTTTAAGACTCCCTTTCCCAAATGGATCCACTGCAGGGATGAAATGTAAAATTTGTTACTACCAGTTCTGTGGGCGTGGCTTGGTGGTGGTGGGTAATGTGACTGGGTGGGCGTGGCCAACTTTTTTTTTTTATTTTAACTTTTCAAAGTATTTTTTCTGCAAATGCAAAAAAATGCTTTGAAAAGCCTCTGCCGATCAGGAACACAGCTGGGATCGTCAGAGCCTTTTCAAAGCATTTTTAATGACCTCTTCCACTGAAGTCTCTCTGATGATCGCAGCTGAGTTGCCTGATCATTTTAAAAAATGCTTTGAAAAGTCTCTCTGATGATCAGGCAACTTAGCTGGGATGGTCAGAAAGACTTTTCAAGCATTTTTTTCTGCAACCTCTTCTGGGGAAGAGGTGGTTTAAAAATGTTTTGAAAAGGCTCTGATGATCCCAGCTGTGTTGCCTGATCGTCAGAGCCTTTTCAAAGCATTTTTAAAACCACCTCTTCCCCAGAAGAGGTTGCAGAAAAAAAATGCTTTGAAAAGGCTCTGAGACCCCAGCTGAGCTGCGCGATCATCAGAGGCTTTTTTTTTTACTTTTAAAAGCATTTTTTCGGCGGAAGAAGTTGCAGAAAAAATGCTTTTAAACGTTTTTTTTTAAAGCCTCTGATGATTGGGCAACTCAGTTGGGCATGGGGGGGCGCAGGGATTTTTGCTACCGGTTCTCCGAACCACCCGCCGCCATCGCTACCGGATCGGGCGATCTGATCCGAATTGGGAGCATTTCACCCCTGGTCCACTACTATACAAAAGTCATCCGGAATGCTCCCATTCAAATCCAGGAAGCAGCCCTGGCAACAGAATCAGCAACTCCTCAGCAGAAAAGAGAAAAATTCCTACCACCCAGCAGCCATTGGAGGTGAAGGGTTCTAGTTCCAAATCATTCAAGATTTTACTGTTCAAATTAAAGAAAATTATTGTTTCCCAATATCCCCTATCTCTGATATACCAACTTTTTATAAAATCAAGTATGCTGCATTTATATTAAAATCATCACATATAATTTCCATGGAAATATAAATATTTCAAGAAAGAAATATAATTGCATGGAGCATTTTATGTTCCCTGTCATTCAGATACGAATAGAAGTTTTATATGCAGATAAGTCAACTCTATTTAATTTTGCTGGAAAGTCATTGAGAAAATAATGCCAAAAAGGAGGGAGAAAATATTTTGAAAGTTCGGCAAATTGCAAATAAAGGCAATGGACAGAAATATTAATGTACAGAATTTCTCCTGCTATATTTCTATGAATTAATGAATTAATGAATGAATGAATACAAAAATAATAAAATAATTCTGAAAGTCTGAAAATTAATGATGTTTGTGAGAAAATATATTCAAACATTGAAATAGAATTTAGCAAAATTATATTGGCTCTTTGCTAATAAGTGTAATATCCAATGGTCATTGTTTACAGCAATGTAAATAGGCATTTTTCATGGACAAAATTTTAAATGTAATACATACTGGTATAGCCAACATGCTGAAATCAAATGTGATGCTGCATAAATTGCTACTTTTTGCTCAGAATAGCTGAATAAATATGTTTCTGTTTCAGCCATGCACTTTTGTTATATAAAATATGTTTTGCAGCAGAACAAAGATGAGATGCCAGAACAAAAAAAGAAAAGCATTCATATTGGATGCAGGGGTCAAGTAAGACAGATCTAGTTTGAGCACGAAAGAAAGGATTTCGTTTAAAAATACCTGACTTTTGGTTCCATGTCTCTACAAGTTTTTGGCATGAGATTTTGTAAAGTAATCTCAGTTTAGCTTCACTGTCTAAAACCATGTATTTATGTAGCCTGACATCAGGATCAAACTTTTTGAAGGCAACAATATTCTCTGTTGCAGGATGAATCAGCAGAAAATATTTGACAGGGCATTTTGATTGTTACAATAAAATAAACTACTTAAAAGATGCAGGATATTGATCTTCAGACTTTACTTTCTGCTAAGTAGACTCTGTAAAAATGCAACCAGCTAATTCGGTCTTCTCATAGCATGAATGTTGAACTCAAGTTCTGAATGAAACTTCACAGAATTTTAAAAATAAAAATGTTAATCTGCCAATAATAATATACATGTGTATGCATGTGTGTGTTCAATACATACATACATACATATGTGTGTGTGTATATGTATGTGTGTGTGTGCATATATATATATATATATATATATATATATATATATATATATATAAAGTGTTTTTCTATCGAGACACCTGGTCTACCCCAGCATGTGGGAGGGAGCGTACTGCATCCTTTTTGCCTTTCAGCTCCAATTCAGGAGCCCTCAAGCAGTCACATTCATGACAAACCATTCTGTGTTAAATTTATATGATATTTATATGTTGATATTATATATCAATATACTATTTTTCAAACACCCCAAATTTATATTTTGCTGATAAAGAAATAAAGGGAGACTAGTATAGATCTATTTCAAGCTATTTAGCTCATCAGCTAGCCATACCCTTACTTAGATTCGAATTTGGGCTGCCTGCATGTTAGGCAATTGTATTAACCTCTGAGCACAAGTTCTCCTCCCTTCATCAGCTTGAGCCAGGGGAGTGTTAAGTGTTTTTCTATCGAATACCTGGTCTACCCCAGCATGTAGGAGGGAGCGTACTGCATGCCTTTTGCCTTCCAGCTCCAATCCAGGAGCCCTCAAGCAGTCGCATTCACGGCAAACCATTTTATACCAAATTTATATTTTGCTGATAAAGAAATAAAGGGAGACTAGTATAGATCTATTTCAAACTATTTAGCTTTCATCAGCTAGCCATACCCTTCTGGGATTCGAACCTGGGCTTGCTTGCATATTAGGCAGATGTATTAACCTCTAAACCACAGGTTCTCCTCACTTTGTCAGCTTGTACCAGGGAAGATTAAATAGGTTTTCTATCGAAGCAACCTGGTCTACCCAGCTATGGGAAGGAGCATACTGCTTCCTTTTCTCCTTTCAGCTCCAATCCAGGAGCCCTCAGGCAGTCGCTTTCACGACAAACTATTCTGTGTTAAATTTATATTATATTTATATGTTGATATTATATATCAACATACTGTTTTTTGAACACCCCATATTTTAATAAGTAATAAGAGCTAATTTTTATTTGAGTAAAAATAGTTCATTTACTTAGAATGTAAAAAAATTAAGTATATTGTATAAATATCATGGTATTGAAATAACATATGACATGATTGCAACAATGCTGTGTTCACCAGTGCATGTATTTGGAAAGTCTCTTTTATACATTCTAGAGACACAAATATTTTTCTCATGGAAAATATTCCTTGGAATTAGAAGACAAGCTGGATCTAATTTTAATAGCTATTTTATTTTTTTCCACTTCACTTTGTGTTATTTCCATTATAAAACTAGTTGAAATTTGCTCTTAATAAAAAGGTATGAACATGGTGCATTCTTGGAATACTCACAGTTTACATTTTAAATAAGATATTGGATAATGGAGAGTTAATTTAAATTATAATAACTTTGCTGCTTTGAAAATATTGTACAGTATTTTGTTAAAAGACTTAAGGGTGTAAATGTTAAATTACATTGCTTTTTAAACCAATCACTTTTTAATTCCACATATTATCTAATTAATTTATTTAGCGGACTGCATTATGTAACTGAATCTAAGTCACTGTGATATATGAAAGTAAATAATCTAATCATAGCTAATGTGACTTAGTCTGCAGATAGGTGACCTACAGAAATACATAAGCTGAGTTACTCTATGAATAATCATATGGACAGAGTTGGACAGAAGACCGGAGACATATAAAAGAAGACATTCTGAAAATACTGTGTTAAGGCTAAACTTTAGACTCAGATGTATTAGACTAGAATACTGTTTAATTTTCTATTGAAGGTCAGATTTGCTTGGCACTGATCTGTAAGATTGTCATTAATAATAAGCATGTTATTAGTAAACAGCATGGAAGAAAACAGCATATGTTTTTTTCTCCATTTTACATCTCGTTTTCTCTTTCTGACCATCTTTCTTTCTTTCTCTGTCTCTCTTTCTCTTTATCCACATGCAATAGTCAGATTGATTTTGTAGAAGCCTTAAATGATTGCTTGCAGTATTTATTTTTAAAAAAATAATAATTCCAGGGTTATAGGTAAACTACCTTTGGCCAAAAATGAGTCACATTGTGTGAAATTTGTTATACAGTTGCCAAAGTGAAGTAACCTTGGTTATGATTACAAGGTATTCTTTGAAGCACGGGGCAGAATATTTAATTCAGTAGTAGTTATGTTCCAAATGATTTGCAGTATGCTTGTAAGAATACACTTCTTTATCACTTTGCTGCAATAACATTAATTTCCCCCTTTATTAGGAATATTACTATATATTAGAAATAAAATTACTATTAGAAATATTCACAGCATTCCTGGAATTCTGGAATTTCTGCAGTTCTTCCTATATAGGTTTGGCACTGGAATTATTGGAAAGTCAGACTGTTACAACACAGAGAAAGATGGTATCTAAATGATAATTTCACATCAAGATATATTTTAATTTTTAATCGTATCACCAATTAAAAATGAAAATATATGTTTTTTGTTTTTTTTTAAAATTTGATTTATATGCCGCCCTTCTCCGAAGACTCAGGGCGGCTTACAATGTGCTCAGCAATAGCCTTCGTCCTTTTGTATATTTATACAAAGTCAGCTTATTGCCCCCACAAACTGGGTCCTCATTTCACCTACCTTAGAAAGGATGGAAGGCTGAGTCAACCTTGAGCCTTGGCGAGATTCGAACCCTGCAGTAATTGCAGGCAGCTGGTCTTAATAACCAGCTTTTAATAACAGGGTGCCTTAAACCCCTGTACTACCAAGGCTCTTATTATGTTGATGTGAAATCACCAATAAAATTTGGATACAAAATGGATACAAAAAATCTTGCTTCAGGATTTTAGCTCAGATCATCTAATACACACATACACCTTCTACAATAAAAAATATGTTAGTACAGTAATTACAATAAATCTGGAAAGTAGTCACTTTTCCCCCATGGATTGCATTAAGGAGCAGGAGTAGAAGTCATGCAGTGTGTAACTTTTAAATCTAAAGAATATTTCTGTTTCCAGGTGTCAAAAGGAAATACCTTTGTATTTGTTTCTATTGCTTTAAATAATTCAAACCACAGAACTATTTTTTATAAATAAATCAAAAACTGTCAGAATGCACTGAAACTTTAATGCCATGCTACGGTAGGCAAAGCCCATGGTATCTTGTTTACTCTTCTGTGCTAGAATTATTACACACACACACACACACACACACACACACACACACACACACACACCACAGACACATGAATACAATTAAATACGTACTTTTACAAAGAAGAAAAATTTAATAGTAAAGATGTTGTAATAAATTCTTTATATTAAGAAATCTGTTGAACTCCAGAATGACTTACATAATGATAGCAAGACTCCGAAATGGAATAGAACATTTTCTTTCATAGAAAGAAGACTTAAGAACAAACAAACGTTCTACCAACATAGAATATTAAAGAAAGATATTTGCTTTGTTACAGTACCCATTGCAACCTTCAGATGTAATCCTTAGTGAATTGTAAATGCAGATTACTCTCTGTTAATTGAATATGCAAAGCAACTTTAGCTGACATATTGTTTTTATATAAGCATTAAGAAATATTTCACTGACATTTAAAAAGTGTCAAAGTGTATGAAGGCTGTCCACAGTGGGTTACAGAGTGAGGTGACTTTTATAAATCTAAATTATAAACACACAAAAATAAATTATATCTGAACATGACTGCTTTTGTGTGGTTATTTTATTATTTAAAACAGATGTATATGTATAATTCCATATGGCCACCGGATATCCATTTGGACTTCTGGCTGGATATAGTGTCTTTTTCCTGGTTATTGTTTGCAAAAAAAAAAAGGAGGGGGGAAATGTTGTTAAAGAAAAACTGACTGTGTTCTATGTCCAATCACTTCTAACCTCATCCTTTTCATATAAAACAGATTGGTCTGTGAGGATATGGTTTTAAATGAAATGTTCATGTCGCTTTCAAACAATGCTGCCCCCCCCTTTAATTCAAAATCCTAAATATGTGCAATTCATTTCCATGAATCAAGAACCAATGAATAGAAAAAGGTAAAAGATATATATAAACTGTAAATTTGTGTGTATTTTTGTCTTTTACTTTTTTTTTAATTTTACAAATATTTTTATACAATTTGTGGCGATTTTTAAAATATTGTATTCAATTCTGGGGGGAAAACCCTCAATAGCCTTATGCTTGTTAATGCTGACACTTTAAATCATAATTTAAACCTAATCCTAACCTTGAAATATTTCTACCTTTTAGGTAAGACATAAAGAAAATGCATTTTTATGAATGAGTAACCCGAAGCAATGAGAAGAACAAATCATTACTGTAAGAGGACTCTTTTTCACCTTTCTGTCTGTAAGCAGCTGGAAAATCTGCAGTTGCATAAAAACTGACAGTCTGATTAAAGTTCTCTCTAATTTGACAGCAGACTGTCAGTCAAACTGAATCTAACACTACTACTTCTCCCACAAGCCATTTACAACCACCAAAATATTGTAACTTATTTATTTTTTGGCATGTGCTAACTATTCAACTCTGTTTCAAAAATATGACTTCACAATGGTGTTAGTGTACAGGACAGAAAAAAATCAGAACCTTTTCTTCTTTGAATTAGCCTGAACTTCTCTAGCCAGTGTATTTGAGCAGTACGTAGCCTAAACAAATAACAGAACAAAATAAAAGCATACTATCTAATGGACATATGTTCCAAACAAGCGCAATGTCTGTAGATAAATTTGTCTTGTATCAATTAATTACAATTATAATATTCTGATATTTGGGATAGAAATATTACTTCCTAAAGCAATGTACCAATATTACTGATTCCTATCTATTTAATTATTTTTAAATTTATATGCCACCCACCTCAATCTGCAAAGTGACTCTGAATGGCTTATAATTAAAACCCATGGCATTTATTATCTAAACTATTTATAAAATATCTATAAAATATATGGAAGCTGAATACATATAGTTACTTGCCTGTCCAGAAGCAATTTTAATATACATTCTTCTTTTTGCAAGCTTCTCAATTAACAGCCAACATCTTAATCAGAATAGAGCTGGAAGGGACCTTGGAGGTCTTCTAGTCCAACCCCTGCTCAAGCAGGAGACCCTATAGCACAGTGATGGCTAACCTTTTTGCTGTCTTGTGCTAAAAGCAGGGGTAGTGGGGAGGAATTGTGCGTGTATGTGCCCACACCCATAATTCAATGCGCCCTGTCCCCCCAGGCATGAGCGTGTGACCCCTCCACTCTCCCCCCACTTTTGGCATGCAATGGCACGGTGGGCCCGGTAATCCCAGGGTTCAGAGCCTTTCTAGGAGCCTGGGGAGGGCAAAAACAGCCTTCCCCACTCCCCTGGAGGCCCTCCGGAAGCGCAGAAACAGCCTGTTTCCCGACTTCCGGTGGGCCAGGAAGGCCTGAAAATCAACTGGCCAGCGCGCACATGCATACTGGACTGAGGTAGGGCAACGCTTGAGTGCCCACAGATATGGCTCCGTGTGCCACCTGTGGCACCCGTGCCATAGGTTTGCCATCACGGCTATAGCACAATCTGCACCACAAAACTATATATTGCAAAGCAATAAATCAAAACATTATGAAACAAATAGCAATTGGGCCTACTTAATAACCTGCAAACCAAAATGCAGAAACTCTGCTTCCTAGTCCTAGAATTTCTATATTTTATACCAATGAGGCTATTAGGCATTTAATGGGATAACAAAGAGCTTTCCAGCACAATTGCCATTAATTAATTAATTCAAATTCAAATTAATTAATTCAATTTACCTGAGCAAATTTCATAAGATTCTTTCAGAGCTGATCATAAGCATATTTTAAAATGCACTTTTGAATGGAAAATGAATTGCAAGTACTGACTATGCAATAAACAGGGAAATTAGTATCTTTCAACAAAATCATTTGCTGGGAACATTTGTTTGGCTTTTAAATGTAGAGATTTCTTGGAAAACTATTTAGTTGAAAAATCTAGTAATGACATCTAATTTCAAGTCATCCTGAAGAAGAGAGCAATGTGGGGACTAGAAGAAGATCAAATATTTCAGGGAACAAAATTTCTAAGATATGAATTTAGATATAGACTTTCTCTCATCTTCTCTGACAATGAAAGATTGATTGAAGTAGTATTGGACAGCAGTGCATGGCCCCCTGGGCCCTCTTTTGACCAGCAGGGTGCTGCAGGAGACATTAGTCCATCCCCCTCACCCCCGGCCAGCCCATGGAGAACTATGCTGATCGAGCCCTCAAAGAAATCCAGTTTGATACCCCTGTTCTAGTGCATCAACAGATACCAATTGACTGGGTCTGGCTAACCTATTTATCATACACTGCCTCACTGGCTATTAATGACTTATTTTACAAGAAAGAAATGTAAAGAGACAAGATCAAGATCTCCAAATTACATCACAAAAGACTGATCTTAAATTTGTCAAATATTTGGTAACATCTCTGTAGGATACAACTTTCACAGATATTGTATATCATATGTCAAATATGTTGTTGAACTTTAGCCAACACTGAAAGCAAAACCCATTTTAGAATAAATTTCATCACAACCACCATCACTATTAAATATTTAATCTTAAAAACATAGAGAGAAAACATTTGGAGATATTTTAGTTTGCTGTTTACTCATTTTTATATTTTATCTTTCCAGCCCAATCCTTTATGATGCTATCAATTATAGTATCAATTTACATGGAGTAGTTAGTTATCATTGTACCATTCATAGCCAATTACAGGTAGTCCTTGAGTTACAAATGTAATGGAGCCTGCCCATTCCATTTGTAACCCGAGGATTCGTGAGAGTGAATCTTGTACCTTGAATGAGATCACGCCCTTCTTTCACCCACACATTCGCTAATTGAAGGTGAGGCTTGTTAAGTGCACATGAGGATTTCAGGGTGGAGAAAGCCATGGGGCATGGGTCAGATGGGAGGATCCGCCCTTCAGAAGTTCCATTTTAACCTGTAATGTGAAGGATGAATGTTGCAGGCCTTTGCAGTTGTTCATTAGGGCAAACAACTGCCATTGTACTGCAAAATTTTTGGGACTTGTTTTGGGACTTGTTCGTAAACAATAGGAGGCGCTTATCACGTAACTTCGAGCATTTGCTAAGGGGACACTCATAACCCGGGGATTACCTGTATTATATCCAGAAGAAAATTCCCTTTATTTCAATAGGACTTCTAAGTATGGGAGTAGGGGGAAAAACATTTTATTTTATTAAAAAAAAAGTTTTCTCTATTCTTTTCTACATATGCTTAATTGTTCATATCATGTTCAGTTATATATAGTATCTTCAGATTAAAGTATAATGTCCTTGAAATATTACTTGATGTCAGTTTAAAAGTTTCCAGCTTTTCTTTCTTTTTTCATACATAGAAATAAACACACAAATATACAAAGATGTTTATCATATACAGTAAGTAATATTTTTATTAAGGAAATGCATTGCCATGCAAGTAAAAACAAGACTTATTTTATTAAAGGACATCTTCCTTTTGTAAGCATGTCTCATTAATAATGTATTAATTGACATGTCAGCCTTAAACCATCAGAAAAGTAACAAGAAAGAGAGAGAGAGAGAGAGAGAGAGAGGGAGAGAGAGGGAGAGAGAGAGGGAGAGAGAAGGCATCTTTATGGACCTAGCCTCAGAAAAATAGAATTTACTTGAACAGAATAAGACATCAGATTTATTGATTTCATGTTCTGGACACTGCATTTTTTGCAGTATATAAGGCTCCGGCCTTGTGATGACCTCATCATTGAACTGAAACACCATTCTGCAAATTTACTAGCAGATTGTGGATTGAATATATAAACCTTAGTTTTGTACAGATTTTTTTTTGTACAGTCCAAACCACATAAGTAACTGAATAATAATAATAATAATAATAATAATAATAATAAAAATAATAATATAAACTTTTTCCCCAAGCTCACATCACATTATATATCTCCCATGCCCTTGCCACAATAACGTCATTTTTTTAAAAAAGCCATATTAATGTAGAAGAGAAAATTATAAATATAAACTGAAAATTAAGTTTAAATATGTTAACACTAGGGCTGCAATAAATTATTAAATAATCTTTTTTTCTAGACTTCTATTATTGCTTTCATAGGTCTAGTCTGTCTATGAATAAGTTACATGTCACAAAAATATTATTTTGATAAATTTGTGTAATACATGTTAAAATCATGTGGAGTATCATAGAATGAAATAAAATTGAAATACATTTGAGTTTTAACACTTTTAAAAACTTGATATTAAAAGTACCTCTTTTTGAAAGAAGACATAATATCCATCTTTTTCTAATAGTGTCTTGATTTTTATAGAAAAGTTGGGTCTAGTTAGGCCTGTCATGATGTACGTTGTTAAATGTTCATGACATTTGGAGACACTGTTTTAAGATTTACTTATCACTAAGATAACACTAAGAATTAAATATTTCCTCATATGAATAGAAGAAATCTAAACTCTCTATTCTAATTCTCTGTTTCAAACAATAGAAATCATACCATACTTAGTAAAGAAGAGATCGATACGGTAAACACGGAAGAAGAAACCTCACAAGAGCAAATTACAAAAGAAGATATAGAGGAGGAGAAGAAAAAAGAAGAAGCGGAAGGACAAGGAAAAAAGACCAGACCAGTAAGAGCAGTAACGCTAAAGACAAATAAGAATTAGAACCCGGACACAACATAAGAAATGGATGGCCTAAAAATCTTATCCTTAAATGTCAACAGCTTGAATGACCATAAAAAAAGAAAGATAATCCTATCAAAATTGGCAAAACAGAATCCAGATATAATTTGTTTACAGGAGGTCCACATAAAAGAAGATGAGGCAAATTGCTTAGAATTTATTAAATTTGGCAAACTATTTGTGTCATTAGCGGAGAAAAAGAAAAGGGGTGTGGCGATTTATGTGAAAAAGGGAATCGAGGCAGAATTAAAGTATAAAGATACTAAAGGGAGAATTTTAATGGTAGAAATTAGGAGAGCCAATGCAAAAATGATGTTGGTGGGAGTATACGCTCCAAATGAGAAACAGGGACAATTTTATAAAAAACTACACGAACAATTAGGGAGTTGGGCCCATGCGGAAATATGTATGCTAGGCGATTTTAATGGAATTGTTAATCCACTGAAAGATTATAAAAGTGGGGAGAGAAAAAGAAATAAAAGATTACCTCTGCCAAAAAGCTTCTTTGATCTTGTCGATGAAATCAATTTAATTGATATATGGCGTTCTTTACATCCTCACGATTCCCAATATACTTTTTTCTCAAACCCACAGAATTCTTGGTCTAGAATTGACATGGTATGGACTACTAGAAAATTAGGTTTAGAAATTAAGAAAGCGGATATAAGTATAAATACCTGGACAGACCATAAACTTCTTGAAATACATTGGCACTACGTTAACAAGAGAAGACAACAAAGATGGAGTCTAAGGTCCAACCTCTTGAACGAAAAAGAGTTTATAATAAAATTAAATGAAGAAATTAAGCGCTTCTTTATTGAGAACGGCAAGCAAGGTACGGTGAAAGAAATTGTATGGGATACCATGAAAGCGTATCTGAGAGGAGTAGTGATATCGTATACGGCGTTCAAAAATAAGGAAGAAAGAAAAGTTAGAGACGATTATAATAAGAATCTAGAGGAAGCAGATAGTAAACTACAACAAAACCCGGGAGACGAGATGGCCAAACAAAAATGGATGATGGCAAGACACAACCTTAACATCCTGGATCAGAAAGAGTTGGCACAAAAAATTAAGAGGATAAAACACTATCATTTTGAGAACGCCAACAAGTCGGGAAGATAGCTGGCATATAGATTAAAAAAAGAACAGGAAAAAAATCAAATTCTTATACTAGAAGACATCAATGGGGACACTTTGACAAAAGAAGTGGATAAGTTAGAAAGAGCGAGAGAATTTTACGAAGCCTTATATAAAGAGGAAGCGACTGACCCAGGCAAAATTGTACAATACTTGATGGAAGCTAACTTGCCACAGATAGCAGAAAAAGAGAGGGAAATGTTAAATAATAAAATCACAATGGAAGAACTCAAATTTGCGCTTGCCAAAATAAAGAAGAATAAAACACCAGGTCCAGACGGCCTCCCGGGGGAAATCTATGCAAAATTCGAGGAAGAATTACTATCAGAATTGTTAGATATATTTAATGAGGTACTAGTTGGTACAAGAATCCCAGATTCCTGGAAAGAAACCTATATTACCCTCATATTGAAAGAAGGTGCTGATCCAAAACAGATAGCAAATTATAGGCCGATTTCTCTGTTAAATTCAGATTATTTACCAGTATAATTGCGGAGAGACTAAAAAAAATTCTAAATGGCTGGATTCATAGTGATCAGAAAGGATTCCTCCCAGGGAGGCAAATGAGGGATAACGTGAGGACAGTAATAAATGTTATAGAATACTATGAACAACACCCGGAAAAACAGCTGGCGTTAGCGTTTTTGGATGCCCAAAAGGCGTTCGACAATCTAAACTGGAAATTCATGATTAACCAAATTGATTTGATGGGATTCGGCACAAATTTTAGAAAGATGATCGAAAATATATATTATAAACAGAGAGCAAGCATATTAATAAATGGGGATAAGACACGGACATTCTGGATACAAAAGGGAGTTAGACAGGGATGCCCCCTGTCCCCTTTACTTTTTATAATGGTGCTGGAAATTCTACTAAGAAAGATTAGAGACAACAAAGAAATTAAAGGATTACAAATTAAGAAAGAAATTTTTAAAATACAAGCCTTCGCGGATGACGTGGCCTTAATAATGGAAGATCCCTTGAAATCTGGTCCCAAGGTACTCCAGGAAATACAACAGTATGGTGAAGTCGCTGGCTTTAAGCTTAACAAAACTAAAACTAAAATCTTAGTAAGAAATATGGCGGAGATAAATAAGAAGCGGCTAGAAAAGTCCCTGGAACTTCAAATAGCAAAGAAAATAAAATATTTGGGAATCTGGATCACTGTAAGGTATTTCTCCTTAAAAGAGGACAATTATAGTCCATTACTACAAAAAATAAAGCAGGACATAGATAGATGGAAGAAACTAAAACTATCCCTTACAGGTAAGATTTCAGCAATTAAAATGAATATTCTCCCCAAAATCATATTTCTATTTCAAACCATTCCGGTGAATCTGGATAAAAAATATTTCCTAGATTTGGAAAAGAAGGTGCGAGATTTTCTGTGGGAAGGGAAGAAGGCAAGAATTGCATATAAAACACTGCAAGGAAAAAGAAATATGGGCGGTTTTGGATTACCGGATTGGCAAATTTACCAGAAAGCGGCTAAATTAGTATGGATCAAAGAATGGGTCACATTACAAAATAAGAGAATCCTGACGCTAGAAGGCCACGATCTACAGGCAGGCTGGCACGCTTATTTATGGGGCCCAAAGAACAAAAAGAAATCACATTTCCACAGACACAAATTAAGGGAAACTCTGATCCAAACATGGGAAGAAATTAGACAAAGATTTTATACGAAAATACCGATTTGGCTCTCAATTATGGAGGCGTTGATTGCTACTAATAAAAGGGATACTGGGAAATTTGGCACGTATAAAGACATATTAGATGGAAATGGTATTCTTAGATCACAAGAAACACTAAATAATCAAGGTTTTAATTTGGACTGGTGGAGCTACACGCAGATAAGTTCTAGATATCAAAAAGATAGGGATCAATTTGGTATAGAGACGAAGTACAACAATCTAGATAAAATTATGTTGGGGATTGAAAAGAAAATGCTAGCCAGATTTTATAACCTCTTATTAGGCGAAGACAGAGCAGAAGGGATAGCTAGGAACCAACTAAGCATTTGGGAAAAAAATATTGGCCACAGACTAAATTTCAATGACTGGGAGGAGGCTTGGAATAGAAATTATAACTTTACTAAATCAGCAACTTATAGGGAGAACCACTACAAAATATTTCACAGATGGTATCTAGCCCCAGCTAGATTAGCAAAAATATTTCCTAACGCCTCAGGAATTTGTTGGAAGTGTGGAAAGGAGGTTGGCACCTTCTTTCATATGTGGTGGTCCTGCTCAGAGACAAAAAAGTTCTGGACAAAAATACGAACTTGGCTGCGGGAAATAGTGGAAGAAGATATAAAATTATCTCCAGAAATTTTCTTACTAGGAATGATGGGAGATGGACTCTCTAAGGACAAGACACAATTGATTACACATATTATAACAGCGGCCAGATTAACTTTCGCAAAATACTGGAAAGATAAACAAATACCTCCAGAGATGACAATAATAAATAAAATTTTGGAATGTGCTGAAATGGCAAAATTAACCAGTATGCTTAAAGATGATGAGAATTCAAAATTTAAGGCAGTATGGGAAAGGTGGTATAAATGGTGGAATAATAGAACAAGACTATAAGGATATGCCTATTTCTAATAATGATAGATTTGAAGATACTTTTTGTGTGTATACTGTATATATGTAATCGCACGATACCTCAGATGTTACCTGAGATTTGATATTTTCTTTTTAAAAAAACCTTTTTTAAAAAATCAATAAAGTATATTTAAAAAAAGAAAGAAAGAAATCATACCATCAGCATATAATCATTGCAATAATCCCAAATTCTTGTATGCTTAATTACATCTATCTCTAATTAAGCAGAAATAACCAAATAAGTAAGTCCAAACAATATTTTAAAAGTTCCAAAGAGCCATGCTTGTAATCATTACCTTAACCCTAATCTTTACCCTAAACATAATATTTAATTGTCTATCACTTTTGTTAAGAAATAAATACCAAATTCACAAAAGGTCAGTCTCAAAATAAATATTAATAAAATATATGCAATGAAATAATGTTCATGAGAAATTGTTCAGCATGTTTCATCATTGCCTATGCTTATATGGAATGGAAATGGAATGCCATCATATCTGGTGGATACTTGGTTTACTATTGCTAAGTGTAAGAGGTATAAGAAAGGAAAGGGGACAATGTTGGTACAATCAGTTCTTGTGCCATCATATTTTGTCACATATTCTCATTACCTAAAGGGAAAAAAACCTCTCATTTTGTTTTACTAATATTAAAGCTATTAGTAATGGTCTCCATCTGAATTATCCGGGACTTTGAATATGTCTTATGTCTGATATAATACTAATACAAACAGTAAACAATCACATTTACAGTTCTAGTAGTACATTTCTGCTGATGGCAATTTTTATTTTTATTGAATATAAATGCATTCAATCAATCAATGGTTTAAAATTTTATTTTTAAAAAAAATACATTAAAAATATAGCTGAAAATGCTACAGCTCTACAATAACAAAATATGAGTTTGGTAATGAAAATTGTCAAATTAAATCTAATCATCTGTGTACACAGTTCAATATTTTCCGAACCTTTGTATCACAGTAATTCAGACTCTTTTAATATGTAACCATTGCACACAGTAAATTACAGCTACCCATCAAGCTGCTTAATGGAAGTTTTTCTAAACCACTGACATATTGCTTTTAACAGAAATATTCATCTTCTTTACCATTATTTTTAAAAAGTAAACTAAAAGAACTTTAAGATATTCTGTATATCACAGTTCCCTGACTGTTATCCATTTTCCACATCAACCTGCTTTTAAACAGCTCTTCAAAAGTCTCAGAATTTGGAAATTAGAAACAGATACTAATAGATACAAATAAATGAACTGTTTAAAGTGGCAAACTTTTGTATTTCTCCCGCAACAATGGGTAAATTCTGTAAGTTCATTGGAAGAGATTGTTCAGTATTATCAAAAATCTATAACAAAATTCCAATGCTCAGATTTTGAAGATGTCACCTTAGTATCCTGGCCCTGATCATTGCAAGTTTAAAGAAGAGGGTTAATATGATTAAAATATACTTTCAAATGAATTATTCTTTATTCATTAAGTATATTATTTAGACAGCCATTCTATGCCCAATTCCCTTGCTTCTTAATAACACTTCAACAGTTGGTTTAGTGCAGTGTTTCTCAACTTTGGCCGCTGGACGCTGTGTGGACTTTAACTCCCAGCTCTGCTGGCTGGGGAATTCTGGGAGTTGAAGTCCACACAGCGTCCAGCGGCCAAGGTTGAGAAACACTGTTTTAGTGGCTGTTTAAAGTTACAATGGCACTGAAAAAGTAACTTATGACCATTTTTCACTTACAATCTTTGTTGCATCCCCATGATCATGTGATCAACATTCAGATGCTTGGCAACTGGATCATACTTACAACCATTGTTGTGTCCCAAAGTCATGTGATCACTTTTTGTGATCTTCTGACAAGCAAAGTCAATGGGGCAGCCAGATTCACTTAACAACCTCAGTGATTCACTTAACAACTGAAATTTGGGCTCAATTGTGATCGTAAATCAAGGATTACCTGTTCTTTATTTTTTGTTTCACGTGTGAAGATGTAGTGATTTCTCTGTTCAAGAAGACTTATAGATACTATGTTTCTAGAGGGTGTGTTTCAAAACCTGTTGCTACTGGTTCGCTTGTGGCTGTGTGCACATGACACCTCTGCGCATGCGCAGAAGCATCCAGGTGGGTGGGTGGAGCTTCACGCCGCCACTGCTACCGGTTTGCCCAATCCGGGGCAAACCAGTAGCAACCCACCACTGCTAGACTTGCATGAAATATGTTAACAGTACATTAATACAGTGATACAAAAGTTTTAACTGATGAAATTCATTGTCACAAGATGTCTTTGACTTTAGATTATAAAACTGGTTAGGCAGATGGATTTGGACAGATTTTTTTTTTCTTTGAAAGTTTCTCCTCCCTCCAAAAAATTATCTGTCATCGAATACATAGAAAACTGAGCAACTTTTTCCTTGCCCTTTCCCATGGTACCTAAAAGGAATCTTGATTTCAGAGACACTGTATCACCTTTATATATCAGACAAACAATTTTGAACTGGTCAGAGACATGTTTGGTCACTATTGAAAAATGCTACACCAGATGGAACTCGAATAAATCTAGCAAATCTATTGGTATGCTTTGAACGGGCCATTTGATTTCTGATATCTGCATTTATTTGAGTAGATTGCCTTTCATTACAAAAAACCTTCACGGGAAACTATAGCCTAGTAGATTTTATAGGTTTCTACTTCAATGAGCATTAGGAGTCTAGCAAGTGATCACTGCATTTATAGTTACATTGTAAAATGGATGTTTTTTTACTCCAGTTTGGCACTTTCACTTGTTGTACACAGACTGGTTGGCTCTAACAAAAGGCAAGCGAGTTGTTTGCTACAAACAAAGCAAAACAAAAATCCTTGGAAAGTTGATTCATTCAATATATTTCCCTCTCATCTACCACACTCCCAAACGATCAATGAACTGGTTTTCTGCTTCTCACTTTGCAAGCTCTTGCATAGCATCTTCTAAACTATTATCTTTAATAGCACTGACTGGGAACAGAAAGGACTACTTTCCACCAAGTCTGAATTCTTTAGGAAAAGGAAGTTATCAGTCACAAAGGTACTTGAGAAGTATAATGTGAAGCATTTTGGAAATCCTGAAAATTACAGTTCAGAAGACTCATTGGATTGGGAACATCTTGTTGATTAAGTTCTGAAGATAAAGCAATTGCTGCTATTGGAGGATAAATTTCTGGGAAAATAAATGGGATACAGAATAGCTTAAAACCATGGCTAGGTACCATTAAAGCTAATGGTACCTAGCCCTGGCACTGACATATCCCTGTTTCTACTGTGTTCTCATAATATTATCTTGAACTTGTTCTCTATCTACAAATAAGACAACCTTAATTGATTCTTACTGTAGCTGGACTGATATTATAGTGGTCCTTCTTCATCTGACTCTAAAGCCATCCAAGGACAAACTCAAGATTTGTATAATCTGCTACATGTTGTCATCCATAGCCTTGGAGAAAAGTTAGTAACTTGAAAGTGAGGCAATAAAAGCAGGATATGAATTGAAAATGGGACAGAAAATATCATAATGGCATTGTTTTCTGCAGACTCAAAAATCAATGAAAAGCACTTTATCACAACAGGGAAGAAAGGCTTTAGCTGATTTACTTGCATAGCAGAAATTTAAAGAGAGTTCTCTGAGTGATTGCTCTATATTCAAATAGTACTTAACCATTATACAATAGCCTTAGACACTATCAAACTTCCAATGAAGACATATTTCTGTCTGGGGTCTTAACAAATGCTTTTCATCTTTAAATCTTTCTCTCAGGTAAAAGAGTTTTTCTCAAATCTAATGTATGTTAAAGCATGGAAAATGTATTTTAAAAGGTACACAATTAATTTAGCACATGATTCACACAATGAAATCACTAATGATTCTTTTTTCTTAATTACTTGTAAAGCACTTCTTAAGTGGTCTATCTGAACCACATCATAATCAGAGGGAAGCAGTTCATTTCAGATCCAGTTTATATTCTTCCCAAACATATATATAATAGATATATATAATAGCTTATACAGTGGAAGGATTCAAATAATTTAACAACCGGTTCTCTGCCCTAATGACTGGCTGGATGCACATGGCTTGGTGGGCATTGTTAAGTTGGGTGAATGAGGACGCAGCAAGCCAGGCAGTGAGTGACAACAGCTCTTTATTGTAGGGTGAGAACCCAGCAACTGACCAGGGGGAACAGCTCTCTTTATATACCTTGCAGCTGTGGTGGTCAGCCAATCAGCTGACAGTCAGTTAATTCAAACTGCCCGCCCAAATCTACATACATAACACTCCTCTCCTCCCAGAAGTCACTTGGGGTGGACATTAGCATACAAAGTCTCTCAGGTGACCAGGGCGTGTCTGCACCCTAGTTGACCTGCGCAGTTCAGTCGGAGATGTGGCATCAAATAGGTCGGAAGAACTCCCTGTTTCTCCCTGCTCCGCCAATGGAACCTCCAAGAATTCATCGTGGGCAGTGACTTCTGTGGCTGGTTGATCTTCCGCAATGGGGCGGTGCTGGGTCTCGGGGCCGACAGCTAAGTCCTCCGCTAGACTCGGGTTTGAGTTAGTTCGAGAGTCCTGTTGGTAGCTAGGGAGTGGTTTGTCGAATGCATCTTCTGTGTCGGTGGCCCAACGCTTCCGTAGCTGGTCAATGTGTCGGCGCCAAATCCTCCCATCTTCCATGTCTATCCTATACGATTTGGGCCCTGTTACCTCCATGATTGTCCCGGTTTCCCAGAGGGGCCCATTCCCGTAATTCTTAGCAAATACTGGCATCCCTATTGTGAACTCCCTCAGCCTTTTTTCTGCCCCTCTGAAGCTGTCAGGAGAATAACTGGGGTGTAGCCTGTCTACGACTCCTCGGAGCTTCCTCCCCATCAGAAGTTCCACTGGGCTCCTGCCTGTGGCGGTGCATGGTGTGGCGTGTTGGGCCATTAAGAATTTATCTATCCTCTCCTGCCAGTCCCTGGGGCCTAGGCGTGAGATGGCTTCCTTAGCCGTTCTCACAAATCTCTCTGCCAATCCATTACTAGCTGGATGAAATGGGGCGGACAGGATGTGTCTGATCCCCAACTCTGCTAGGTACCCCTCAAACTGCATGGCCATGAGCTGGGGCCCGTTATCTGAGACTAAGGTGTCCGGTAGGCCATGGGTGGCGAACAACTGCCTTAGCTCCCTAATGATGGCGTCGGTGGTAGTGATTTTCATGAGTCTGATCTCCAACCAGTTCGAGAAGGCATCCACTATGACCATAAATACCTGCCCATGGAATGGGCCAGCGAAGTCTATGTGGATCCTGGACCAGGGACCCTGGGGCCGTTCCCATTCCCTGACTAGTGCTGTGGGGGGGTCTGGCTTAGACTCTTGGCAGGGTTGGCACTTCCCCACCCACTCAGTGATGTCTTTATCATTAGGGGCCACCATACGTAACTCTTTGCTAACCCCTTCATCCTTACAATCCCGGGGTGCCCCTCATGCAATAGCTTTAAAACTTTTTTCCTTAGGCACAAGGGAACAACAACCCAATCGGCCCACAAAAGACAACCCCCTTGCATTGTCAGCTCGCCCTTTTTGTTAGCGAAATGTTTGAATTCCCCACCCTCAGTCTTTTCTGGCCACCCCCTCATGACCCATCTCATGACTTTCCTAATCATGTGGTCTCTGGTTGAGGCTCTCGCTACCTCTGCTGAAGTGATGGGCCCCGAGTCCAAGACGTCAATCAGCATAACTGGTACTCCTGGTGTGGGGTCCTCTATCCTGTCCGGTAATGGGCAACGGCTGAGGGCATCGGCGTTGCCCATGCTCACCCCTGGTTGATGTACCAGGCGATAAGAGTATGCTTCTAGGAAGATGGCCCAGCGTATCATCCTGGGAGATAGGGCTGTTAGGGTGGGTCGGTCCCCTGCGATGAGACCCAGAAGGGGGCGATGGTCTGTGATGAGTTCGAAGTCTCTGCCGAACAGGTATTCATGGAACTTCTTGACTCCTGAGACAGCTGCCAGGGCCTCTTTGTCAAGTTGACTGTAGTTCTGTTCGACGCTTGAAAGAGTCCAGTAGTAGTAGGTGATGAGTGCCTCTAGACCGTTTGGTAATCTATGGCTCAGGACAGCCCCCACGCCGAAAGGGGACACATCATAGACTAGCACTAAGGGAAGCGTAGAATTGTATTAAATTAGGAAACTCTCGGCCGACAGGAGTTTCTTTACAGCAGCAAATGCTGTAGCTTCAGCCTTCCCCCAAACCCATTTGGACTTTTTGGCCAATAGTCTGTGCAGGGGCTCCGCTACTGTTGCCTTGTCCCTTAGAAAAATTGCGTAAAAGTTCAATAGTCCCAGGAACGCTTGTAGTTCCGCCTTATCTTTGGGGGTGGGAGCTTCTCGGATCGCCCTAATCTTGCTTTCAGTGGGGTGTATGCTGGTTCCGTCTACCTGGTACCCCAAGAACTCCACGGAAGGGACTGCAATTATGCACTTGTTGCATTTGACCCTGAGTCCTGCACTCCTGAACTTCCCTAGGACTTGTCTCAGCCTCTCCCCTAGCTGCTGTTCATCTTCTGCGGTGACGAGCACATCATCAAAATACGGGACCACCCCGGGGATCCCCTATAACAGTCGCTCCATGTTGCTCTGGAATAGTCCTGGAGCTATGCTGACTCCGAATTGGAGTCTGGTACACTTAAAGGCACCTCTATGTGTTACTATAGTTTGTGCCTCTGCGGTAGCACCATCTACCGGCAGCTGCTGGTACGCCTGCGCAATATCGAGTTTAGCAAAGATCCTGCCTGGCCCTAGGGAATGCAGAAGGTGATGTACGATTGGAACTGGATAGGCGCTCTGCTGCAGGGCCTTGTTGTCCCCCATAACTCGCACAGGCATCTCGGTGACCTCGCCGGTCCTGCCGGTACTGTTTGGTCCTGCAGATCTCTTCATCTGACTCTCCCTCGCTCCCTGTTTCCATGGTTTCCTGGTGAACTGGGGCTGACTTCTGTGCCGTTCTGCTCTGCGTCGTTCCCTGTAGTCTCTCGGCTGCCTTGGATGAGGATTCTTGAGCCCTCGCCTCGTCCAGTGCGATGTGTAGCATGAGATTTGTCTTTGCGAGCAACCTCCTCTGCAAGTGAATATCTCTCACTCTGCAGATTAGTTGCTCTAACAGCATCTCATCAAGGTCTCTGTACTCGCACTGGTTTGCGGCCTTGCGCAGGGCAGCGACGTACTCGCTGATCGATTCTCCCTCCTGCTGCAGCCGTTTCTGGAAGTCGAACTGTTGGACATACTTTGATGGCGTTGGGGCATAGTGGTCCTTCAGCAGTGTCTGAAGCATCTACCACGATATGGTGTGGACTGAGTTCAGTTCCAATAGGGCCTCGGCCATATCGAACACCTTGGCTCCACAATGGCTCAGGAACAGGGCTTTCTTCCGTACGTTGGGCAGTCCCTGTAGGTCGCTGGCCACCAGGAAGCATTCAAAGCGGGACATGTAGGATCCCCACTTCTCTTCGTAGGTAGACATTGTCGGTAGATTCTCCAAGTGCTCCGCTCGCTCACCTGGCTGGATTCGGGTTTTGCAGCTCGCTTGTTGGCTCATGGCTTCAGCTCTTTCCGTGGCTTCTGGCCTCAAAATCCCATCCTCGTTGCCAATGTTAAGTTGGGTGAATGAGGACGCAGCAAGCCAGGCAGTGAGTGCCAACAGCTCTTTATTGTAGGGTGAGAACCCAGCAACTGACCAGGGTAAACAGCTCCTTTTATATACCTTGCAGCTGTGGTGGTCAGCCAATCAGCTGACGGTCAGTTAATTCAAACATACATAACAGGCATGGTTTGGTGGGCATGGCCAGACAGCGTAACAGCACTCAGCTCCTGCAGCACTCTGTCAGTCAAAATGGAGCACAGGGGTTAATTACAAAATGTGGGCTTTGCTTTGTGACATCCAGATCCAGCGAGCAAGGGGTGTGAACTGCACAGAAAATACACTTTTGTTTGGTTATGAAGAAATATGTCCAAGTCAGATATACACTAAATGTAGACTTTTAGCTACACATCTTCCCAGCAAATTTTGAAGCTCCAGGTAAAGAGGATTCATTTTAGGATGAGTTATCACAGTTTGCATGTTGGAGGTTCCTAAAGGAATGCTGGGAAACTCTGTATTTTAAAGAACATTTGAGGGACGGGTGCAGAATAGCCCTTCTCTGCCTGAGGCTATAGAGAGCTGGCACTAATCAAAACACTGTTTGTGAAGCAACTGATCAACACTGACAGGATAAGCCACTTATATGAAAATAAGAGCAAACTCCACTCCCTTCTAGTACTGATGGTATTACCTAGTTTGGTAATGAAACATCTGCAAGAAAACCCTCAAGCTCAGAGAGCACCAAGGACCCCCCAGTTCAATCCTGACCTACAAATTTTTTTTTCAATCGATAAACACTTTTTGGTTAGAGGGACTCAAAGCCTGCCTTATATGAGATGGCTCCTAGTGGATTTTATTCTAAATTTTGATATGATTTCTGTAAATAAGGAATATAGAATTATAATGGCAGAGTATTTGATCCTTCCTACATTAAAAAAAATATAAAGCTAAGGGATAAACAAATAAAAAAACAGATTTGGAAAAAAAGGCTCAGGAAAAAAAGAGCGAAAGTGTAAAAAAGAAGAAAAGAAGGAAAGTTGAAAAAGAATGACTTACAACTTTCTTTGGTACATCAAACATTTATCAAACTCTTACTCTAAGATTAACATTTGTCTACATTATTTTCATAATCCCATATCTAATCATCAAAGCCCAGATCAACTTTTAATTTCAGTTTCTCACAAAAAGTCCAGTAATGGTTCTTATTGCTTTAATCACTATTTGTTAAGAAAACAACAACTGATTTATTTAATTGCACCAAAGTCTAAATGAAACAGGAATGGAAAATCCTAAACTCTAGTGTAGACTCATGCTTCTCAACTTCGGCAACTTTAAGGTGCATTCAATTCCCAGAATTCCCAGGGCAGCATGAAGTTCACCCATCTTAAACTTGCCAAGACTGAAAAACACTGATATACAGATAGGGATTTTTCCATTCCTCTTTTACTAGTTCCTATTTATAAGCAATCATAATGCAAAATCCTCACTTCCATCCCATCCCAAAGCAAAGATAATGCTAAATCCTCACTTCCACCCCATTCCAGAGCAAAGATAATGCAAAACCTTCACTTCTACCCCATCCCAGAACAAACACCTTTCCCTCACTAACCTGCTTTCCAGCTCCGTTCTCCTGCGTGCAAGGCAACAAAAGAAGACCATGTGACTACCAGTTTAAAAAAAGTTCACAATATTGGAAGGTTGGACTGAACTGACTGATCAGCCTCCCAGCTGATGGAGCAGCCAGTCCATTGCTCCCTCCCAGTCATTCCCCTGCAGTCTCCCCACCCTGAATGGCAAACCCAGTGGCCGGGGTGGGGTAGGGCCAGCCAGTGGTGGGAACAACTGGTTGGCCAAACTACACAAAAAATTAACAACAGGTTTGGCTGAACGGGTGCAAACCTGCTGAATCTCACCACCGAGCTTATATATGCATGCTATATTTTAATGAGATAATACTATCTTTTCACCCGAATCATAAAATATTCTTGTATTAAATATCTTTGTAAATACAAGATTTTTTAAAGTAGAACTATGTCATAAAATTATAGACACAAAATAACACTCCCAGTGTAAGGAATGCCTGTAAAGTATGTTTAACATATTTCCTGTCACTGTTATTTCCTGTCTTGTTATTTTTCTCTTTCAAGTTAGCTTGTTGAGATTTTTTTTCCCTGTCAACTTTTTGTTTCATTGATCTATGTGACCAGAGATTTTTCTAGGGAAATTTTCTACATTTGATTTGTTACTATTTTTACCTAAACAAGATGGCAAATATAATGCTTCCTTAGTCCGTTTTTAAGGATTGTGAGAGCGGGGGGAAATCATGATTGAAAAAAGAAACAAAACAAATCCCACACTCATTTCTACAAACACACACACACACACACACACACACACACACACACACACAATAGCTGACAAAGACCTTTCCAACTTGGAGGTTCAATCTGCTTATTAGATTGGAAGGAATATAGAGAGGAGGTGCCCTTAGGTGCATTCCAGAGGAGTAAGAACTTAGGCCAAATATTATTTGTGTGACAGAGGCTAAAGACAGCCCATTCTCAATAGTTCACAGAGTATATTGTAGACACAGGTAGTAGAGTCTGGAAAGACTTTTTCTATAGGTGTGAAACAATAAAGAACTCAGCTTAGAAGCCATGTGTCATTCTTGGCTTGGGGTCTGACAGTAATGGACCTTTACAAATTCATCATCTCTGGGAGCATATGTGCTTCTACCACCTTATAGTTGCTTCCTGTTTATGGAATTTCAATTTCAAACAGCAAGAAGCAATTGGATTTACTCGCTTCTTAATTAATGGTCAGTATTCAAGAAGAATATTGCTGTATAGTGAGATGTACAACACTGAGAATTCACAGCCAAAGGTAATCATACAGCCCTGATTACTGTAATATGAAAACAACCCACTCAATTTCTGGTCCGTTTAAAATAAACAATTTGAAAACACTTTTTTTTTATTGAAAAGTTTTACAAAAAAGAAAAAATTTCCTCCCCCTGTTCCCCCCACCCTTTGCCCCCCCTTCATCCCACCCTCCCCCCCGACTTCCCAGAGCAAAATACAAGGTATTTCATTTAGTCAAACATAAATTAGATTAATCTACTTAAAGATCAAAGTACTACCTCCCCCACTGAAATCTTAACTCTATTATGATAACCAAATACTTCTAATACTAACAGTCATTCATAAGCTATTTGATATTTTCTTGTCTGATACTTATTTTGAATATAATCAATCAATCTTCTCCATTCCGATACGTATCTTTCTTGCGTGTGGTCCTTCAAGTACGCCAAGATTTTTGCCATTTCTGCTAGGTTTGTTACTTTCAATGTCCACTCTTCAATAGTAGCCAAAGAGTCTTTCTTCCAATATTGAGCTACCAGCAGCCTAGCTGCTGATATTAAGTTCAAAATCAATTTAGTCTCTGAAACTGTACAGTCTGTAGTTATACCCAATAGAAACAATTGAGGAGTAAATTTCAACCTTCTTTTCAAAATGTTCTGCATCACCCACCAAATTTTTATCCAAAATGCCTTGATTTTCTTGCAAGTCCACCATATATGATAATAGGTTGCATCATTACATTCACATCTCCAACATTTAGCTTGCAAATTCGAGTACATACATGATAATTTCTTAGGATCTAAGTGCCATCTGTAAAACATTTTATAAAAATTCTCTCTCAAATTTTGTGTTTGTGTAAATTTAACATTTCTGACCCAAATCTTTTCCCATGTTTCCATCATCACTGGTTCCTGAAAGTTTTGTGCTCATTTAATCATACAATCTTTAACCAATTCAGTTTCTGAGTCTATTTCCAATAATGCATTATACAACCTTTTAATATGCATCTGACTTTGATTTCTAATCTGTTTCACCAAATTTTCCTCATTTTGCATAACCCCAATTTTTTGATCCTCCCTCCATCTAGCTTGGAGCTGGCCATACTGAAACCAAGTAAAAATTATCCCTTCTTCTTTTAATTCCTCTAGAGATTTCAATTGCAACTTACCCCTTTCCAAAAGAAGAAGCTCTTTATAAGTAATCACCTCTATTCTTTGCTCTGTACTTATATTTTCTATTACATGTCTGGAGTTTGCCCATATAGGTATCTTGTAATTCAGCTTATATTGGTACTTTTTCCACACCCTCAACAATGCATTTCTAAGTATATGACCCTTAAACACTTTATCCACTTTTTTTTCATACAACAAGTAAGCATGCCATCCATATAACAAATCATAACCTTCTATATTTAACATTCTTTCTTCAGTTAAGTTAAACCAGTCACTAATTTGTGATAAAGCTGCAGCTTCATAATACAATCTTAAATTAGGCATTTTAAGACCTCCTCTCTCACGTATATCCTGTATAATTTTCAGTTTCACTCTTGGTTTCTTCCCAGCCCAAATAAAAGTATCAACCCCTTTCTGCCATTCCATCAGATTTCCATCTTTTTTAAGCACTGGTATCATTTGAAACAAAAATAAAAACCTAGGTAATACATTCATTTTTATTGCATTTTTATACAATTTCGTATTTGAAGCTGCAATATATACTCCTAGATACTTAACCTTTTTAACTACTTCAAACCCCGTTATCTTCCCTAACTCTTCTTTTTGAGTTATAAATAAATTCTTAGTTATCATCTTTGTCTTGTGTAAATTTACTTTGAATCCAGATACTTTACCATATTCAGCTACCATATCCAACATATAGGGAGCCACTTCTTTAGGTTGAGATAAAGTAAGAACCAGGTCGTCTGCAAACGCTCTTAATCTATAATCCTGCTGTCTAATTACAATTCCTTTTATTTTGTCAGAATCACGTATCTTATTCAGCAAGACTTCTAAAGTTAAAATAAACAACAATGGCGACAATGGACAACCCTGCCTCATACCTTTCTCAATTTTAAACCCATCTGTTAAACCTCCATTGATTATTATTTGTGCTGTTTGTTCCTGATATATTGCTCTAATTGAGTATATGAAACACTCCCCAAAGTGCATTTTTTCTACTATTTTAAACAAAAATTGCCAATTCAATCGATCAAATGCTTTCTCTGCATCCACGAATATAAACGCTGCAGGGACCTGATTATTTTTCTCCAAATATTCCAATAAGTTTATAATTTGCCTAACATTATATTTCATCTGTCTCCCTTTTATAAAACCTGATTGGTCATTGTGAATAATTTGTTGCATAACTGGCATTAGTCTATTCGATAGTATCTTAGCAAAAATGTTGTAATCCGTATTCAAAAGTGAAATTGGCCTAAAATTTTCAGGTTTGGTACAGTTTTGATCTTCCTTCGGAATCAATGAAACAAAAGCTGAAACATGTTGGCCAACCACCTACCTGGTTTATTGGAATTACAAAATGTATTATGTTTAGCATATTGTAAACTAGTTGCCACCTGATCAGCCATTAACATATTGAATTGCCCTCGTAGTATGTTTATTGTTTCTTTTACTTTCTTATCTCCTGGATTAGATATAAGTAATTGTTCTTTCTTTTTTATTTCTTCCTCTATCTCTTTATGCTTCTTCTGTTGTTTTGATCTATATTTATTATTCATATGTATTAAGATACCCCTCATATAAGCCTTACTAGCATCCTAAACCATTTCCATAGGAGTACCCTTATTCATGTTAATAACAAAAAATTCTCTCATCTGTTTTTTAAGCTCCTTTAGATTTTCTTCATATCTGGATAAGTTTTCATTCAACCTCCAAGACCTCCTTTCCTCCCTCTCCTGTTCAAATTCAATCCAGACTGGACTATGATCAGTTAAAGTTCTTGGAAATATCTTCGTCTTGTTCACCCTGGAAATAAAATCATTTGTGATTAGTATAAAATCAATCCTGGAGAAGGATTGATGTCTATCAGAAAAAAAGGTAAAATCTTTTTCCTCCAGGTTACGTTCTCTCCAGATATCTCTCAATTCTATATCTTCCATCATATCAAAAAAAAAGATTTAGGTAGTTTTGCACGTGCTGAAGTCTTTGATAAGCTTTTTTTATCTTTCTGCGTATCAATTACTCCATTCCCATTAGTATAAAATACCCATTAGTATAAAAGATTTATAATCCCACTGTATTATTTTAGTATGTAAAAATTTATAAAACTTGTCTTGTTGCTGGTTAGAGGCATATATTCCAATAAGAAGCATTTTTCCAGACTGTGTCAATAACTCAATTGCAATATATCTTCCTTGATCATCTGCCTCAATTAAATTAACTGATAGTCCTTTCCTTACATGTATGACTAATCCATTTTTCTTCTCTGGCGGTGATGCCACAAAGTTTGTACCTAATCTTGAGTTTATCAAATATTTTTGGTCTGATAATCTAATATGTGTTTCTTGTAAGCAAATAACATCGTTGTTAAATTGTTTCAAGTAGTGAAATACTTTCTTTCTTTTTTGTGGAGAGTTTAGGCCATTAACATTCCAAGATAGGAATTTAGTTGCCATCTTTAGCCTTTCGAAGCCTTGTAAGCATCAGCTGAAGCTCCTCCTCACCTTACTCTTCAGCCTAGCTCCCCCCACTGCTTCTGTTTTTTGTACTACTTGAGATGAATCTTGAGATTGTTGCCCTTTTGGTTGTTGTTGTTGAAATTTATAGGTTGCTCGGGTCAGTCGTTGTGTTTTCGGCTCTCCATTCTTAGGTGGTTCCAAAGTTGGGGGTAAACCCCCAAGATCCAAATCTTCTTCCATAACAATTCCTCCAGCTGCAGCTTCAGCGTAGGTTTGTATCTGTTTTCCATCTTTTCCTTGTTGTATCATCTCCATTTTCTTCCTTCACCCCCTGGTGAGGGTGGGTATCCAGCCTGTAACACGTTTACATAAAAATCTTTTGCCTTCCAAACTGTGTTTAATCAGTATCTTTCTCCTTTATAAGTCACTATTAGACCAGTTGGAACATCCCATCTATATGCCACCTGTTGATTTCTCAGCTCATTTATCAAAAAGCCAAAGTCTTTCCTGCTCCTCAACATCTTTGGAGGAATCTCTTTCAAACCACCACCTCCTGCCCAGCCACCTGAACTTTATTATTGTAAGAAGCTTGTAAAATTTCATTTCTGATCCTCCTAGATGTGAAATAAATCACCACATCTCGTGGCAGCTGTCTTTGTTTTGCCAACCAGGAATTAACCCTGTAAATTTTGTCAATTTGGATTGCCACATCTTCTGGTTTTTTTTTAATTATCTCAGCCATAGCATCAGCACAAATGTCTTTTAAATTTTCTTTGCTATTTTCCTTCAGGCCTCTCAGTCTCAGAGCAAACTCCATAGATCTGTATTGTAACATTACCAATTCATCATCCATTTTCTCTGTTCTAGTCATGACATCACCCATTTTGCTCTCCAGATTTAAATTGGCTTCATTAATTTCTTCAACTTTCCCATCAAGCTGGATAACAAGATTTGAGAGTCCCGATACAGCAAAAACGATATCATCTCTTATTTTATCATGCTCCTTTGCAACTGCTCCCTTGATCGAACCTATATCTTCCTCTATTTTCTTAAATTTCCCTTCAACAAGTAAAGTTAAATTGTTCATTGCTTCTCTCATTGCTATTGCTTGATTATTCATGGCTTCTTTCATAGCTTCCTTAAAATCATTAAGTGCTGCTTCTTGACTCTGGGTCTGGCTCTGTGAATCAGCCGGAAGTTGTGCTTTCTGTGTCACCACTGACACAACTGGGGAGCCTCCCCCTCCTTTAGCAACTCCTGGTTTCACTTGCTTAGAAGCCATTTTTTTTCCTTCCCCCCCTCTTTTCTTTGAAAACGACAAAGTCTTTAATGATGTTAATTTAAAGTCTCTGAGTTGCCAGACAAAGTAGTTTTTTTCCCCTTGTTCTCTTCCCTACGCACTCTCCGTTCCCAGCAGTTAATAGGCAGCCAATCCACTCTTCCAGCGCAAAGTTCTCAAGCACTTTGTTTCAGGCTTTCACTTTCAAAGCCCTGACAAAGAAGCCATCTTCCGCCTTCAGCTCAAGATTCAGATCGAAACAAAGTAACTTTGGAGTTAAGCTCTGTATTTTTAAGGCTTGTTCTCTTGTTTTCCTCTCTGCCTGCACTTGGGATCAGTCAAACTCACGTTTTAAAAGCAGGAGCGGATCGTGGCTTCTCGCCCTGCTTTTGCAGGGATGTCCTGGCTCCGGAGCTTCTTGGCAGGCTGCCTGAGGAGCTCACACCCTCCAAGCCTCTGGAAATGATCCAGAGGGCTTTTGAGGGGTTCTACTCTCACCCACCGGCTCTCCTCTCCTTCTTTTCCCGAAGGAGAGTTTTTTCAGCCGTTTGACAGCTGATTTGCACTGTCAAAATGGCTTTTACGGAGACGCAGGGCTGGCAGTCATAAATGACCGTCCACGGAGCCTGCGGTGCCAACAGGAAGTCCCACAATTTGAAAACATTTGAAGAAAAAGGAAAGGGTTATTATTTAAAGTCCCTGAAAGCCAAGAATGTATGATTGGCAACATATATCAGAACTAAAAGACTGTATTTCCTGAAGGTCTGTTATCGAAAAGGAATATATACAAAATAGTTATATGATCCAAGCATAATTGCAATTCAATTTTGTTGTGTTTGCTGATAGAGTGCATTCAGTGGGCCATGAGATGACTATCCATTTAAGTGGGCAAAGGTAAATTGTCAGGAAGAACTGTAAATATGAATGGGTAGGGGAATTATGTTGTATTTTGTATATATTTCCTATCTTCTTTTTTATTTGTGTTTGTGTGTTTGCCATGTAGTTCTACAAACTTGAACAAAGTTAGCATTTCATTTTTACTTTGTTTAGTCTAAATAAAGACGCTGTGCCAGGACCACCCCTTTTCTTTCCTTCTTTCCTTCCTCCTTTTATTTTTCTATCTTTCTTTTATATATGGGGCTTGGTTGCCCCTTACTTAGTCAAGAGCCTTTCTTAACCAATTATGCAATTGTACAATGTACAACATCATAGCACAAGTAAAAAAAATGTTTGAAAAAATCTACATGTTTGATTTTCCACGTTTGAAATAAATCACTCTTTTTCTAGATGTTTATAAACATCTAACAATCATTATGTTTTGTGCAGCTTGTACAAATAAATGATAAAAGAGAAATAGATGGATATGAACCAAGATTAATATACAATAAGTCCTATAAATCCTCAAATTTTAGAATAAATTGGTTTGCAATACAACTGTAAAAGCTTAGGAGACTGTGGAATGATTTTAAAGAAAGGATTTTAAATGAAATTTAGTATTGGTACATATCCAATGAACTATTTTGGATCAGAGTGGAATGTTTTATGCTTCAAGTTTTCATAGTTATAAAAATCTGTGTATTGTAATGACCCAACACTTTTATAAATAATAATGCACGAACTGTATGTCATAGTCCACAGAAAATGCTATGAAAAGTTGGCTATTTATTATCAACAGCAGCTATATTTATAGCAATGCTTGGAGATATTTTTCAGTTTTCAGTATGTAATACCACAAATATTATTGCTAAAGCAAATAGAACAGCCTGATAAAATCCATTTTAATGTCCAATGAATAAGTTAAAAGGAGATGTGTTAAGATATCATGACAACAGCTTTTCAGAAGACTACATTTTTCCCAACAGAATTGTGAACTGGCCCTTTCTAAAATGCATTATTTTGTTTTAGTCATGCCCAACTAACTTGGCAATTCATTTTTAATGCTTTATAAACAGAGATTTAGTACATAAGTATTCATGCTCACAGCAAATGCTTAAAATGAATAATCTACAATCACTGCCTTTAGATACTGCTAGAATGTGGATGAATCACTTTTCGCTGTAGTTCACAGGCTAAAAGGGTAGCGTAGAATGTGCTCTATTTTCTCCTATCTTAAATTCCATGCATTTAATCCTTCAAGGTAATAGAGACTTTAGATGTGAGCCAAATGCACAACAAGTTTCCCTACTGTATATTTCCTATTGGTAATCTGTGCCACATCTCTAATCTTCCAACTGTTTCTCAGCACTAACTCAGTCTGGGCTCTCTTCTATTGTCCTTTTTGACATGCACCACAGTACTATAACTACCCCGATTGGCTTGTTTATAAGTATCTATGGTCAAAAGTTTCCATATTGCAAGCACCTCCAACTACTGGAAAATCAGTATGCCTCACCCTTTTTAAAAATTCAATTTCATTCTGTTATCAATCTTCATCTGTCCTAATGCGGAAAGGGAAATTTGAAGGAGGAATGTGAAAAAAGGGAAACTACAGAGTGAATATTTAGGTTATGTATTTATTTATCTTACCAACCTAAGGACCAGGGGTGAAATCCAGCAGGTTCCTACAGGTTCTGGAGAATCGGTAATGGAAAATTTGAGTAGTTTGGAGAACTGGTAGCGGAAAGTTTGAGTAGTTCAGAGAACCGGCAAATACCACCTCTGGCTGGCCCTAGAGTGGGGTGGGAATAGAGATTTTGCAATATCCTTCCCCCAGGAATGAGGAGGGAATGGGGATTTTGCAGTATCCTTCCCCTGCCATGCTCACCAAGCCACACCATGCCCACCAAGCCACGCCCACAGAACCGGTGGTAAAAGAAGTTGGATTTCACCACTGCTAAGGATCACCCATGTTTAAAAAAAGGAAAATAAAAAAACCAAACAATTTGTGTCTCTAAAGTTACTGTTCCCATTAAGACCCTTATAATTTTTTTCGATACTAAATAATCCCAAAATTCTGATTAATCATGCTGCTGTGGAACTCTTACCAAGAATCTGAGACATAAGGTCTACTCTAGCTGGAGGACATAAAACAAACAAACAAATAAATAAACAACAACAATCAGGATTAGAGAAGACTGTTCAAGTTTTTTCCTAATACTAGTACTAACAATTGGTAGTATATTAATAGGACACACATTCTGTGGGTCCTATTTCATACTTAATGCAGACATTCCAAAATGATTTATAATAGGTTTCTGACATAAATCAACCAGTTCAATACAGAAATCAAATGGAAAGGCAAAACCAGTGATTGCAGATCACAAGAACCCATCTTAAACTTGTGGGTGGAGGTATGCTCTTCTGGGATCTTTGGGTGACAAGATGCAGCAGTTTTTGGACATGTACTCTGGAAATAATGTGTGAGGTGTGCAAAGTGACTGTATGGAATAAGTACAGAAACTGTATAACTGTCCCGAAACTCCAAAGGAATTTACTTTGTATGCTGCAATGCTGCAATGCACTTCCCACAGCAGTTTTGGAGGACTGATATAAAAAAAAATCCTATGAGCTGTGGACAAGGAGCAATTGAAACTGCAGCTCATGTCCTACTGTACAGTACCTTCTATACCTAAGAAATATCATTTTTAATGTATAACTGCTGTTATTAAATCAGTACGATGTCGTTTTTCTAAATGTGGGTAAATTTTGTTACATTGTCTGCAAAATTAGTCAGACTCTGTTGCCCACTGATAATCCACCACTAATCACATTATCTTGGTTTTCTATGATGATGACGATGTTGTTGTTGATGATGATGATTGCTATTTTTGTAATGCTAGTCTGTAATAAAAAAATATTAAAATCATGGAATCGTTTGTATTATATAGCATCTATCAAACACATTTATATTCATCAAAATCACACATGTGGAGATTCTGCAAGCAGAATAAATTATATCTCCATTCACACATGACATAATGGAAAGAAAAGGTGACTGACTCACAAAACCCCCATCTTTGCATATTTCCTAGGATTAAAAAGATGCCAAGAAATTATTTTTATTGATTTTTTAAATTTAGTTCTGTGAAAGAAATATTTCAATTTTGACATTTCTCACTCAATTTTATGTTTTGCATCTTTTCCTGAAGGAGAAGATATTTTTAGCTCAATTCATGGCATTATTGTGGTATTTTTATATTTAATTTAGCTTTGAGATGACAATGTAATGTATACGATTTCTTCTCATTCTACAATAATCTCTCCAGTGTTCGGCAGTTTAATCAACTTTATAAGCATGCTTTCTATGTTTCAAATAAATTTCAAGTCAACATAAGGAAAGTTTTCCTTTAGAACTATTTCAGATCAGGAAGTAAAATCATTCAATATAGTTACAACAACAAAATTAATTGCAACAGCCAATCTTAACATCACTTCACAATAAAAGAAAACTCAGAAAATCCACCAAGATTATATACGTATATATTAGGCATCCTAAGAAGAACAAAAATAACAACAATAAAACAACAACAAATCAGAAACCAGAAGTTTCTACTGACTGATGGAAAAAAGAGTATAGGAAATTGAAGTATACATTCTGCAATAGTATAATTTATTGTAATCAATCAATTTGGAAACGTTTCTAGGCATATGTATTTGGTGGCTTACATTTTGCTTGCAATCACTTTTGATACTTCAGATTTCTTTTTCTTTTGTAGGAGACAGATTAAAACCTGGAAAGACTATTAAAAACCAAAGAGATTTGGATTTCTTTCTTTAGCCTGATTTTTTACACAAGCTTGCCACAATGATAATCAGTATGGCACATGTTATAAAATGTACATCCTATGGAGTCATTTTGAACTGTATCTGTATTTCCAGCACTTGTATTTAACTGGCTGGTGGAGTGTAGAGAGCTGGTTTCCTTCTGAGACATGGCAGTGGAAATATAACAATATAAAGCAGCCAAGAGCCCAGCAATCTGAAGTAACTTTGCTGAGAAAAGAGGGAAAGCCATTTTAACTCAAAATATGTGTACAAAAATGCTATTGTAAAAAACTTCACAGACTGAAATTACTTTGATATCTTTTGGGAGACAAACATTGCCAAGCATGGTCTCTCTAGGAAATTCTTGATTTGATTTGTCAATTACTTCTTCTTTGGAAAGTGGAAGAAGTCCCAGAGGATCAACTATCCTTGAATTGATACTAACCAATAGGGAAATCTTAACTGATGATGTGGAAGGAACAGCAAAGTGGCTGTAATGGTATAGTTCTTTATGTTAAGGGAAAATAAAGTAGAAAAGGGTAAAATACTAATCTTAGGATTCAAGAAAGTCAATTTTAATTGTCTCAGAGTAACAAAATGTAGGATTCCATAGAAGAAGAAGTGAATGGGAAAAGTAGATAAAGATGAGTTGCAGTTTTTAAAAATGAGATATAAAAAGCATAAGTGCGCTGTAAAGTTAAAAAGATTTAAAAACAGCAGAAGAAACTAATGCTGATATAGTAAAGTTCTGAAAACTTTATGTATAGGGCAGGAAAGTAGGCTAGATCACTAAGGATTGGAAATAAAAAAGTTTCTAGAGAAAATGATTGAAAATATCTACCATAAACAGAGGGCAAATATATTGATGAATGGAGACAAGACCCGAATATTCCAGATCCAAAAGGGAGTAAGGCAGGGATGTCCTCTATCACCTCTACTCTTCATTTTGGCATTAGAAGTGCTGCTTAGGAAGATTAGATCGAATAAAGAAATTAAAGGGCTAGAAATTAGGAAAGAAATTTTTAAAACGCAAGCTTTTGCTGACGATGTGGCTCTAATATTGGAAGATCCTTTAGAATCTGGCCCTAAATTATTACAGGAAACACAGAAGTATGGAGAAGTTGCCGGCTTTAAACTTAATAAAACAAAAACCAAAATAATAGCGAAAAACGTAACAGAAGCATATAAGGAAGAGTTGGAAGATACTTTAGGCCTCCACGTAGTGAAGAAAACAAAATATTTAGGAATATGGATTACATCGAGATATTCATCATTAAAAGAAGATAATTACACTCCACTATTACAAAAAATATATCAGGACTTAGACAGATGGAAAAAGTTAAAACTGTCTTTTACGGGTAAAATAGCAGCTATCAAGATGAATATTCTCCCAAAACTTAATTTTCTATTTCAAAGCATACCGGTGAATCTGGATAAAAAAATTTTCTTGGATTTTAATAAAAGAGTTAGGAATTTTTTATGGGAGGGGAAGAAGGCGAGGATCTCATATAACATACTGCAGGGGAAAAGAAATATGGGTGGTTTTGGACTCCCTGATTGGGAAGTTTACCAAAAGGCAGCAAAATTAGTCTGGATCAAGGAGTGGGTCACATTGAAAAACGGGAGAAATCTGACCTTAGAGGGTCATGATTTACAAGAAGGGTGGCACGCCCACTTGTGGGACTCAAGAAATAAGAAAAAATCATATTTTCACAAACACAAAGTAAGAGAGACCCTTATACAAATGTGGGAGGCAACTAGGCAGCGGTTTTACACCAAAATACCAAATTGGCTTTCTATTATGGAGGCTCTGTCCTCCCCATATAGAAGAGATTGTACAAAATTTGGCACATACAAGGATCTGTTAGATGAAAACGGGACCCTCAAATTGCTGGATAAACTGAGAGACCAAAGATTTAATCTAGATTGGTGGAACTATTTGCAGATAAATTCGAGGTATCAGAAGGACAGAGATCAATTTGGCATAGAAGCAAAATATGGAAACCTAGATAAAATTTTGTTGGGGGTGGAAAAGAAAATGCAAGCAAAAATTTATAACCTTTTACTGGATAAAGATAGGATGAAGATATAGCTAGAAATCAATTAACTATTTGGGAAAAAAACATTGGATATAATTTAAATTTTAATGATTGGGAAGAGGTCTGGAATAGAAATTACAAAATAACCAAAGCTGCAACATATAGGGAAAACCATTATAAGATGCTCCATAGGTGGCATCTAGCTCCAGCTAGACTTGCGAAGATGTTTCCCAACGCTTCAGCAACTTGTTGGAAGTGTGGTAAAGAGATCGGTACTTTTTATCATATGTGGTGGACCTGCTCAATGACAAAAAGGTTCTGGTCTAGAATTCGAATCTGGGTACGAGAGATAATTGATGTGGAATTAAATTTATCCCCCGAAACTTTTCTTCTGGGAATAATCAGTAATGGATTGACTAAGGAAAAAATTCAACTTATTATACATATTACGATAGCGGCCAGATTAGTCTATGCGAAATTTTGGAAAGAAAAAACCATACCACCGGAGGAAATTTTAATAAATAAAATTTTAGAATGCGCAGAAATGTCATAACTAACGAATGAGCTAAACAACGACGAGGAGTTTAAACACCGAGTAATATGGGGAAAGTGGTATGAATGGTTAAATAATAGGATAAAATCATGATGTCAGGGTATGCTTATTACTGTGCTTATTACTTGCAATTTAAGTGTGTAGTATATCTGTTATATATCTTGTAAATATGTACAAACACTGCACTGCTGATCTTAGTAGAGATCTGTTGTTATTTTTTTTTAATTACAAAACCAATAAAGTATATTAAAAAAAAAGTTTCTAGAGGCTTGAAACACTATAACTAAATATTAGAATAATTTAAACTGTTTGATTTTATGAGTTACGGGTTTTATTGCTAAACAAATGTATAATGACTTTTGTCTCCTAATAGGGTATTGTCAACTCATTCTCAATGAGAATATCGATGAGCCAAGGTTCCCTGTGCTTTTCTAAAGTTATTTTTTATTTATTTATCATATTTAGAAACCACCATCTTCTTCATAGAGTGACTCTGACTTATATATAAATACCAAGCAACAATGAATCAAAATACAAGTGTACTTCATGCTCTTTTCCGTTGTGCTATAGCAAAGCATTTTGAAGTATCTTTTGACATTCTAATTAGTAAACTGTTAAAAAGGGGCATGTTGGCATGATGTTTAGACAGATACAGTATCTATCTTGAAAATCATACCTCATAAAAAATCAATGTTTCTTCATCAAAATGGAATAACATATTGACTAGGATAACACAAGGCTTGTCAGGGTGACAATTAATCCCATTCTACTTTTGGGTAATTGCACCTTGATTTAGAGAATGGATCATGACCTTTCCTTGAAGTATTAAGGAAGTTAAGAAAATAAACCCGAAGATATGTTTTCTAAGAAAAACTCATTTATTTGTTATAAAGAAAATAAAACATCTTACTGACTAATTAATTACATCTTGGCAAAGCTTTCCCAGCCACCTCTCTTGGCCGGAGAACAAAGAAAGATAGAAGAAAGTGAAGGAATGTGGACATGCGCAGTTAGCTTAGAGATAAGAACTTTGCAAGCTATGGTAAGTCTTAAAGTTCAAAAATAAGAGCTCATCTGGTAAATACAAAAACGCAGTGACAACCCCTTCTTTTGCCAGTTGAGCGAATATCAGGTACATCATCAAATAAGACACATCTTCTTACGCAGATACTCGTGTTGAGCTGCTGGAAGCGGTTTGTTGAGCATGTCTGCAATTTGATCATGTATAGATACATACTGTATCTGAAACAAAACCTTGTTTCACTAAATATTTTATATTTTGATAACGGATGTCAATGTGTCTGGACCTAGAACCTGTGAAATGTGATTCAGAAATATAAACCACCGATTCATTGTCTTCCATCACAGTGATCGGTATGATCAGACGTGTCCAGATATCTGTGACCAAAGCATCAAACCATGTTAGAGAATTACATGCATCTGAAACACAAGCATATTCAGCTTCAGTAGATGAACAAGAAACAAAATTCTGTTTATGCACTTGCCAGTAAACAGGACATCCATTTAAGAACATCATATAACCTGAAGTACTTTTACGTGATTTCTTATCACTTGCCCAATCAGAATCTGCATAACAACATAATTCTGCATAATCAGTATGTGTTGGCTCTAACAATAACTTCATATGTTTAGTGTGCTTTAGGTATTTCAATAATTTGAAATCTGTGCACCTTCCGCCGCGCCTTAAAGACCTTACTATTTCACCAGGCCGGCCTGGCCTAATTTTTCCCCTCTTTTATAAAAGATTTTTAAAATTTTAAATATCTTTTAGTATTTTATATATTCAATTTTAAATTGGTTTTAAAAGTTTGGGGTTTTAAATTTGTCGGGGCCAAAATTATTTAATTTGATTTTATTCTATTTTTAAATTTTGTATGTATGTGTTTTTATTGTTTGGCTGTGCACCGCCCAGAGTCCTTCGGGAGTAGGGCGGTATAGAAATCTAATAAAATAAATAAATAAATAAATAAATAAATAAAATAAATAAATAAATAAATAATTTTATTTCTATACCGCCCTTCTCCCGAAGGACTCAGGGCGGTGTACAGCCAATTTAAAAACACAACACACAACAATAATTAAAAATTAAAATAATTACATAGATTTGGCCGATTTAAAACCCCAAACATTTAAAATACCCCAATTAAAATTATTAAGTTGATAGCCCTGCCTGGCGGAACAACAGGGTCTTCAGTGCGCAACGAAACACTCGGAGGTCGGAGATCTTGCGTATTTCCGGGGGCAGTTCATTCCACAGGGCTGGGGCTCCCACAGAAAAGGCCCTCCCCCTGGGTGTCGCCAGCCGACATAACTTGGCTGATGGCACCCTGAGGAGACCCTCTCTGTGGGAGCGGACTGGTCGGTGGGAGGCTATTGGTGGCAGAAGACGGTCTCGAAGGTACCCGGGTCCTATGCCATGGAGCGCTTTAAAGGTGGTAACCAACACCTTGAATCGCACCCGGAAGACCACTGGGAGCCAGTGCAGCTCGCGCAGGAGGGGTGTCACGCGGGCACAACGAGTTGCGCCCATAACCACCTGCGCGGCCGCATTCTGGACCAGTTGGAGCCTCCGAGTGCTCTTCAAGGGGAGCCCCATGTAGAGAGCATTACAATAGTCCAGCCGGGAGGTGACAAGGGCATGAGTGACCGTGCGCAAGGCGTCCCGGTCCAGAAAGGGCTGCAACTGGAGGATCAGGCGAACCTGATAAAAGGCCCCCCTGGCCACGGCCGTCATATGCTCTTCTAAAGACAGCCGTGCGTCCAGGAGGACACCCAGATTGCGAGCCCTCTCTGTGGGGGGCAAAGATTCACCCCCAATAGTCAGCGATGGCACCTGCTGACTATATCGGGACGCCGGCAGCCACAGCCACTCGGTCTTGGACGGGTTGAGTCTGAGCCTGTTCCTCCCCATCCAGACCCGCACGGCCTCCAGGCAGCGAGACATCACATCAAGGGCATCGTTGGGGTGGTCTGGGGTGGAGATGTACAGCTGAGTATCATCAGCGTACAGATGACACTTCACCCCAAAACCACGGATGATCTCACCCAGTGGCTTCACATAAATGTTGAACAGAAGGGGCGAGAGGACCGACCCTTGTGGCACTCCCCATGCGAGATGCCTCGAGGTCGACCTCTGCCCCCCTGCCAACACGAACTGCGAGCGGTCGGAGAGGAAGGAGGAGAACCACCGCAGAACGGTGCCCCCTATTCCTAACCCTCTTAACCGCCGCAGCATGATACCATGGTCGATGGTATCAAAAGCCGCTGAGAGATCTAATAGGACTAGGACAGAGGAGCAACCCCTGTCCCGAGCCCTCCAGAGATCATCCACCAACGCGACCAATGCCGTTTCTGTGCTGTGCCCCTGCCTGAAGCCCGACTGGCACGGGTCTAGATAGATAGCTTCATCCAGGTGCCCGGGCAGTTGTCGTGCCACCACACTCTCAACAACCTTCGCCACAAAACGAAGGTTGGAGACCGGACGGTAGTTAACTAATTCAGCCGGGTCCAGGGAAGGCTTCTTGAGGAGGGGCCTCACCACCGCCTCTTTCAAGGCGGCGGGAAAGGCACCCTCACTCAGAGAAGCAGTTATAATCCCCTGGAGCCAGCCTCGGGTAACCTCCCGGGAGGCCAGTACCAACCAGGAGGGACACGGGTCCAATAGACATGTGGCGGCACTAATCCTACCCAGAACCCTGTCCACATCTTCGGGAGCCACAGGATTTGGCTTAACACATAGCCAATGAAACTGTTTTGCTTTACCTACGTGTCGAGACAAGAGATTAACACTAAGTGCAATGTCGGGTCTGGTCCAACTACTAATATACAACGGTGACCCAATAACTGAACGATAAAGTGTTTGATCCTCGAACTCAGGACTTGCTTCATGTGTCAAATTGTGAAAATCTGTTTGCATGGGTGTCTTTGTTGTGTTAGCATCCTTCATGTTGCAATGATGCAAAATTTGTTCAATTTTATCTTCTTGTGAAAGACTAAACCCCTTCTGTGTTTTGTCAATCTGAATACCTAAATAAGTGCTAATATGACCCAATGATTTCAATGTGAAGTATCTCTGCAAAGCTTTGGCAAAAATTTCACTCATTTGCTTATTTGGACCAATATAAACAATATCATCAACATAAACAAGAACTATCTCATATGTATTGTTAGATCTTTTTGTGAACACGCACTCATTAGTTTCAGACTTAATAAAGCCCATGGAATTTAGTTTGTCAGTAAGACATAAGCACCACATTAAACCAGACTGTTTCAGACCATAAAGACTTTTGTTTAGAAACCAGGTATCCCCTTCTTGCTGTCGGAATCCTGGAGGACTTCTCACGTAGATCTCTTCATCTAGGTCTGCATGTAGATAAGCCGTGTCAACATCAAACTGGAAAACTTCTAAACCAAGAATAGTTGCAGTTGCTAAAGCAATTTTTACACTCTCAGTTCGGACTGTCGGTGAGTAGGTATTTGTGTAGTCCTCAGGATAACGTTGAGTGAAACCCTGAGCTACAAGTCTGGCCTTGTACAGTGCTAACCATTTGGTTTCTTTTTGATTCTGTAGACCCATCAAGTGCCAATGACCCTTTTGTTTGCTGGACGTTTTGCAAGCGTAAACACCTTAAGTTTCTTTAGACTGTCCATTTCAACCTGCATTGCCTCATATCATTTGTCTTGTTCTGAATCAGGAAGATGCTTGATTTGTGTAAACGTATCAGGTGGAAGTGTAACATTGCAAATCAAAGGCAAGGGTGCTTTTGTCAGTTGTCAAGAATATTGCTATGGAGGGATTCCCTTTGTGAACCTCTTGGAACGTCTCGGAACAACTGTCCATTCTTCTTCTGCTTCGTCCTCGTCCTCACATTCGTCGCTAGCATCAGCATCCACGGCTTGTGAAGATGGAACATCAGGTTGAGAAGAACTAGTGGAATCTTGATCATCAATCTGCATGGCATCAGCAATATCATCTCTAGGAAAATAAACTCCAGGATCATTGGAATGAATCCTGGACCAGTCAATATCTTCCTCAAAATTAGCAGATTGGGAAATCACAATTACATGTTTGGAGTCAATGAATTTGCTCCATTTTGAATTATCATCAATACCCATAAATTTCAGTCTCTTTGCTGCTGGACCTCCTTTTCTTCTTTGAGATAAGGGAATGTTCACCATAGTATATGAACCAAAAATATGGATGTTTTTGAGATCGGGCTTATAGCCATACAACATGAAGAAAGGAGTCTGATTTATTACACTGCTCCAAGTATGGTTGACAATGTAATTTGCATATTTGATAGCTTCACTCCAGTATGGCATACTAAGGTTGGCGTCTTCTAGGAGAAAACACATCATGGTTTGCAGGACCCCTTGTTGTCTCTCTATGATTCCGTTATAAGCCAGTGTGTAAGGAGCCGACATCTGATGAAGAATTCCATTCTTACGCATCCAGTCCTGGAAACGCTGAGACATGAATTCAGCATCACGATCACTCTGGATTCTGGCGATGCGAACTTGGTGTTGGGTAGAAACAAGAGCAGCAAAGTCTTTAAAGATCTGAAAAGTCTCAGATTTTTCTTTCATAGGATATACATATCCATATCTAGAGTAATTATCAACAATTGTTAGAAAATATTTTCTACTACCAAGTGTTGGCGGAAAAGGACCAACTATGTCAGTGTGAACCAAATCAAAAATGCATGTTGACAGGTGTGTAGCGCGTTTGGGAATGGCTGCTGCTTTGGATTTGGCCTTTTTGCAGACAGCACAATCCAATCCTTACACCCCTTTAGATCCAAACCTTTTGCGAACTCCGGCATCTTCCTAAGAACATGGAAACTGGCATGCCCCAATCTTCTATGCCATTTATGGATACACCTGGAATGCAAAGGTTTACCAGTTAGTGAATTCTCAACATTAACAGTTTCATGAGGAACCTCAGGCTTGCACTGAGCAACCTGTTTCCTAATTTTCATTTTGTTGGCTTTAGGAGCCTTTGGAGTAGCAACAGGATCTCTCACTGGAGCATCACTCTCTGGGCCTGTGCTCTCCTCTTTTTGGAGTTTGTATACTTGCCTGTGTTTGTGATTTAGGCTTTGGCTTTAAGTAATAAACACTACCAATTAACATGGTTTCAGCAACAATATCTCCATCTTTAACTATGTAACTTGCTTTTTCAAGGTGGTGAACCTGGAACTTTAATGCTCTAGACAAATGACTCTGACTAAGCAAATTACTAGTTGCTGTTGGTATATAATAAACATCAGGAATGAATGCATCGAGTTCTTCAACATAAACAGTTCATTTTCCTTTGACCTGACAAGGATGATTGGAAAAAGAATAAAGTTCATGTAGTTCAGGTTCAGGCTCGTGCATCTCTGTGAAAAGTTCCTTTCTGTAGGTAACATGCAACGCTGCACCACTGTCCAAAGTCCACAGGAGTCGTCTGTCGTACTCTGGTTGAGGTTGTGGATCGTTGGTTAAAGCCAATGTGGCAAGTGGAGCTTGTGGATCATGCCTGGGACCATGACAACTTTGTCTTCCGCCTCTGCCTCTGCCTCTGCCTCTACTGGAATCTGTTCCTCTGGGCTGGTACGAGACGGGAGCTGGAACTCGTTGGGGACAATCCCGGGTGGCATGAACCACACGATTACAGATGTTGCATCTTGGCATCCTTCGAACATAGGTCCTTCCTCGGAAGGGATGCCTAGCTGGAGCTCTTGATGCGGGTGATCCTCTCAAGTGTGGCGTAGCTAACTGTTCTGTCCCCGTCTCCACACACACACAAACACAGCCAGCCGAGGGTTAAGAAAGCACTTGGCACGCACACAGGTCGTTATCTCAAACTTGGCAACAATATAAGCACCGTCTGCCAAGAGCTTTACTGCAACAGATAACATAAAATTACATACGCATTGTAAATAGTCCAGCAAAACAATATCCCTTCGGCAGCTTCGGGCGTTGTTCAAGTGACTAGCCAAAGTTAGTTTTTGTTCGTCACAGAGTTTAACAGCCACTACCCTCTCTTATATAGTCTCTGGGGTGTGGTCCAGTGACTCAGCTATAATCCCTAGCACGCCTCCTTAACTGCTGCAACCGTTTATCACGCCTTCGTTGGGGTGCATCCAGGAATGACGGCTCTCCTTCCTCGCTCTCATCAGAGACACCTGGCTCCTGGCCAATCTCCCCTTCCTTGGCCGGCACCTGAGACAGTGCCAGAGGGGAGGGGCCTGGAGAGGGAGGCCTGGCTGACCTCTCCCTCATGTTCGGAGCCTTCTTCCTCCGATGAGATAGGCTCAGAGGGCGGGGCCACAACACTAACATCAGTGCTTCTTCTTCAATTAAAAGTCTGCACACATTGTCCACTGTGCATTGAGCAATAGGCACTTGGTTAATCTTAGTAATGGCATCTTTCCATTCATAATTTAAAGAGTTAATGATAATGCTGATCATTTGAATATCTTCAATAGGATAGTCCCTTTCTCTCAATTCTCTTCTGATTCCTTTCAGTTTGGTTAAATGTCCTCCAATTTGTTCACCAGATTTCAATCTTGAACCATGGAACTCAGACATGAGCAAACATGAAGATTCAATTGAAACAGGCCTGTAGCAATTTTCTAATTGAGCCCAAATTTGTTGGGCTGTTGCATCAGGCGGAAAGGTAACCTGCAGTTCAGTATCCATGGACATCAATAATATTGTGCAAGCTTTAGTCTCTAAGTCTCTTATTGCAGGAGTCCATGGCTGAGCAGGAGGATTAAAGATCACACAGTGAGTACCTTCTCTGCAAAGTAACAAACCAATCTCACTGACCCAGGCATTATAATTATGTCCTGACATCTTTAATTTTGACTCACCAGCTAGTGGAGCAACAGAAAATGCCTGGTGAGGAACATGCATTTGGTATGCTGGCTGTGCCGGTAAAAATACCAGCGGTATTTGCTGTGCTTGTTGTGGACCAACAAATGGTCCTGGTTGCAGGGCTGGAGGCACTTGTGCGTGCACTTGTGGCTGAGGCTGTTGCATTGGGATCTGCTGTGCTCCAGCTGCCATTTGTGCTTGAGCTTGGAGCTGTTGCATTTGAGCTGCCATATTAACATGGCCTGCTGGAAATGCAGTCATTTGCCTTTGCTGCATTAAGCGTTGTTGTGTTCCATCTAAAAGGACACCAGCACCACCAGGAGGTGCTGAAGATTGAGCCTGTGGAGACACTTGTGGCATTGCAGCCTGAATATCTGAATGAGTTAAGGACATCTCTGATAAAGTCTGCTGCAACAATTGTAATCGCTTTCTCAAATTGCGATGCATTTCAGCTTTCTCTAGTAAACTACTTTCGCCAGCAGATGGTGCTGCATCTGTAGTTTCGGGCAGCTCAGATAATTTTTCTGCATTCGTGGCACTTGTAATTTGAGAATAGAAATGATCATGTGACAAACAAACGTGACGTGTGCACAGCTCTCTGTTCTGATTCACCTGACACAAAATCCACCAGGGGGTGTGTCTTTGAAGAAGAAGGCAAAATGGTGTTTTCAGAGATTTTAAAAGCACGAGACTCTCTCTTATCTTGCTCAAACATAGATAAAGCCATTTTTGCCTGGGATAGCTCATGTTCAAAAAATTTTATATGATCATGATAGGCTTTTATAGTTTGCTCATCCAGGGTAAACTCAGAGCTTCGAGGAGAATAATAGATTACTTCTCTCTCTGCTTGGGAAGAAAAATGCTTTGCCGTTTGTGAAAACTTTGGCCTTGCACCAAGCGTTTCAAAAATAAAAGGTTCTGGGGGACTGTTTGAGAGCATGCATATTCAGAAGGAGACGTCACTGACCTCAGTTGCAGCACGTTTTCTTCAAAAACAGCTCCCCCAACAGCTTTTCTGTTATCTTCCTCCTGAAGCCTTTTTAAAATTCTTTTTGCTTCTTCATTAGAGAGAGCAGAGATATGTATATCTTCGGCAGAATGCATTCTGTATTTGTTTTTCTTCTTTTTTGGCATATTTGCAAAAATAATTAGCTTACCTCAGTAGCTAAAAACTAATTGCCTATGCGTTTATCATCAAAAATAACAAGCAAGGAAAAAAGCCATAAATCAACCATCGTCCTGCTACCAGGTGTCAGGGTGACAATTAATCCCATTCTGTTTTTGGGTAATTGCACCTTGATTTAGAGAATGGATCGTGACCTTTCCTTGAAGTATACATTAAGAAAATAAACCTGAAGATATGTTTTCTAAGAAAAACTCATTTATTTGTTATAAAGAAAATAAAACATCTTACTGACTAATTAATTACGTCTTGGCAAAGCTTTCCCGGCCATCTCTCTTGGCCGGAGAACAAAGAAAGATAGAAGAAAGTGAAGGAATGTGGACATGCGCAGTTAGCTTAGAGATAAGAACTTGGCAAGCTACGGTAAGTCTTAGAGTTCAAAATAAGAGCTCATCTGGTAAATACAAAAACGCAGTGACAAGGCTGATTTCTGATCTTCTACAATGTTATTACTAATTATTTGAATGAGGAGATGGCAAGCATTGTAGATGTCTCAGAACTAAATGAGATAACCAATATGCTAGTTTTCAGAAATAAAACTGAAACTATTCAAATAAGTTAAAAATTTGAAATGGGGGGATAAAAATGATTCATTTAGAAAATAAAAAATAAACACAGTTAGAACATGGTAGTTTTGATTTAACTGGATTTGGATTCCTTCATGGTTTGAGGCACAGAATTCAATAGTCTAAATTCAGTTTTATTCCAATTATTATTCTTTGTTGATGATGTGGCCCAGCTGTGATCGTCGGAACCTCTTTTTTTTTACTTTTTTAAAGCATTTTTTTACTACCGGTTTGGGCAAATAGGTAGTAAAAAATGCTTTAAAAAGTAAAAAAAAAAGTTGGCCATGGCCACCCAGTCACATGACCCCCCCCCACCAAGCCATGCCCACCAAGCCACGCCCACAGAACTGGTAGCAAAAAAAATTGCAATTCACCACTGGGCAGCATGTCTCAATAGCTCTTATCGTCAGGAAGTTTCTTCTGAGATCTAGCCTTACCTATTTCCTTATAGTTATATTTGTTCTGTTTTCTGGAGCAATATAGAGTAAGTCCACTCCCTCTCTTTATGTAGCAACCTTTTAGATATTTGAAGACTCCTGAAAAATCTTCCTACAGTTGTCTTTCCTGTTGGCTAGCTTACCCAGATATTTTAATCATTCATTCTTTGGAGAAACAGTTTGAGATCTCTCACCAACTTAGTAGTCCTTTTCTAAAGTAATTCAAATTTATCACTGTTGTCATGCCACAACATATAACTTTATACTGTTGTTGTGCTCTAGCCTCATCTAGTGGCCAGGGAGACAAACAGGCCCCAAGTATATTGTTTGGAGCTGACTCCACCTGTTGTGTATAAGTTCCACTCCGATCCATTCCTAGGGGTGTTATACTACTTCCTGATTGGTCAAAGAGTTTGACAGCCGGGTATAAATAGCCGGCTGGCGCGAATTTAGTTGTTGTTGATAGCTGAGCGGGAATTCTGTTAGTTACCGCTCCAGCAACCATTGTTAGCCACCTTGTTAGAATAAACTTACTGCTAGCCTGTCTCATCTCAACATTCTCTGTTTCACCTCCATTCTTGACCATTGTTCGCTGAACTCAGCACCACCCATTTACCAATCAGCCGTCACTCTCAAACCAAGTTCATGCTGGGAAGCTAGACTCCATTTCCTTTAGCATTTGGAGAAGGTAGAAGCAGCCATTTTAATCTGTGGCACATGGTCATCCAAGAACAAACTCACATCCCACAAACAGAGCGGCGTTGGTGAGATTCAA